>NW_006408790.1:331369-339331 GCF_000296735.1 Chrysochloris asiatica | reverse complement strand
TGCCCACAGGGTTTCCCAGGCTGTCATTTTTACAGGAGCACACCACCAAGTCCTTTCTCCTCCAGAGCCTCTGGGTATAGAATAAAATAAAAGAAAATTGACTTCAGTTCTTCAAGAACCCCAGGTTAGAAAGGTATTTTTTCAGAAGAAGATTTTGGACAATGACATAGCAGCCGCTGAGTTTGTTCTGAGTCAGCGTGACTGCACAGGACAGAATACCTGTGAGGCTCCCGACCTGTCGTCACCAAGCTTTCTGTTAGGAGTCTGGAGTTAACCACGGCCCGGCCAGGGCTCTTAGGGAGCTGTTGGATAGATGCACCCCTATATTGCCAAGATGCCAAGATAGACGCACCTCTATCTTATTATGACCAAATAACACAATGCATAGAGTTTGTTACAGGTAACCCGAAGGGTTGCTTTTTCTATGGGTTTTTGCCAGGAAATGAGACTTGCCCCTGGAATCTTACCTTTTAAGGTTTCCATAATGAATTTTTTGAGGTAATACATAGATTTGGCATCATCTCTCTTGGTGGTCCCTGAGACAAACCAGCCATTTTCCACAATAAATATTTGAGGATGATTATATTCAAGGTCTATCCAGGAAAGCAGCTGCCTCAGATTGGGGGATTCTAATTGCCGAAATTTCATGTGAGGGTCCAATAATTGGAAACTCAAGGTCGGTCCGAAGGAAAGAGCAAAGAAGTCAGCTGTTCCCTTCACGAACTTTCTCTCCGATTCCGTAAACACAGGCAGAAGCGACGAGAGATTACTCCGCATGCTCTCCGGGTAGTCGCCGTCAAGAAATACGGGTTTGGCGAACCAGCCGAGGACGAAGTCAAGAGATTTTTGACACTCTTTGATGGCGTGGTCGGTCATCCTTCGAGGACTGATCCAGTGGGAGCTTAGGGCAATGGACACTCGGCCTCCTTGAGTTGGGCGGAAAGAAGTATTGTACAGATGCCAGACTTTGGCATGAGCCTAGGAAGAAAAAAGACCAGGGTGAATTTGTCTCTGGTTGTAACAGTCCACACTGAGCCTGAGCTGTATCTGTTTCTCATCAGTCGTGACATGGTGACCAAGGCCCCACATGAAGCCCTAGTAGGGGCTGCAGTTAAGGATTTGGCTGCTAACCTTAAGGTGGACGGTTTGAACCCATCTGAAAGACCTGGGGATCTGCTTCTGTGGAGATTACCACCAAACCAAACCAACTGTCCTTGAGTCGATTCTAACTCCTAGCAACCTACAGGACAGAGAAGAACTCCCCATAGGGTTTCCAAGACTTAAATTTTTAGGAGAGCACGCAGCCTCATCTTTCTCTCTCAGAGTTGCTAGTGGGTTTGAACCATCAACCTTTCAATTAGCAACCTACTGCCTCACTCTCTAAAGATGACTACCTTGGAAATGCCCCTGGAGCAGTTCCATTCTGTCACATGGGGTCGCTATGAGTTAGAATCAACTGGAATATACCGGATTAGTCCACCCCTTATGTAAAAATCAACTAGAACCAATAAAGTATTCCAGATTTGGATAATTCCCACCAATACCATGACCAAAATTACTCTCCATGTTTCTCAGCAGCCAATGAAAAATAAACAATTTCTTGTGTTCAGTATGTAGTTCTTATTCACATTTTGAGAAGGCCATGAAATAAGAATTTGCTATAATATCTTACTATTTAATTGAGTTCAGATTATGTACTTTTTTAATTAATGAATTTTTAAGATATCAGAAAGAAGAACCAATCCTACATGTATGAGAGCACCAGGAATTTCTAAGTAGAATTATATTTTTTATCCTGAGAGATGGGGATTTTTCCACTGACGACAGTTGCTAGAGTCCATTGTATTTTGTACTGGTTTCTCAGAACTAAAGTTCTAGCATGTGACCTCATAATCTTTGTTCTTCCCTAAGAAGAATTAGATCCATAAATTAAAGAACCAACTTTAATATTTTGACCTTGGCCCACCCTCCAGAATTCTCCATCACGGTTGGCTGCCTGTAGAGCCCAAGTTCCCAAAACACATCACGAGCAGGGCCCACGGAAAGGCAGTTATGAGGAGATGAGGTTTCTGTGTTTAATCAGCACTCAAAAGTGGTTTGCTCCCATAAAAGCAACTTTATACATCCCTAAAATTGTACTGACTTTCAATAACTTGTTTTTATCCATTTACTTTTCATTTACAAAGAATTCAGAGGATTGTAGTTTGTTCTTTCCCTTATTGAACTAGATTGTTCCTCATCTCCTAACTCTGATTTATTCTCCATATTTTCCTACAAAGGAGTTCTGGTGATGCTGTAGATCAAGTGTCAGCCTGCTAGCCACAAGGTCAGTGGTTCAAGCCCACAATCCACTCCATGGGAGAAAGCTACGGTTGTCTGTTTCCATAAACATTTACAGTCTCAGACGCTGTAAGGAACAGTTTTACTCTCCCTACTGTTATACGAAGATGCCCTTTGTAGTTACATACTCAGCTGCTGGCTGGAAGGTTGGCAGTTCAAACCCATCAGCTGCTCTGTGAAGAAAGATGTGGCGTCTGTGTCTATCAAGATGACAGCTTTGGAAATCCTATAGGGCAGTTCTCTTCAGTCCCACAGTGTCGCTATAAACCAGGTGTGGTTTGGTTTTTCTTTTTCTACAAGGAGCCCCTGGGTGGCGCAAGCAGTTGAGCGCTCCACTGCTGACTGAAACGTTGGTAGTTCAAACTCAGAGGCATCTTGCAGGAAAGACTTGGTGATTGGTTCCGAAGGGTCAAAGCCTTAAAAATGTTCGGAGTAGTTCTTCTCTAACCACATGGAGACACCATGAGTCAGAATTAACTTGAAGGGAACTGTTTGACTCTGTTGTTGTTGTTGTTGTTAAGTACCGTGGAGTCGGTTCCAAGTCATAGCAACCCTGTACAGGGGTTCCGAGGCTGTGAATCTTTACGGGAGCAGAAAGCCTCATCTTTCTCCTGCATTCTGAATGGTTGGTAATTTTGAACTTAGGCCTTGAGGTTAGCAGCCTGATTCGTAACCACTACGCTACCAGAGCTCCTTGTTTGATTCTTGAGTTTTCTACAAATATGTCACTGTTGTGGGGAAGTGCCTTCAAGTCGGTTCTGATTCAAAGTGACCCTGTCTGGGGTTTCCAAGGCTGTAAAATCTTTTCGGGAGCAGAAGGCTTCATCTTTTCTCCAACATCACAGCTGGTGGACTTGAATCACCGACAATGCGGTTCACAGTCCAGCTCTTATCCTACAGACCACCACACTGCAAAATAAATGCTGTTCTCTGAGGGCGTTTCCCTAGGCGTCTCCTCTGTGAAAACTCTCTTGTTAGTCTTTCTTTGAGTCCTTGTGTTTTGAGAAAGGACCATGGCAGTTTTCATTCCAATCCCTGGGTCTGAAGACGCTCTTTCTCTTAGAATGCCAAATAGCATCTTCATTCTTCCTAAATGTTCCCCTGGGGCTCACTCCAGTACGGCATCCAGGAATGGTCTCCGCAGCAGTCCTATGAGCTCAGCCAAACATTTCAAGGAGATAAAGCATCTTATGTCTAATTTCCACTTTTCATTTCTTAATGATCTGCTCCTATGGTGCTTGGGTAGCGTAGTGGTTACGAATCGGGCTGTTCACCTCAAGGTCAGCAGTTTGAAACTACCAGCTGTTCTGTAGGAGAAAGATGAGGCTTTCTGCTCCCATAAAGATTTACAGCCTCAGAAACCCTGTGCAGGGTCACTGTGAGTCGGTTCTGAGTCCACAGTACTTAACAACAACAACAACAAAAACATTGTTGAGTTGATTCTGACTCACAGTGACCCCATCATCTTTATGGGAGCAGATCGCCACATCTTTCTCCCAAGGAGCCATTGGGTAGGTTTGAACTGCCAACCTTTGGGTTCGAAGTCAAGCATTTAACCATTGTGCCACCAGGGCCTCTTCATGAATACCTACTATGCTGCATTGTATGGAATATTGCTTTCTTTCTTTCTTCATAGTCTGGAGTAGGTATGTACACGCTAAGAAGGAAGTGATGAACACATGTCGTTGAGCGGAATCGCAGCACTAGTAGGCTGTGCTCTTAGCTCAGCTGTGTCTCTCACTCCTTTCATCCTTCCTCACACAACCCAGTCCTGCCTTCCTGCACTGACAGAGTCTCACGGCACTGTCTAAGAGAAAGGAGTTGTCCACGCTGGGACTAGCAATCCAACGAGTGGGAGCTAACACCAGGACGCCGACTGAATTGGGACCAATTTGAGGTAATAAGGACTTTAGGTCATAAAGTACTATAAGGACAGGCATGTCCTAAATACAACAGTCATCCTTCTGTAAAGCAAATGCCATGATGTGGGTGTCGGGGGAGTGTCCCTCGAGGGGTCAGACAGGAGAGGGAGCAAACCAAGAACTTCCTATCAGGGTACGCTTTGCAGGTTGCTAAAGGGAGACTTACAGATTGAATTTTTGATCATCAGGACCACCCCTATAATCTTGGGAGTCAGTTCTGACTCATAAGCTTTCTAAGGAGTGGCTAGTGACCTTGAACCGCCGACCTTGCCTTTCAAATTGCCTCTGCAGTCCAGCGCATTTACCCACAGTGCCACCCCAGGACAACACATAGAAGAGATTCATTGATGTGTGAAAAATGTTTGTAAAATATTGATTGAGCATAAAAGGAAGCTTTTTAAACAGTAAGATCGGCAGCGCTATTAAAAAAGAAAAATATGGAAGTGTTTATAACTTCCTAAAAGATATTTGGGACTAAGATTGTGACCATCCCATTTTGCTTATCTAAACTTTTTATTTGTGAAAGTTTGGCAATTCAAACCCACCAGCTGCTCCTTGGAAACCCTGTATAGAGTCGATATGAGTCAGAAGAGACTTAGCAACAACAACAACAACATCATAAATATAAAGAGCCCTGGTGGTTCCATGGGTTAAGCATGAGACTACTAACTGCAAAATAGGCTGTTCAAGCCCACCAGATGCTCCAAGGGAGAAAGCTGAGGCTGCCTGCTGCTACTAAGGTTTGTAAACTCAGAAACCCTATGAGCACTTCTTCTCTGGCCTAGGGGGTCACAGTGAGTTGGAATCGACTCAATGGCAGTGAAACGAGCTATCATAAATACATATTGCTTCAGAGATAAAAAAGATAAAGAGTCAAAAATGGTAAATGGCTCATAGCAGGTGATGGGCTGACCCTGCTGAGCTGGAACATGGTGGTTACGGTGAGCCCCCGTCTTGTCCCTGCCTACTTGATCTCTAACTCCTCCTCCACTTCTTACCTCGAACCCCAAGTCCTAAGACACTGACCTACCGGATCCTCTGGGCTCCCACACTGTTACAGGTGCATCTTTCTTAGGTACCTTTTAGCTGATCCCAGCCCCTCTGTTCTCTGCTGCTCCAGAGAGCCTTCCCTGGTTCCTCTCCTCTGCTCATTCTGAATACAATGTCAGTGGTTGTGATGTTGCTGCTGTTAGATGCCTTAAAGTTAACCCCTAACTCACAGAGGTCCCATGTAAACAGAACCAAACACCCCCAGTTCTGCACCATCCCACGGTCCCCTGCCCTGGAGACTGGACCATCGTATCCACAAGGTTTTCACTGACTGACTTCCGGAAGTAGATTGCCAAGTCTTTCCTCCTCGTCTACCTGAGTCAGGAAGCTCTGCTGCGTCACAACCACACTCAAGCTCCCACTGATGGGCAGGTGGTGCCTGCGCCTGGAGAGCACTGGCTGGGAATCGAACCCAGGCCCCTGACATGGAAGATGGGCATTCTACAACTGAGTCATCACTGCCCCATCAAATGACCATTCCATGTATTTCCACAGCTGTCTCTCTCAACAGCCTTAACCATGTTTTGCTGGATTTATCTAATTGTCTAGATTGTAGATGTTATATTATAGGACATGCCTTGTTGCTCTCTGTCCTCACATGTCAGCCAATTGTATGAGACTGAGTAAGTGTTGAATCCACAGCCATGATGAAATGAAGGCTGCAGTAACACAAGATAAAAGGGTCTAGGGGGCAGATGCAAAGCACTGGTCAGACCAGAATAGCAGAATAGAAACAAGACACCGGGTTCTGGTTCACTTCTGAGACCTGGGAAAGCGGGTCCTTTCAGGAAAGCACTGTGTGTGCCCGCTATGGTTTTGTGTCAACTGGACTGGACCAGGAGTCTCCCTGGTTTGGTCTTTGAGATGTAGCTGTCCACCGTGATGGAATTTTATGTGATAAACCAATAAGAGGATTAGGGGTGGGATGTTGTTGTTATGTGCCGCTGTCTCAGTTCTGACTCAGAACAATCCCATATAGGGTTTCCAAGGAGCAACTGCTGTATTTGAACTGCTAACATTGTGGTTGGCAGTCCAGGGCTTTTCCTGTTCTTGTTGTCAGGTGCAGTAGAGTCAGTTCCAACTATGTGCAACAGACAAAACACTGCCCAGTCCTATGCCATCCTCACAATATAGGGAGACTTTTTATGATGTCCTTCTCCAGGGACTGGTCCCTCCTGAAAACATGTCTAAAGTATGTGAGATGAAGTCGCACCCTCCTTGATTCGTAGAGGCATTCCAGCTGTACTTTCTTAAAAACATATTTGTTCGTTCTTCTGGTAGTCCATGGTACTTTCAATATTCTTCATCAATACTATAATTCAAAGGCATCGATTCTTCTCGATCTCCCTTATTCATTGTCTAACTTTCCCATACATTTGAGGTGACTAAAAAACCATGGCTTGGGTCAGGCTCACCTTAGTCCTCAAACTGATATCTTTGCTCTTGAATACTTCAAAGAGCTCTTTTGCAGCAGATTTGCTTAATGCAATACATTGTTTGATTTCTTGACTGATGCTTCCATGGGTGTTGATTGTTGCTCCAAGTAAAACGAAATCTTTGACACCTTCAATCTGATTTGGCTGGATAGTGAGAATGTGTCACACTTAAGCAGAGTCAGTAGGACTTGATAAATTGAATATTATGTGTGGTATCAACAACACAGAATGCAAAACCCAGAGAAAGGGGAAGGAACGGGATCAAGTTCTGTGTGGACCTTGTATTTGATACCGCAGTGAAGTCATTGTGTGGGCAGCCAAGTGTATGTACCTAACACTGGAGCAGACATGCTGGTATTAATAATGCACTCAAACACATTTCAGAGGCAACACTGGACTTTTCGTTACTGTTCTCTAAATTTCAAAAAAAAAAATTGAAATGGAACAATTCTTAAAGGATTAATATAATCCTGAAAATATCTTAATTACATTGATCAAGACCAATGGCAAAAGAACTGAAATGAAGCTCAAAAAGAAAGTAATTTCAATAGCTCATTGTACCCACTCCGTACCCAGTAAGAACTCTCAAGATGGTACTTTAGTGTAAATTAATTTCGCTGTAATTTAAAGGTGAATTCATATTTTGGACATGTCATCAAGATGGACTGGTCCCTGGAAGAGGACATCACACTTGGTAAACTGAAGATCACTATGCACAACAGAGCGACACATTGTCTGGCCTTCCATCGTCTTCACAATGGCTGCTACATTTGAGCCCAATGCTACTACCACTGTGTCAGCCTATCTCCTTAAGAGTTTGACCCTCCTCTTTTTCACTGACCCTCCAGTCTACCAAGCATGATGTCTTTCTCCAGGGACGGGTCTCTCCTGATGACTTGTCCAAAGTATGAGAGATGAAGTTTCGTCACCTGGCTTCTAGGGAGCATTCTGAATGCACTTCTTCCAACACAGATTTATTTGTTCTTCTGACAGTCCATGATACTTTGAATATTCTTTTCCAACAACTTAACTCAGATACATCAATTCTTCTACATTCTTCCTTATATGCTTATATATCACTGACACACAGCACCCCCATGTGACAGAGGAGAACTGCCCCACAGGGTTTCCTAGGCTGACATCTATTGTGTCACTATATACTCATATATACTCTTATATAAGGAGCTCTGGTAGCGTAGTGGTTACGAATCGGG
>NW_006408790.1:326056-330636 GCF_000296735.1 Chrysochloris asiatica | reverse complement strand
ATATGTCCAAAGTATGAGAGACGAAGCTTAGCCATCCTGGCCTCCAAGGAGCACTCTGGCTACACTTCTTCCAAAATAGATCTATTGGTTCTTTTGGCAGTCCACGGCACTTTTAGTATTCTCCTCCAACACCACTTTTGTATATCATCCACTCACAGCACCCCCTGGTGTAACAGACGAGAACTGCCTACCAGGTTCCTAAGCATTCTGGGAGCAGGTCACCAGATCTTCCTTCAGTAGAGCCGCTGGGTGAGGGTTGCTCCTTACAAGTCCCTCTGCAGTGCTGTTCCACAGTTGGATTCGTCTTACTAATCCCATCTGTATGGTGAACTCCAATAGAATTTTAAGTAACCACCCACACAAAACAGCCATCAAATAGAACATGGAATTTTCCAGAAATGGCCATCTGTACCTTGAGGATATTAGTTGCCAATCACAGATGGACAAATATTGTATGAGACTGCTATTGTACAAGCTCAAGAAAAGGTTTTTATACTAAAAGAAACGTCTTTGATGGTTGCCGGGGGTGGGAGGGAGGGGAGAGGAATTCCCTGGCAGAGTGCAGACACGTTAGCTCCGGTGATGGGGAGGACTATCTACAAGAACAGGGAGGGTGGCAGAAGAATGATGGAGACAGGTGAAGACACAGGGAGGTATGCAAGGGCTAAAGGGGAGAGAGGGAAACAGTGATGTATACATGACCTTAGAATAACCGTGTTCTGTGTGTAGATACGTGGACAGAGACACAGGCTGAGTGGGTATGGGAGGATGAGTGGGATATATATATATGTGTATATATATATATATTATTCCACAAATACATTAGTTTGAAAGAAGATATGTGTACATGGGTAAGCACAGGGAGGCAGTGGGAGAACTGTAGTTACATGGAAGGGATTGAATTCATTGAGATGAAACTAAGTGCATGATTTCTTGAATGTAAAACTGACCGTCTTGTCTTTAAGTCTTCAGTCAATTCACAATTAAAAAATAAAGCCATCTACACAGGATACAGGAAGAGCTAATGAAATTGGAACCATTCATCAAATCATTCTTCATCTCACTGTAGCTGGCTGGCTGGAGGCAATAAACTCACTTAGTGAAAACAGCTCATCTGTGGTGTAAAGCTAAGCTGCCTGGGAAGGAAGAGATCTAGGCCCCTCGCTAGGAATTCACCTCCCATCTCAGGAGCGACGGGTCCAAACTTCTGTAGATTTCAGAAGACGACTTGTTTCAGGATTGTTTTAGGAGTCCAGGCAGCCCAATGTACTCCTGGTGTGGCGCTGTAGGATCAGCAGTGGACTGTGAACCACAAGGTAAGGAGTTCAAACCCACCAGCTGCTTCTTGGAAACCTTACACAGGGTCATTATGAGTCAGAACTGACCTGAAAGTACACACCAACAAGCAGCTCAATGGAAAACACCCGGCTGGTAACTGCAGGGTCAGCAATTTGAATCCACCAGCAGATCTGTGGGAGAAAGATGAGGCGGTCTGCTCCCACAAATATGGCAACGTTGGAAACCCTGTGGGGCAGATGTGTTCTGTCTTGTTGCTGTTGTTGTTAGGTGCCATTGAGTTGGTACCGACTCACAGCGACCTTATGCACAACAGAATGAAACACTGCCCGATCCTAGGCCAACCTCACTACTGGTGCCACGCTTGAGCCCGTTGATGCTGCCACTTGGCCAATCCATCTCATTGGGGGTCTTCCTCTTTTTCTCTGACCCTCCACCTTAACAAACATGAGATCCTTCTCCAGCAAATTGGTCACTCCTGACAATACATCTGAAGTATGAGAGAAGAAGTTTGGCCATCTTGGCCTCTAAGGAACACTCCAGCTGCACTTCTTCCAAAACGGATCTATTGGTTCTTTTGGCAGTCCATGGCACTTTCAATATTCTCCTCCAACACCACAACTCAAATGTGTCAATTCTTCTACAGTCTTCTTTATTCACCTCATACATATGAGGTTATTGAAAATACCATGGCCTGGGTCAGGCGTACCTTAGTCCTCAAGCTGACATCTTTGCTCTTCAACACTTTAAAAAGGTCTTGTGCAGCAGATTTGCCTAATGCAATACGTCGTTTGATCTCCGGACTGCTGCTTCCATGAGTGTTGATAGTTGATCCAAGAAGAATGAAGTCCTTGACAACTTCAATCTTTTCTCCATTGATAAGAATGTTGTTTATTGGTCCAGCGGTAAGGATTTTTGTTTTCTTTACATTGAGATGTAATCCATACCGAAGGCTGTGCTCTTTGATCTTCATCAGTAATTGTTTTACTTGTCTGTCAGTTTGTCGTACTGTGGTGGCTTGTGAGTTGCTGTGATTCTGGAAGCTATGCTACTGGTATTTTAAATACCAGCCGGGTCACCCGTGGTGGACAGGTTTCAGAGGAGCTTCCAAACAAAGACAGACTAGGAGGAAAGAGTGACAAACTACTTCCAAATCTTTAGTCACTGAAAACCTTATGAATAGCAGAGAAACTTATATAACATGGACAGAAAAAATATGTCCTTAACATTACTTACTACTTATATAGCATGGACAGAAAAACATACATCTCGGTCCCCTCAAAAGAAAATGCTATAGGGCTTCAAACAGTTTGTGTTAAAATGGAATTAAAAGATAGTAAAATTCTTACACAAAGTTTTTGAAGTATATAGTGACACAACAGATGACAGCCTAGGAAACTCTCTAGGGCAGTTCTACTCTGTCACACCAGGGGGCGATGTGAGTGGGTGATATATAAGAGTATACATGAGTATATAAGTGACACAATAGATGACAGCCTAGGAAACCCCATGGGGCAGTTCTACTTTGTAACAGGGGGGAGCTGTGAGTGGATGATGTATAAGAGTATATACGAGTATATAGTGACACAATAGATGACAGCCTAGGAAACCCTGTGGGGCAGTTCTACTCTGTTACACCAGGGGGCGCTGTGAGTGGATGATCTATAAGAGTATATACGAGTATATAGTGACACAGTAAATGATAGCCTGGGAAACCCTCTGGGGCAGTTCTCCTCTGTTACACCAGAGGGCGCTGTGAGTGGATGATATATAAGAATATCTATGAGTATATGCGCCAGACCGCAAAGCCATTTGAACTGCAAGGTCGGCAGTTCAAGCCCACCAGCCACTCCTCAGAAACCCTGTACAGGGTCGCTATGGGCCAGAACTGACTCGATGGCACTTAACAACAACAATAACAATGAGTATATAGTGATACAATAGCTAACAGCCTAGGAAACCCTCTGGGGCAGTTCTACTCAGTCACATGGGGGCGCTGTGAGTGGAATTGACTTCATGGCAGTGGTTTGGCAGTTCAGCTTGTGGTCACTGTTCTAGGGTCTAGGATACAGAACAGAGCTAAAGTACAAAGCCTGTTCTGGTGAACACTTTAGTGTGCTCCCCAGGGTTTTCACAGCTGTGACGTTTTGTCAGACTTTTCTTCAGAGGTTCCCCAGGTGGTTTGGAACCTCCAACATTTCAGCTAGCACCTGAGTGCTTAACTGTTGCACAAAAAGGGCTCCCTCTTATAACTGGGCAAAATAAAGGCCAAAAATGACCTGAAAACAATCATGTTGAATTCTGTAGCTGTATTACTTTGCAATGTTTTGTCTGGACGTTTCCAAAGCAGGTGCTCATATAAACAGCCTTACCCATTTGTTTTTAAAAAGAAACTTCCTTCAAATGAAGTAAAAATGTTTCATGACTCACTTAAGATAAATATAGCAATAAACCACAGATTAAGTTTCTCGCCTCATTAATTTACCCATACAGACTAATCAGAACCCATCAGATCAAATCGTTCCATTTAATATTAAATCATGCTGCACCCAAACTCCTTCCAAATCGTTGATGCTGTATTGTTATCAAAACATCCATTGTGTAAGCAGAATTCATCTAGCTCATTAATCATCACCTTATTATGTGAGACACGGAGGTGTTTCAATTTAGAGTTTGTGTATGTCTGTTTTTCTAATAGCAGCACAATTTCCCATGAGGGAACAGATAGATGGATATATGGGTAGATGAGGAAAAGAGACAAGACGCTAAAGAACTCAGGCAAGTCATACATTCAGAAGGTCAGCATGAGCAGCTCTGCTTCATCAGCCAACTATCTTTTTTTTTCTTTCCAGTTAACATCCATTACCATAACCCCCGAAGTAATTCTATAGCACCCTCACTAAGCAGCTGATCTCTAGCGTCAACCCAACTGAGAAACTGTGCTCATTCACAATACTTCCCTGGACATTTTAAACCATCAACCTCTGCCTCACAAGGAGCTCTGTGGCACAAAACCTAAGTGCTCAGCTGCTAATCACAAGGTTGGAGGTTTCAATCCACTCAGCTGCACCAAGGAAGAAAGGCCTGGCAATCGCTCTCATAAAGATGACAGCCTAGGAAACCCTGTGGGACAGTTCTACTCTGTTACACCAAGGGGTGCTGTGAGTGGATGGTCTATAAGAGTATATACGAGTATATAGTGACACAATAGATGACAGCCTAGGAAACCCTGTGGGGCAGTTCTCCTCTGTGACACCAGGGGGCGCTGTGAGTGGATGATCTAT
>NW_006408790.1:323207-325741 GCF_000296735.1 Chrysochloris asiatica | reverse complement strand
TATAAGAGTATATACGAGTATATAGTGATACAATAGATGACAGCCTAGGAAACCCTCTGGGGCAGTTCTCCTCTGTTACATGAGGTCTCTATGAGTCAGAATAAGGAGCCTGGTTGAGAGTTCTACTGCTAACCAAAAGATTGGTGGTTTGACCCCACCAGCGAGTCTGTGGAAGACAAACCTGGTAGGTGAATTGCTCCCATAGAGATTTAAAACCTGACTATCTGAGTTGAATTGATTTCTACTCATAGAGACCCTGCTTCTCAGGATTTCTGAGACTAAATTTTTGGGGAGCAGAAAGCCTCATCCTTTTCCCTTGGATCTGGCTTGCTGGGTTTAGAACCTCTGATCTTGTGCATAACAGACCAGGGATTAATCCACAAGGACTCATTCCATTAAAAGGACGCCCTCTGGGCAGGTCTACTCAGTCACGTGCAGTGGCGCCCAACAGCACTACCTCTGCCTCCACATCTAACTTTCCTTCCTTGAAAGGTCAACATGCCAATACGTTCTCTGAGACTTTAAGGTCACTGACCGGCTCAGACCCGCTTATAGTGTTTTGTTTTTGAAATGGCTCCATCTCCCTCATTGTTGAGGATATTTCTCATCTGCAGAACAAGTGATTCCACGTTGTCCCACAAGAACTGCGTTTTACAGAGACCAAGTCTGTACCATTGCCCTGTTGCCCTCTCTCCCATGATGCTGTGTGGGAGGAGTGACACCATTGTCTTAAATCAGAACACAGCTCTCAGACTACAGGTCCCACTGCGACATCGTCTATGGACATGAAAGAATACAGATTAGAAAATATGTAGCATGGGTTCAAACCACCGACCTTTCAGTTAGCAGCCAAATGGTCACCTGTTTCACCACCAGGGCCACTGAAAAGTCTGGAGGTGACAGATGACCTGAAAAACGGACTACGTGCGTGCTGCAGAGTGAGATTTTCTTTTCCTTTCATTAACTGTGTTGTGGTTGTCATCTCTACAAACTTCACGCGTTCCTATTAGATCAGAGGAGTCCTGGTGTGGCATTGCAGGATCAGCACTGGACTGCTAGCCAATAAGGTCAGAGGTTCAAACCCACCAGCCGGTCCTCAGAAACTCAGTACATTGGAACCAGCTTGACAACACTTAACGTTTAGCTGCTGCAAATTAACATGTACCCTTACAATCTCTAAAATACCAGAATTCACAGTAAAACGTGGCTGGTGGTACAAAAAGTTAAACGCTTGCAGTGGTCTTGGTTCTCAGCGCAAGTGGAGGGCCTTAACAGGCAGACTTTTATTCTCTCTGTGTTGTTGTCATTGTTGTTAAGTGCCGTTGAGTCGGTTCCCACCCATAGTGACCCTGTGTATGGTTCCCGAGGAGTGACTGGTGGGTCCAGGTGCTGGCTCTGCGGGAGGCTCTCTCACTGTCGGTTCTGAGGGACGGTCCTTGTCTCCTTTCAGCACCTGTGGCCCCAGCGTTGCTTGGAGACCTTCATGCGTCCTGATCTTGCCCTGGGTCTAAGAGCTTCGCAGCACGAGGGTCGCTATGTGCAAATAATGTGCCCTGCTCCTGGTCCATCTTTCTGGTGGCTCTGTGGTCCCTCTCAGACGGGCTCAGGAGGCACACTAATCCTGTAGATGGTACCCTCCCTCATCAGCACAAGAGCCACCAAACCTGCCTCGTTACCATCGTTGAACCCATGCCCTGCCATTGAGTCGATTTTGACTCATAGCTGCCCAAAGTCAGAGTAGAAATGTCCCATAGGGTTTCTCAGACTATAGTTTTCTGGGAACAAACGGCCTCATCTTTCTTCCTCAGAACAGCTGGTGGGTTTGAACTGCTGACCTTGCAGTTAGCTATATAATACTTAACCACCAAGGCTCCTTCAGCTACATCATGGTGGTGGAGGTGGGCAGCAGAGTCAGTTCTGACCATGTTGTTGTTGTTAAGTGCCGTCGAGTCAATTCCAACCCATAGCAACCCCTGTATAGGGTTCCCAAGGAGCAGCTGGTGAGCTTGAATCACCGACCTTGCAGTTCAAACGGGTTTGCAGTCTGGCCCATTAACCCACTGCACCACACCAGAACTCCAGTTCTGACCATAGAGACCCTATATAGGGTTTCTGAGGTTGTAAATCTTTACGGGAGCAGAAAGCCTCCTGGTTCTCCCATGGAGTGACTGCCAGATGCAAACGCCAGACTTGAGGTTAGCAGTCCAACTCGTAACCCAGTACGTTACCAGGCTCCTTTATCAACACCATTGTTGTTGTTAGGTGCTGTTGAGTCGGTTCTGACTCATAGTGACCCTGTGTCGGGTTTCCGAGGCTTTAAATGTTCACCGGAGCAGAACGTCTCATGGTTCTCTTCAGTCACATCATGAAAGACCTTGTGGCTGGCAGTCCAGTGCTTATCGTAGTGAATGACCATGCTCATACAACATCAACATCACCAATATGAAGATATACATGACTACAATTATATCAGAGCTCAAAATGAAGGATGATCACATGATACTGAAAACCGTGGTCTAGTCAAGTTAACACCT
>NW_006408790.1:319766-323107 GCF_000296735.1 Chrysochloris asiatica | reverse complement strand
GGGGGGAGAGGGGGCTACAGTTCAATTCCTAACAAGGGTGGCTGTTTGCTCTCACCCAGAGGTGCCTCGCAAGACAGGCTGGGTGGCCGACTTCAGAAAGGTCACAACCTTGAAAACGCACTGGAGTAGTTGGACTCTGCACCACACAGGGTCAACTGAGGGCGACTACACCACCGCCAACCATCCAAGAGTAGCCACATGAACCCACACCTTCTACCCTTCCCACACCCATCCTGAGCTTAGTGGTTACAAGTCAGGCTGCTAACCTTAAAGTCAGCAGTTCTAAACCACGGGAGAAGGATGAGGCTTTCTGCTCCCATAAAGATTTACAGTCTCAGAGGCCCTATACAGCGTCATTATGAGTCGGAACCAACACCACAGCACATAACCACCACCGCTAACACATCCTTCCTGAGAACCAGAATCACGTGACCCCAGGTGAACACGCTCCTTGGCCTTAACTTGGCCACCTTAGCAAATGATGGTCCCAAATGCATAGCTCTACCCACATCTTAAAGGTCACCTCTACTTTGAAGAGGCAGCTCTGCCTTGGTCATATTTTAAGTGCCTTCCAAGCTGAGGAACTCATCTTCTATGTCAAAACGTCTTCCACTGTTACTGTTACTGTTGTTGTTGTTGTTGTTAAGTGCTATTGACTCAGTTCTGACCCACGGCAACCCTGTGCACAACAGAACGAAACACTGCCCGGTCCTGGGCCAGCCCATTGTTGTTACACCTGAACCCATTGCTGCTGCCACGCTACCAATCCATCTCGTTGGGGGTCTGCATCTTTTTCTCTGACCCTCCACTTTGCCAAGCATGATGTCCTGCTACAGAGACTGGTCCCTCCTGACAAGATGTCCAAAGTCTGAAAGAGACGAAGTCTGCCCATCTTGGCTTCTAAGGAGCATGCTGGTTGTACTTCTTCCAACACAGACGGGTTTGTTCTTGTGGCAGGCCTGGTCCTTTTAATACTCTCCTTCATTGCTATTCACAAGCTATTCCTCAACTTTTCATTGGCTAACCAATCCAATGAGGACTGTCTCTCCTTCCTCCTAGTCTGTCTTAGTCTGGAAACGCCACTGAAACGTGTCCACCATGGGTGACCCTGTTGGTATTTGAAACTGTGGCGGCAAAGCTTCCAGCCTCACAGCAACATGCAAACCGCCTCAGTATGACAGACTAACAGACTAACAGACTGATGGCGGTCAAGTTGGAAGGACAGCAGCAATTTCTCTGCCCATTCTCAAGTCCAGGAAACGTCTCCTTCCACTCCCTCCTGTGATCCTAAGTCTTCTCCAGCGATGGTTCCTAATCACCAAAACATGGGTCTCCTGGTGCTTTTGCCTGATTGATTTACCAGCACCTAGCCACCCGTGTTCAAACCTTCGAGCTACTCCTCAGAAACCCTATACAGGGTCGCTATGAGTCGGAAATGACTCGACGGCACTTCACAACAACAACAACCGTGGGTGTTAATCACATAAACCTCTTAACCTGCAGTGCTGAGAAACCAGTAATATCAAAGAAAGAACTTCTGTCTGGGGATTTCAGATGGAATCTCAAAGTACATTTTCAACAGCTTAGATTATACCAAAAACTTATTTTTTTCAATTGCTCTTAGGAGTTCTATTCTGAGGTTAGAAAATCAGACCGAAGAAATGATTCACAGGACCCAGCTGTAATGCCTAGAAACCTGGGTGAATTCCTCCCTGCTTGATGGTCCCCAAATCTGCACAGGTTCTTGGTCAACCAAGAATAACCTTCACTAAGGCTGGGGAGCTTGGAGAAGCAGTTGGTTTTTTAATGGTTATTTTTCTCATGAATTTTATTATTTTTTTAATTGGGATTTGGGTGAACACTGAGAGCAAATTCTTTTTCCATCCAACAACCGATACACATTTTGTTTCGTAGCCTGGGCTGTGGCCCTCTTAATACAATAACACTCTTCCCCATTTGTCCTGGGTTCCTGTCTCCATTTGTCCTCTGTCCTGCCTTCTGAGCTTCGCTTTCGGGCAAACTGGAGTCTTAAGAGCTAGTTAGCGGCCATCTAAGACGCAACTACTGGTCTCTTCCCATCCAGAGCAAAGAAAAATTAAAGAAACCAAAGACTTGAAGAAACATTAGTCCAAAGATGACCAGTGTCCAGCAGTGTGAGGCCAGAACTGAATGGTGTCTGAATACCACCTACCGACGTCTCCAATACGGACCACACAGAGTCCTGAACAGAATAGAAAAACAAGAAAGGACAAAATTCAAAACCGGAACAAGACGAGGCTCGCTGGTATGACAGACACTGGTGGAACCCCAGACACCGTGACCTCTAGACAAAAGTCACCCCAGGGGTCACAAACACGACAGGCCTACACAGTGAATAATAATAACCCTGTGAGGAACATACCCCTAGAACAATGAGAAGCCTTTGTAAGGGGGGGCTGTGTGTGTGTGTGACAAAGACAAAGGAGATGGGTGCTGGTTCTGTGGATTTCGGGGTAGGGTGGGGAAGAAGACTTCAGGCAGAGAGAAGTGTTAGAAATAAGCCCTCCAAAGAGGTGGGTGACGAATATATTTATAACAAGAAAGAGCTCTGAAGCTGCTATGGACAACGGACATGTCATGGGATTTGGTTTATTGGTTTAGAGATTTAGGGTCATGGTTTCGTGGGACATCCCAATTAATTAGTCTAATACTTTGCTTAATGATTCTGTCTACCTCCTAGTTTGCTACTCAGTGCCTTAAAAGCTTTCAAGTAGTCATCAAAATACAACAACTGGTCTCTAGTCACGTGGAACACAGCAGAAGAGTCCGGAACAGGAGGTAAGATGGAAAGTGTGGCCAATCGCCTCTATGAATGACTGCCTCCTTCCTCATGAGACCAGAACTGGATGGTGTTCAGCTCCCAGCATCCATGACTGAACACGTGAGAAAAGATTCTGTAGCAGAATCATGATCAAAAGGAGGAGTATGTAGAACAGAACCTCAAATTCTCATGGAATTCAAACATTCTGAAGCTCCTATTGAGACACTCTTTTTAAACCTTAAACTAAATCTCTCTCCTGAAGTCTTCATCATACTAAGCAATAGCTTTGTGTAAGCAGTATAGAATACCTGTCTTGAGCATTGTGATCTCATAAGATCGATCTCTAGAGGATCGGATTGACAACAACCATTGCTCTGTTTACTGCTTCATGAGATGCAAAGATGATAAAATCTCAAACTCAAAGACATTTGAAAGCAAAATTAATATTTTACAGCAACTAACATTTTGTTTGCTGCTTCAGCAAAAAACAAGTGTCCACCTGTTACTAATTTCTTAGGAAAACAAGGCCCGTTGCATTTCT
>NW_006408790.1:316109-319666 GCF_000296735.1 Chrysochloris asiatica | reverse complement strand
GGGGGGGGGGGGGGGGGGGGGGTGGGTAAGGATTCAAATATATAACTGAAAAGTTCAGCAGAGGCCTGGAAGTGAGTATAAGAATTGAAACTTGTTGATTACTGAAAATATCATAGTGCCAGATGAACTTCTTCTGTATACAGACAGCATTCACTATATACACTCTAAAAATAGAACATCCTGGTGGCACAGTGGGTTAAGTGTTGAGCTGCTAACTTTGAAGTCGGTGGTTCACACTCACCAGCCGCTGTGAGGGAGGAAGAGGAGGCAGTCTGCTCCCATAAAGACTTTACATGTTGGAAGCCCCATGGTACATTTCTGCTCTGTTTATAAGGCAGAAGGGAGACTATAATGGGTTAATATTTAAATCTAAAATAGCGATTCTGCAGGAATGGTCTTCAGGACCTCCAGCTAGTCCACAAACCTCTTCTTGTGTCTGGTACGGATTGCTGAAAGTGCTGTTGCCGTGCAGTGGTTAAGCGCTGGGCTGGTAACTGAGAGATGGGAGGTTTGAAGGTACCAGCAGTTCCTCTGCAGGAAGGAAGACTCCGTCATCAGTTCCAGGAAGCTGGCTCAGCCGAGGAAACCCTATGGGGGCAGTTCTACTCTGTCCTTCACGGTCACTCTGAGTAGGAATGGACTCAACAGCAAAGGGTTTTGAATTGCTTATGTTTTACTACAAAATGCACTTCTTTTCATAGCTTTTTAAATTACTAACCATAAGCAGTACACCGTTTTTAGGGTCTTTTGATCCTTGAAGAGATTCACAGACTGAAAAAGTTTGAGTCACTGCTTTAAAAGAACTCTTATAAACAAGTATGTATCAGCATAAAGGAGTCCTGGTGTGACACTGTAGGATAAGCACTGGACTGACTGCTAACCAAAAGGTTGGTGGTTCAAACCCACCAGCCACCCTTTGGAAACTGTATGCAGGGTCACTGAGTCGGAACCAACTTGGTGACACTTAACAACAACAACACAACATCAGCCTAAAACCACTATAATCACAATTTGTCACACAAACTCAACATCCTTCTCTCACTGGTGGTAGCAAACAGGCCTTGTGGGGCTTGGTGTGAAATCTAATTTAGCCTATACAACCACACTGCGTGCACGTCACAGTTACCAACAGTCAAGGCATTAAGCCAACTCAATAACCTAGTACTCCTCTGTTCCCATTTCCTACAGTTTCAATAAAAAGCGCTCAGATGTGGCCTTTGTCTTGAATTTGCTCAAAATATGTGATTTAGTTCTGAATTTCAAACTAGGTCTTTCAGTGGGCTTACCCAAATTCCGTAAATGAGTTGTATGTACATTTAAATACCTTGATTATAATGTGTCCACAGGTCTATTAAGATACTTTATTGTGACACAAAAATCTATAGCTAAATCTTCATTCAATTTACAATCCAAAGTGTTTAAAATACCATAGAAACTGTACCAACCACCAACATCATTATAAATGAACTGTCCCACTCCCCCACTTCCACCCCCACCCCAAAAAATAAGGATACCTGATTTTAAGCACTAAGTAAAGGGGAAAAAAGAGAAAGAAATATTTTCGGGACAACTGTATCAGAGCCCATCAAGCTTTCTTGTCATCAAAATGTATGGAACCTGTTGCTAAAACTAGTTTTGTCAAGTAATCATCTTCTAAATTAGGAACCCTTTCAGCTAGAGAGAGCACAGTGGAAGTGCAAATGTGTAACCCTATCTTCAGCCTCGGCTGTAAGACTGTAGAAGGCAGCAGATAGCAAGGATTGCTAAGTAAACTGGTGAAGTAAACACACTTCAAACCCCACTCTCCAAGCCAGATGATTTCCACACCCCTAACTTTTGACTGGAGTCCTGGTGTGGAGCTGTAGGAAAAACACCAAACCACTGGGTGCTGCTTAACAAGGTTGGCGGTTCGAACCCCATCAACCACTCCTTGGAACCCCTATACAGGGTAACTATGAATCAGAACCTACTCAACAGCAGTTAACAACAACAACAACCTTGGACCCTGGCACTCTTGGGAAACACCTACAAAGAAACAACACAATAAAGAACTCCACTCTGGTAGCGTGGTTGTTATGAATCAGGCTGCTAATCTCACAGTCATCAGTTCAAAACTACCAGCAGTTCCGGGGGAGAAAGATGAGGCATTCTGCTCCGGTAAAGATTTACAGCCTCGGAAACCCGTTCAGGGTCACTATGGGTCGGAACCGAATCCACAGCACACTACAACAACAACATCTTGAGCAACTGCCAACTCTGTTTGCCAATCTTGTACTGGAGATGTGATTTTGGACTGTTCACAGTTGATGAAGGGGAAGATTGTGCTCCACCCAGGACAGATCTTAATGAAGCCACACTAGACTGACATCGCACTAACTCTGGGGAAAAAGTCCCTACTTCCGGACAGAAATGCTGACTGATAAGCTTCCTTTCTCCATCCTCCTCACTGTCTCCCCTCTTCGTTGCCTAGGCACCTTCTTCCCTCACCTCTAGGAATTCCTCCACACCCTAGGGGGTAGCGGTCTTTTCCGCCCTGAAAAGCAGTTCCGATTTCTTATTGACACCTGGGCTCCTAGCGACACTCAATGGCACGCCCTCCCCAGGGGCCTCCTTCCAAGGAAGCTCCAATAACTAACTCTGTTAGTTCCTCCGGAGGAAGGAGTGGGAAGGGGAGCGAGGAGGAACCTCACAAACTAGTTCAAGGGAAGAAGTCTTGCCCGGCTGGAGGGGACGCTAGAGCTCCCGCTCCGCGGCCCCTTGCACTCACCAAGAGGAGGTTGTGCGCCACCAGGTACCCAAGGCGCGCGCTACCCCGGATACCAGGGGCCAGGCGCCCGGTGGCGTAGCCATGCCAAGCCACCACATAAGGGTTGTCGATGGTGATCCAGTACTTGACCTGGCCCCCAAAGTGGCGGAAGCAGAGCTCGGCGTAGTCGCTGAAGAGGTCGGCCAGGGCGCGGTTGGCCCAGCCGCCATAGGCGTCCTGTAACCGCTGGGGCAGATCCCAGTGATACAAGGTGACCACAGGCTGCACGCCCAGCTCCCGCAGCCGCTCCAGCAGGCGCCGGTAGTAGCGCAGACCCTCCCGGTTGGGGGCGCCCACGCTGCCATTAGGGAGGACCCGAGCCCAGGAGATGGAGAATCGATAGTGGGTGACCCCCAGTTCGCGTAGCCCCTCGGTATCGCGGTAAACGTTGTTGTAGCTGTCGCTGGCCACGTCCCCGGTGGCGGGCGGTGACGGCGAAGGGGCGCCCGACGGCGGGCCCGCGAGCGTGTTGTCGCCGGGCGGGTGGTGGGTGAATGTGTCCCAGATGGACGCGCCCTTATAGTGCTGTCGCCAGCCGCCCTCTGTCTGGTAGGCGGCGCTGCCCACCCCCCAGAGGAAGCCGTCGGGGAAGGCGGCGTGGAGCAGGCCGGCCGCCTCTGGGGTTGGCGGGCTCGCGAAGCGGGCCCAGGTCCGCGCGCCGTCGCCGGGTTCTGCGCGCAGGCGGCGGTCCAGTAGCAGCAACAGTAGCAGCATCCGCGGCAGCGGCAGCGGCGACAGCAGGGACAGAGGC
>NW_006408790.1:294950-315980 GCF_000296735.1 Chrysochloris asiatica | reverse complement strand
CCCGCGGGCAATCATTACCCGGCCAGAGAGGGGGGCGCGCGGGCCCAGCGGGCCGGGAGGGGGCGAGCCGGGCGAGGTGCGGGCACAGTTGTGGGCAGAAGCGCACGGGTCCCAACTGTACCGTTCCAGGAGCCGCAGGAAACGACCCAGTAGCCCTGAAGTTCTCACGGTGCCGCTGTCTCGCTCATCCACGCGCACTCCGGGGAGAAGAAGAAGGAACCGGAGGGGTAACTTCCTCCGGAGCTAAGCCGACGCTCTGCCCAGCCCCAGGGAAAGCTGCTCTCTCCGCGGCTCCCGCGAGCACCCAGGAAACCTGGAAGTGGGCATCGCTAGGGCAGGTCAGGAGAGAGGACGCGGTGGACAGAACCAAGTAAGTCAGAGAGAGGGGCTCATGTTGGGGCTTCCTGGTGGTCTTTAGGTAAGAGACCCGCATAGGGACTACCCGACCCAGCAGAACAGGGATGGTCCTTCCTCCAGCCCCTCTTTTAAGGAAGGCTTCCCGGAAAGCAAAGTGGATTTATGGGTGGTATCTTTGAACAATTTCCACCTGATGATTTGTTTTTCAGTTAAATCTGGTAAAAGTCCAGAAAACTTCAAACAACAGTTGCTGGTTGTTCTACAATCACAAAACCCCATAAAGTTTCACTTTGAGGAAATCTCACTCATCTTTATTATTCTGGCGTAGCTGTTTTACAAATAAATGAGCACATCATTGATCTGTGGGAAGTTGTGACAAGAGCTGCTGGGACTACGGTCCCCGAGTCGCACATATGAACATTATGCACATGTGACAGGAAGAAGGGAGGGGGGAGGAATGAAACCCGAAAAGCACGCCCTCTGCGTGGAGCAGACTCTGACTCAGAGCAGCCCTAGAAAGGTTTCCAAACCTTAGGTTTTCCAAGACTGTAAATTCTAACGGAGCAGGCAGCCTCATCCTCCTCCCTCAGAGCTGCTAGTGAGTTCGGTTAGCAGCCCAGTGCTTAACTCACTACACCACCAGGGATCCTTGAAGAGCAAGAAAGAGAGAGGGAATTGGGCCCCAAACCCACTCCCACCATCCCTAACTACGAAGTAACTCCCTGACATTTTCCCAGTGACCAAAAATCCCTTTTGACAAAGGTTATAGCCACAGGGGTCTGTGTGTCTGTGTAGATGTGATTTGGGAACAACTGACCTGTGTGGAGCTGTGAGATAAGCACTGGACTACTAACCACAAGGTCTGTGGTGCAAACCCTTCAATCTCTACACAGAGTTGCTATGAGTGAGAACTGAATGAGGGCACTTAATAACAACATGCATTTGAATGGAAATCATAGAGCTGGGCTGCACCTCTGTCATCTTTGGCAGGTCCACCTCTCTGAGGCTAGGGTTCCTCCTATTTAAAAGAGGGGAGCAGTTTTCCTGTGGAGCCCAAGTGAGAAAATGGGCACACAAGTGACTCAAACATAGGAAGTCCCAGAAAAAATGTTATTGTATGCTGATGAGCTGATTCCAACTAAGAGCGGCCCCCCCTGTGACACAGTAGAACTGCCCCACAGGGTTTCCTAGGCTGTCGTCTATTGTGTCACTATATACTCATGTTGTTGTTGTTATGTGCCATCGAGTCGGTTCCGACCCATAGCGACCCTGTATAGGGTTTCCGAGGGTGTAAATCTTTACGGGAGTAGAAAGCCTCATCTTTCTCCCGTGGAGCAGCTGGTAGTTTCGAACCGCTGACCTTAAGGTTCGCAGCCCGATTCGTAACCACTACGCTACCAGTGCTCATATATACTCTTATATATCATCCACTCACAGAGCCCCCTTGTGTAACAGTAGAACTGCCCCACAGGGTTCCTAGGCTGTCATCTATTGTGTCACTATATACTCATATATACTCTTATAGATCATCCACTCACAGCGCCCCCTTGTGTAACAGTAGAACTGCCCCACAGGGTTCCTAGGCTGTCATCTATTGTGTCACTATATACTCATATATACTCTTATAGATCATCCACTCACAGCGCCCTCTGGCGTAACGGAGGAGAACTGCCCCACCGGGTTTCCTAGGCTGTCATCTTTATGGGAACAAGTTTGCCAATTCTTTTCTCCTGCAGAGTCAGTGGTGGGTTGGAACCTTTCAGTTACCAGCTGAGTACTTGCTTTTGTGCCTGAGGACTCTTGTTTTTCCTCCCTCTCCAGTCTCCTGTGCTACAGTGCAGGCACACCTACATGCTAATCCTTGCAAAAGTACAATCCACCTTCATCCCATGGTCACCCGGTACTGTTTCATCCAATCTAACATCCAGACAGTTTTAAAGATTGCAGATGAAGTTATTTTCTTAATTCCCTTATCATCTAATCACAACAAATTTATTCCAGCCTGTTATTAAATTAAATATTCCTAACACTAACAAGCATCGATGATCATGATTAGTGAAATTAGCGTGCCAGACTAGGGCAAAGACTTGTTGCTATTTTGTTAAATGTGGCACTTACATTTTCAATAAATATGAAATGACAAATAGGAACACTTTCACAATTAGAAAACGCACAACCACACAGTCACATTTCTAATTTAGAGCAACAATATCTGGGACTTAAAGAAAAAAAACTAAGATACCAAAAGCCCATTGCCGTTCAGTCTATGTAGATTCACAGAGACCCAAGGGGACAGACCAGGGCTGCTAACCCAGAGGGCTTCTAAACTCTAATCTTCATAACCTTTCAGTTAGCACCTGAGTGCTTAATGGTTGTGCTACCAGGGATCATCTGACCACCTTTTGTTGTATGCAGGTAAGTCAATTGTGACTCGCATTGTCCCTCTGTGCCACAGTAGAACTGCCCCATAGAGTTTTCCAAAATGTTCCCTATTGTGTCACGATATACTCATATATTATCAACTCACAGTGTCCCCATGTGACAGAGGAGAACTGCCCACAGGGTTTCCCAGGCTGCCATCTACTGTGTCACTATATACTTATATTTGTTTTTGTTGTTGTTAGGTGCCATCGAGTCAGTACTGACTCACGGCGACCCTATGTACAGCAGAACGAAACACTGCCCGATCCTGAGCCAACCTCACTACTGTTACCACGCTTGATTCCATCAATGCTGCCACCTGGCCAATCCATCTCTTTGGGGGGTCTTCCTCTTTTTCTCTGACCCTCCACCTTACCAAACATGATATCCTTCTCCAGTGACTGCTCCCTCCTGACAGTATGTCCAAAGTATGATAGACGAAGTTTCGTCATCTTTGCCCCCAAGGAACACTCTGGCTGCACTTCTTGCAAAACAAATCTATTGGTTCTTTTGGCAGCCCATGGTACTTTCAATATTCTCCTCTAACACCATAATTCAAAAGCATCAATTCTTCTACAGTCTCCCTTATTCACTGTCCAGCTTTTGCATCCATATGAGGTTATTGAAAATAGCATGGTTTAGGTCAGGCGCACCTTAGTCTTCAAGCTGACATCTTTGTTCTTCAACACTTTATGCATCATCCACTCACAGCGCCCCCTGGTGTAACAGAGTAGAACTGCCCACAGGGTTTCCTAGGCTGTCATCATTTGTGTCACAATATACTCGTATATACTCTTATAGATCATCCACTCACAGCGCCCCCGTGTGACAAAGTACAACTGTTCCATGGGTTTCCCAGGCTGTCATCTGTTGTTCATTATATACGCATGTATATGTTGTTAAGTGTGGTTGAGTTGGTTCCGACTCACAGCAACCCTGCATAAGGTTTCTGAAGTAGTGCCTGGTGGGTTTGAACCGCTAACATTGTAGTTAGCAGTCCAGTGCTGAGCCTACAGTGCCACCCCAGGACTGTGAACCACCTTTAGTTTATTGAAAATCATCATCACAACAGAAGTAAGTAAAATTTAAATTTTTCTGTCTCAGTAAGTTCCCCTTCGTTTTGCATGCACAGGAGGTAACCCATCTCTGATTTGTAGGAAAGCAAAGATGAAAATATAGCATTCAGTGTGTATTACACCTCAGCATAAAGAAAAATAAATGTTCACAAGTGAGCAGTAAGCAACATCGTGATAAATGGATAAAAGGCTGAAGTTGTCAAGGCTATTCTTTTACTTGGAGCCACAATCAATGCCCATGGAAGCAGTAATCAAAAAAAATCAAATGCAGTGGACTGTAAGGTTGGTTTGAACCTCAAGGTCGGCAATTCAAGTTCACCAGCTGCTCCTCCGATGAGTCAGGACCAACTCAATGGCACTTAACAACATATATTCCATGGGCAAGTTTGCTGCGTGTCAATCTTTTCTCCGTTGATCATGGCATTGTTTACTGCTCACTTTGAGGACGAAAGTGCACCTGATCCAAGCCATGGTGTTTTTAATTGCCTTGCATGCAGCAGAATCCGACCATGAATAAAAAAGACCAAAGAAGAACAGAGTCACATGAACTATGGTGTTGGTGAAGAATATTTAATATGCCATCAATTGCCAGGAGAATGAACAGGTCTGTGTTGGAAGAAGTACAACCAGAATGCTTGATCCAGATGATGGCAGGAATTTGTCTGTGTGCTTTGGACATGTTATCAGGAGGCACCCGTCCCCGGGGAAGGACATCATGCTTGGTCAAGTAGAGAGGTCAAGTAGTCAGAAAAAAAGGGAAAACCATCAATAAGATGAATTGACACAATGGTTTCAACATTGTTCTCGAACATAATGACTGGTAGGGTTGCGCAGGATGGAGCAGTATTTTGCTCTGTTGTCCATAGGGCCACTGTGAGTTGAGATTCACTAGAGGGTACCTAAGAAGGAACTCTGGTAGAGTAGTGGTTACCAGTCGGACTGCTAACCTCAAGATCAGCAGTTCAAAACTACCAGCCACTCGGTAGGAGAAACATGAGGCTTTCTGTTCCCGTACAGATTTACAACGAGTCGAGACCAACTCCACTGCACAACAACAACAACAACAAAATGTGAGCTCCATGGAAGTAGGCATATAGCTTGTCCTTTGCAGCATCTGTAGCTCCCAGAATGTTGTAGATGTTCCACCTGGATTTGTGGAGTGAATGGATCCATCGGTAACGGTGATTCCTTAGTACTGTCTTCCCTGGACCCAGGAAGGGAAAGTGGTCACAGGCTACCATATTTGACATCCTGCATATATCCAAGCCTACTTACTGAGACCTCAAGTAGGTCTGATGAGAGTTCACTGCAACATACCAAATGTCTTTGTCTAAGTTTCCAGAGATGCAAAATAACATATATGTAACTATACAAAGGGGCTTTAAAAAGTTCATGGTAAAGTGAAATCAAAAGACAATGGATTATTTTCCACAAACACTTTCCAGCCCCTTCATATATAGAGAAACTTACTTCAAGAAAATGGTTCAGGCAGTTATGGGAACTGACAAGTCCAAAATCCATGGGTCTGCTTTCAGGCTGGAGACCTCCACTGGGTCATGGGGTTTTGGGATCTGCTGAATGCCAGCTCTGAGGGTCAGATGGAAGGCTGGAGGCTTCTGCATGTTTGTATCCCAAAAACCAGAAGTCAGAATTGAGAGGGAGTGAGTTCTTCCAGAACCTGTTAATATACAGGAGGCAGGCCACACCCCTAGGAAGCTCCCCTTCAACTGATTGGCTGCTCACACTGATCATGTCCTGGAAGGGATTACATTGCGTCTAAGTACTTTACACTGTATTTACACGATGTCTGCCGGGCCGCTGAGGATCATAGTTTAGTTGGCACATCGCATTAAGCATCACATTCTCCTCAGGAAGCCCAAAAGAATTTAAAAGGCAGTGACCCAGGACCTTGGGCTTTCTGCTCTAGCAAATTCCCCACTCCTCAGAGGGTTTCAGAAGCACAGAACTGCAGACCACCTTCATGAAGAACAGGGAAGACAACTGGCAGGCCTATCTACTCTCTGCTATCCTTGCTCTGTTCTTTTGCAAGCAAAACACAGAGAAAGCAACCTACAGACCAAGGGCTGGACTTCAAATCTGCAAAGGTCATTGTGGTACAGGCCAACTAGGAGTCACTGTAAGTATTTAAGGTTACATGGATTATATGGACAAAGAGAGACGCTTTCATTTATTTTAAGAAAGGGGCAGTTTTGATTAACTGATCAAGTAAGTGACTTGTAAGTAACATTCAGGATCGATTAAACAGTGAACTAGAGAGTGCTCCTTGGAAGCTAGGATGGCCAGACTTCGTCTCTCATACTTCAGACATATCGTCAGCAGGGACCAGTCGCTGGAGAAGAATATCATGTTTGGTAAGGTGGAGGGTCAGAGAAAAAAGACCCCCAGCGAGATGGATTGGCAAAAGTGGCAGCATCCATGGGCTCGAATGTGGCAGCAATTGTGAGGTTGGCCCAGGACTGGGCAGTGTTTCGTTCTGTTGTGCATAGGGTCGCTATGAGTCGGTACCGACTCGATGGCACCTAACAACAACAACAACTGAATTCTCAGACCACCATGAGAGCCACAACAGCAAGCAGGAAGATGAGTTATGGAAGACTTAAGTCAATTGTGGTAAAAATGCAAAGAAAGGGAAGAAAAAGAAACAAGACCATACAAAAGCAGATCCATTGACAATGGAGGCCTGAGAGGAGAGACGATATGTTTGAAGTCTGTTGACAGGAAAAATGGGAGAGTCTTGCTGTTGTTGTTGTTGTTGTTGTTGCGTGTCACCAGCCCTGCACCATTCTCATTATGTCTGAGCCCATTGTTGCAATCCATCTCATTGAGGGTCTTCTTTTCCTTCTGACCCTCTACTTTATGAAGCTTGGCCTTCTCCAGGGGTTGGTCTCTCTGGAAAATATGAGATGAAGTCTCCCAGTGTTGCTTCTAAGGAGTTTTATGGCTGCACTTTGAAGGCAGATTTGTTTGGTCTTCTGGTATGTTGGTATATTCAATCTTCTTCTCCAATAACATAACTCGAATGTAGGGACTCTTCTTTGATCTTTCTTATTCATTGTCCAGTTTTTGCAGGTATATTAGGCATTGAAAATACCAAAGCTTGGGTCAGGCACACCTTTGTCTTTAAAGTGACATCTTTGCTTTTGAACATTTGAAAGAGGTATTTGGCAGTGGATTTACTCAAAGCAATGTGTTGTTTGGTTTCTTGACTGCTGCTTTCATGGACATTGATTGTGGATCCAAATAAAATGAAATCCTTGACAACATCAATCTTTTATCTGTCTATCATGATGTTGCTCATTGGTCTGGTTGGGAGGACAGCATAACTGAGTATATCCGGAACTATTGATTATTTTGCAGGAGAGAGACATTAAGTACGTTGAATTTGAAGCATCCATTAAAGGTGTAAGGAAAGATTTGTTGTTGTTGTTAAGTGCCGTTGAGTCGGTTCCGACCCATAGCGACCCTGTACAGGGTTTCCGAGGCTGTAAATCTTTACGGGAGCAGATAAGCCTCATCTTTCTCCCACAGAAGTGCTGGTAGTTTCAAACTGCTGACCTTGTGGTTCGCAGCCCGATTCATAACCACTGCGAGATCAAGCATCTAATTGTTGATTTCGGTATGAAGCTTAGGACACTGTGAAAGGTTGAAGATTTGGACTAGAAATTTTGATGGCAAGATGTTGTTGTTGTTGTTAAGTGCCATCAAGTCGGTTCCAACCCATAGCAACCCTGTGTAGGGTTTCCAAGGAGTGGCTGGTAAGCTTGAACTGCCGACTTTGCAGTTCAAAGTGACTTTGCAGTCCAGTGGATTAACCCACAGCGCCACACCAGGATACTGGGTAAGAAAAGTATATAAAACATCAATAACAACAAGCAAAAGTCAAGGGTGGCACCTTGATCTGTGTCTCTGTCTATGGGTGCAGCAGGTATTTGTGTTGTCATTGAGGCAACTCCAATTCTTGGTGAGTCCGTGTATAGCAGAAGAAAGCACAGCGCAGTCCCCTAACACTTCACTATCTTATCATTGCTATGCTGGGTCCGTTGTTGAATCTCTGTGTGTGTTGAGTGCCTTCCTACCTAATTGGCTCTTTTAGCAGCACTCTTTTAGACAATGATGCACAGGGTTTTGTTGGCTAAATTTCAAAAGTAGATCGCTAGATCTTTCTCCTTAGTCTGTATTACTCTAGAAGCTCTGCTGAATCCTGTTCACTGTTGGCCACCCTCCTGGTGTTTGAAATACTGGTTGCATAGCGTCCATCTCAAGCAACACAAGGCAAGAAGGTCTTCTCCCCTAGAGGCTTCCAATGGGAAGGGTCTCTGCCAACACCTTGATTTTTGACTTCTAACTTCCAGAACTGTGGGAGAAGCAATGTCTGTTGTTTTAGGCTACCTAATTTATGATCATTTGTTCCAACAGTCCTCAGAGTGGTGAGTGAGCTAGCCCCGCAAGATACCAACGAGAAGCAAAGTAATTGAACAGGGAGGGTCAAACTCTGAGACACTCTAAGGTACAGATGACAGGCTCACTGGGTCCTGGTAGTGCAATGGGTAAGCATGTGACTGTTCATTGGAAGGTGGGTGGTTCAAACCTACCAGCTGCTGCCTGGGAGAAAATGCCTGGAAGTCTGCTCTTATACAGATGTCCAGCCTCGGAAACCCTACGGCGCTGTCCTACTCTGTCCTACAGGCCCACTGGGACTCGGCATCGGCTCGCTGGTCATGGGTTGGGGTGCGTGTGGGTTTTAAAGAATCTCAGTTAGTGAGAGTAAAATAACTCGAGCAGAAAGAGCAAGATGTTTACACACTGAGAACACAACCAGGGTCACTGAACGATGTGCTTAGAGACCTTCAGGTAAGAGCACGTGTTCCACAGTCTTTGCACCAGACATGTAACTTTAACAAGTAGCAGAGCACGAAAAAAATGTTTTCTCTATTTTGTGGAATAAACAAGAGCAGGTAAAGGTTGTCTGTGACTTCTCAAACACATGTTCCATAGATGGGATTATCTCTCTACATTGATGTGCTCAGGAAAATGAAATCGGAATCTCAATGTTGTTGTTGTTGGTGTTAAATGCCACTAAGTTGGTTCTGACTCACAGTGACCCACTATGAGTAGGGTTACTGAGGAGAAGCTGGTGAGTTTGAACTGCCAACCTTGTGATGCAAACTGACCTTGATGTCCTGTGCTTATCTACACCAGGAGTCCAAGGAATCTCATTAAACTACAAAAAAAAAATCCTACTGCAGTCAAGTTTATTCAGATTTACAGTGAACCCATGTCCCGTGTGACAGAGAACTGCCCCACAGGGTCTCCTAGGCTGTCATCTATTGTGTCATTATATACTCATATATACTCTTATAGATCATCCACTCACAGTACCCCCTGGTGTAACAGAGGAGAACTGCCCCAGAGGGTTTCCTAGGCTGTCATCTATTGTGTCACTATATACTCATATATACTCTTATAGATCATCCACTCACAGCACCCTCTGGGCTCCTTGCCTACCCCAATGGGCAATGAGACCTATTCATTTTGGAGAAATGACTCCTAAGAGGCCCCTGACATAGCTATATTATATGTTGAGGGGAGCACAGGAAAGACCTGGTACTCAAAATCAGGAGAGTCAATCAAACTCTGCATAGCAACCCTGTTCCCCAGAACTCCACAGAACACCCAACAAGGACACTCCATCCATCAATGCGGCCTGTGAATCCTGCTTCCAGATGGTGATGTTCTGATTCATGCTTGGATACAAAGAAACAGCTAAGGAGTATCAGAGATAGGATGGGAACCTCATGAGAGAAAAAGTGCAAACCCTAAACCTATAACCAAACCCACTGCTGTCGAGTCCACTCTGACTCATAACAACCCTACAGTCATGTCTTCACGTGGGAGGAGATAGTGCATCACTATACAAGAACAGAATGAAAATATAAAAACGGGGACATTAAGGGGAAAAAAAAAAACAGAAAAAGAGCTCTTAGAAATTAAGAAGTGGGAATTTAAAATGTGATTTCATACTCTGAATATCACAGAACATTCATACTCTCATCAAATCCATGTCTCTGAATCCCTGGCGGCTGGATTAACCCTGAGTGAATCTTGAAACCTCAGCCAAAACTCTCTCCTGAAGTCTTCTTTAACCAAACTAGAGTTTAGCTTTAGATAGTGACGAATGTCCATCTTGAACATTGTGTTCTTTTAAGAACCATCTCTGCAGGATCAAATTGAGAACAACCATTGAAAGGTTAGATAAGGAGCTTAGGGGGCAGTGGGTTTATGTTAATAGGGGAGGGGGACAATGCACAAAAGGAAGATGAGAATGGCTATGACCCAGTGCGGATATAGCAGAAACACCACAAACACATTTAGTCTCACACAGTTTGTTATTGTTGTTGGTCAGTGCCCTCAGGTTGGTTCCCACTGATAGCAGCCATATATAGAGTTCCAAGGAGCAAGTTGTTGAGTTTGAACTGCCCACCTGTGGTTTGCAGTTCAGTGCTGATCCTACAGCACCACACCAGGAGACTAGAAGTCCAAATTCAGAATACCAGCTCTAGGGGAAAGCTTTCTCTTTCTGCCAGCTCTGGGGAAAGGTCCTTGTCTCTGTTCAGATCTCCAGGTGTCTCGGCATCAGCCTTCCCCTGCATCTGGGAGCCTCACAGCACAGAGACCCAGGTCTAAAGGATGTCCTCCACTCCCAGCTCTTCTCTCTTGATGGGAGTAGGACCCTCCTTCATTGTTCACTTCTCTCTCCTTTTATCAAAGATCAAAGATGCTACAGGCCACATCCCCCAGAAACTGCCTGACATTAGATCAGGATTATGATGGGATTAAAGGTATTGATTACCACCCTGTGATATGCAGATGACACAACCTTGCTTGCTGGAAGTGAAGAGGACTTAAAATAGTTACTGATGAATATCAAACACTACAGCCTTCAGTATGGATTGCACCTCAATATAAAGAAAACTAAAATCCTCACCACTGGATCAGTAAATAGCATCATGGTAAATGGGCAAAAGATTGAAGTTGTCAAAGACTTTATTATGCTTGGAGCTACCACCAATATTCAGGGAAGCAGCAGTCAAGAAATCAAATAAAATCTTGCAGTAAGCAAATCTACTGCCAAATACCTCTTTAAAGTGTTCAACAGCAAAAATGTCAGTTTGAGGTCTAAGATGCCTAACTCAAACCATGGTCATTTCAATCTCCTCATATGCGTGTGAAAGCTAGACTGTAAGTAAGAAAGACTATAAAAGAATCGACTCATATGAATTATGGTGTTGGTGAAGAATATTGAAAGTACCATGGACTTCCAGAAGATTAGACAAATTTGTGCTGGAAGAATTACAGAATGCTCCTTAGAAGCCAGGATGTCGAGACTTCAACTCTCATAATGTAGACATGTTATCAAGAAAGACAGTCCCTGGAGGACATCATGCTAGGTAAAGTGGAGGGTCAGCAAAAATCAGGAAGACCCTCACTGAGATTTCTGGTACCGTGGCAGCATCAATGGGCTCAAGTGTAACCACAGTTGTGAGGATGATGCAGAGCCAGGCAGGTTTCCTTCTGTGGTGCAGAGTGTTGCTATGAGTTGGAACTGACTCAGCAGTACCTACTAACAACAGCATCTCATGCTTAATACTCTTATTGGTTTATCACATCAGATCACATCCTAGGGGAATCATCACGTCATTGCCAGGTTACATCTTTACATAACTGCCAAATCACGTAGAATTAGGACCCAGACAACTTCACACATACTTTGAGGGGCACATTGTCACTGAATTTGTACAGGTAGAAGTCGTTGTATCGATTGGTGTATATTCTGCTGTGCATATTCTTAATGGTAATACAATTAATGGTAATACAACAACTAAATACAATTAATTATATTTAAAATATGATGATAAATAAGAATAAAGTTACAATTTGCTAAAAGTATTCAAAAGCAAAATTAAGAGATTCTTGCTTGAATGTTTTTAAAAAAGCTAAAATGAATAGAGAGAAATACTGTTAACAGATGGTACATGGAGGGGATTATAATCATTGTAATAAAACAAAGTATATGATTTGTTGAAAGTAAAACTGATGATCTGCCCTGCAAACAATTCACAATAAAAACTTAAAAAAAAAAAGAATTAGTAAAAAAAAGTCAATTAATGGAAAGCAAGAGAGATTTACTAAGGAAAATTCAGGATACCAAATATCCAACTAATAGGAGTTGAAAAGAGTGAAAACAGAGAAAACAGAAAACATCCCAGAACAGAAGTATGTGAGTCTCCAGTTAAACGGATCTACGTAACATGATGTGATAAAAGGCCCAGGATTAGACACACCATTGTGAAAACTCAGAACACCAAAGACAAAGAGAAGATGCTAAAGATTCTGGAAGAGAAAAGCAAATATGCACATATTTATTTTTTTAAAGTATTGAACTTCTCAAAAGAAACATTGAAAATTAAAGAACCTGGGTCTTCAAATTTTGAGGGGAAATATTAATTTTTCAGCCTATAATTCTGCATCTCATCAAACTAATAATCAAGTATGATGGGAAGAAAGACATTTCTAGACATGAAAGTCTTCAAAAAATACTCACTGTTAGTCCTGTTTCTGAAATTGCAGAAATATGTGTACCACCCAAGACCAGTTGCTATTAAATCATCTCCAAATCATGGTGCCCATGAGTATCAGAGCTCAATTATGCTCGATAGGGTTTCCAATGGCTGGTTTTGCAGAAGTGCATTAACAGAACTTTCTTTCAGTCTCTGGGTAGACTCTAACCTGCAAACACTTTCTTAGCGGCCAAGTGAGCTAACCATCTACACCATCCAGGAATTCTGCTCCACCAAAACAAAGGAGTCAACCAGAAAAGGAGAAGTCATAGGTTCCATGAAACAGGGATGGAGCACAGGACTATAAAGGGAATTACTAGGATAGGAATTCTCAGGACACAGCCAAATTAGAGTATAAACATTTCAGACTCACACAAGAGACTGGAGAGCTTCAAGAAGGTCGACTATCCGAGCAATTTTACTGAGATGTTCCAGAGCATTAGGTGTCTGGTGGCACAGTGGTGAAGTATAAGGCTGCAAACTGAGAAGTTATCGGTTCAAACTCATCCAGCAGCTCCATGGGAGAAAGACTTGGCTATTTGCTTCTATAAAGATTCAACCTAGAAAACCCACAGAGGCAACTGTGCTCTCATAGGATCACTATGACCTGAAATCACAGTGGTGACACCCAACAACAAGAGTGTAAAAGAAAATTTAAGCAGAGATTCTGAAAAGTAAGTAAGGAAAAAATCAAGGAGACTTCTCCTCCAAAAAGAAGAAAATCGTCACAGTATACTACTTGGCTCTGCAGTGAATAAAGTTTGCCTGTTGTAATAAACAGATTTTGTATGAATTTCATAAAAGTGTGATTGTAATGGTATTGGGCGCTACATGTATGAGTCCAAAGAAAGTAATAGCACACCAACAAAATCCATCAAAGTCATTCCAACTCCTGCCGAATCCATGTGTCCAAAGAGAACTGCTAGGTAGGATTTCCAAGACTGTAATATTTATGGAATCAAAACTGCTCCCTCTTTCTCCCAGTGCTTAACCTACCATGTCACCAGGGATCCTACAAGAGAAAAGACAAAGAGTTGAAAGGGACAGAAGCAAGGGTTTGATGGATTTTGAAAAGACCTGGCAAAATTGCTCGACTTTTTAACCTGTGTGTAGTTAATGTTGTTGTTAAGTGCTGTAGGGTTTCTGAGGAGCACCTGGTGAGTTTGAAAATCCTGACCTTGTAGTTCACAGTCCAGTGCTGGTCCTACGGCACCACACCAAGAATCCAGTTAATAAAAGTACACTTGTCAGTGAATTCTGCTCCAAAGTGAAGAAGGATTGTGTCTTACTAACGGGTGAGATGAACAGAGCTGATGAGCAATTGGGAGGAGGCAGAGACAAAAGTGTTGTTGTTAAGTGCTATCAAGTTAGTTCCAACTCATAGCATCACTGTATAGGATTTCCAAGGAACAACTGGTGGGTTTGAACTGCCAACCTTGATGTTTGCAGTCAAGTGCTTATCCTACAGTGACACACCAGGAGTCAAAAGTGTAGACAGGCATATTTTAGATGACAGCCTAGGAAACCCTTTGGGGCAATTCTACTTTGTCACACAGGGCGCTGTAAGTTGATGATATATAAGACTATATAAGAGTATATACAAGTATATTTGTTGTTGTTACGTACCGTAGAGTCGGTTCCAACCCATAGCAACCCTGTACAGGGTTTCCGAGGCTGTAAATCTTTATGGGAGCAGAAAGCCTCATCTTTCCCCCACAGATGACAGCCTAGGAAACCCTGTGGGGCAGTTCTCCTCTGTTACACCAGGGAGCGCTGCGAGTGATGATCTATAAGAGTATATACGAGTATATAGTGACCCAATAGATGACAGCCTAGGAAACCCTATGGAGCAGTTCTACCCTGTTACATGGGGGTGCGGTGAGTCAGAATCAGCTACTTCACACACAATTCTGATAACAACTTCTCAAGCACCTTATACAGTTCTTTGGGCTTTCTATCTGTGTGCAAAACTCCACCACTGAGATCACAAAGCAGAGAACATTTTTCATGTAATCCAAAACCAGACTCACCGCGCCCTTGAATATGGACAGGCCCTTGTGTTAATTAGGACCAAGGTCAATGGCTCCAAGATTGAATGGCCCAATTATCCTCCTACATGTCCACCTCCCCAGATGGCCACGGACTTGAAATTGGCATCTTGAGTCATCAGGGGCATTGGTGGGGACAGAAAGTGAAATAATTAATTGAAATGCATTACCATCATTGGGAAAGAACACAGAATGAATCAAGCCCCAAGTGTGAGGTCTGAACCCTTCACTGAGTGGTAACAGAGTCCCCTGAAATCCTCACCCCAACATGCTGATGATGTACCTGTGGTGTTTTGGTTCTTCTCTCTCCCTAAGAGAATGCTGAGGCCTCAGGGATTTCATCTCAGGCGTCCATTCTATGGAGAGAACCTTGTGCTTCTGGATTTGTGATTCTACCTTGCATCTCTTTCCTCTCGCTAGGAGCCCTATTGGCACAGTAGGTTAAAGGTTAGGCTGCTAACCAAAAGGTTGGTGGTTCAAACCCACCAGCTGCTGAAAGATGTGGCAGTCTGCTTCCATAAACATTTATAGTCTCAGAAACCCTAGAGAGCAGTTCTACTCTGCCTTATACGTTGCTATGAATTGGAATCAACTCCACAACACAGGGGTTCCTCTTGTTTAGGAGTCTTTGGGTTAAAAACATGACTTCCAGCCTTAAGGTTGGTGGTTTGAATGCACCCTGAGGTGCACTGGAAGAAAGGCATGGTGATCTGCTTTCAAAAAAGAAACAGCCACTGAACACTATATGAATGGGTCAATGCCTCCTTTGCTATGAGACCAGAACTGAATGGTACCTGGCCACCACTAATGAACATTTTGAATAAAGATTCTATAGCAGAATCTTTGATCAAAAGGGAGGAAATGGAGAACTGAAGTCAAATTCCCATGGAATCTACACCTTCTGGAGCCACTGAAATAATATCTGCCTTGAGCATTGTACTCTTCTAAAGAACTGTCTGGATGGATCAAACAGACAGCAGTACCTTGAAAGCTTTGATGGGAAGCTCAGAGGGTGTTGAGTTTATGTTCCTGAGGAAGGAACAGGTCAGAAGAGGCAGGTATAAATGGTTATGTACACAACTCAGAGAATGTAAGCAACGTCACTGAATTGTGCATGGAGAAATAGTTGGATTGCTTTATGTTCTGTGAATGACTATTCAAAATATAAAAAATAAATAAATAAACCCTGTGAGGCACAGTTCTACTCTGACACACACAGGGGCACCATGAGTGGAATCTACTTATGAAAAATCATCCACTGAGAACCTTGTAGAGCAGAGTTCTCCTCTGACACACACGGGGCACCATGAGTGGAATCTACTTATGAAAACTCATCCACTAAGAACCCTGTGGAGCACAGTTCTACTCTGACATACATGGGGGCACCATGAGTGGAATCTACTTATGAAAACTCATCCACTAAAAACACATGAGTTGGAATCAACTTTTATGGAATTGTCTTGGTTTTTGTTAGTCTGTTTCTTCTGCTTAATGACTCCACCCCATATCCTCGGCCCTCTCTTCATCTCTTTCTTGACCCCTTCTAGTGAGTTCTCAGGACTCCCTAATTTGAATAATGAGAGGCCTCCCAGTTATGACCTCACTCATCCTTCTATCTCCCACCCCCAATGCCTGCTGGGCAATCCTTCTCTTCTCATCAACAACACGTTTCAACTGGCCAAGCACACAAGCAAGGAATTCACTTCAGAGGAAATCAGATTACCTCATAGGAGGAAAATGTTCAACATCATTAGTGATCAAGATGTGGAAGTTGTGCAAAAGTAGTCAAGAAGATTGTGAAAAGAATAAGAGAAGTGTTTGCCCTATTGTAATCAAAGCCATATATGACTAGAATAGGAACAGCCAAGAAAGCAGTAAAACCTACAAGCGTTGTTGTTGTTGTGAAGTGCCGTTGAGTCGATTCTGACCCATAGCAAACCTGTATAGTGTTTGCAAGGAGCAGCCGGTGAGCTTGAACCACCGACTTTGCAGTTCAAATGACTTTGCAGTCTGACGCATTAGCCCACAGCACCACACCAGGACTCCCTACAAGCATTAGAGAGTCTACAAACAGATGTGAAAATATGAGGGGCTTCAAAAAGCGTGTGGAAAAAAATGGAACTGAAAGATAATGGGATTCTTCCACAGACTCTTTGGAGCAACCTCATATGTGGTAATTTAGCATAAACAAAAAAGACTTGATGTCACAACTGTTGAGCACTTGTTTGTTGTTTGAACCCACCCAGCTGTTCCATGGGGGAAAGACCTGGAGATCTGCTCCTGTAGAGATGACAACCTAAGAAACCCCTTGGGCGTTCGGCTCCCTCACAAGTCAAAACCAACTCGATGGCAGACCGCAACAACAACAAAATGTGAGGGCATATTTTTTTTTTTTTTAAATACTGTGGAAAATAAATTCTAATTCAAACCTAACATCATACTAATGAAATATTCCTAAGAGGAGTCCTGATGTAGCACTGTAGGAGAAGCACTAGATTGCCAACTGTAAGGTCAGCAGTTCAAACTCACCAGCTGCTCATTGGAAACCCTATGCAGGGTCACTATGAGTCGGAACCAACTCCACGGCACACCCCCACCATTCTTCCAGTGTGTCAGATGGTGTTTACTATTTTTAGTCAGAAAATGCTTCATGGTGTTCCTTAGATGACAACATACCACAGGCAACTCTTTCCTAGTAAATCCCAGTAAAAGCATATTTGGATTTGGGGTGGATTGGAACATGGTATGCCAAAACTTCCAGGTTAGGCCAAGGTTGGCTTAGGTGGGCCTTATGTCGTTGTTAAGTGCAGTCAAGTCAGTTCTGACGTATAGTGACTCTGTATAGAATTTCCAAGGAGTGGCTGGTGGGCTTGAACTGCCAACCTTGCAGTTCAATCCAACGTTGTGGTTCAGCACATTACCCACACAATGACTTAGGAATAGGGTGATATGTTGCGGAGAGAGTAATATCATATTAGGGAGATTTCTGGTGGAGTGCTGGTAGCACAGTGGGTTAAGCATTGGACTGCTACTTTAAAGGTTATCGGTTTGAACCCTCCAGGTATTCCATGGGACAAAGATGTGGCAGTCTGCTTTCGTAAAGACATACAAGCTGCGTGGTGCTGTAGGATAAGCACTCCACCATAAGGTCGGTTTGAACTGCAGGTCATAGTTCAAATTCATCAACTGCTCCTCAGAAACCCTCTACAAACTCACCAGCCACTCCTCGGAAACCCTCTACAGGTTTGCTGTAAGTTGGAACCAACTCCACGCCACTTAACAACAACACTTTCCTGCAGGATCACTGTGAGTCAGAGTTGATTTGGCGACAGTAGGTTTGGTTCCATCTTTGTGGGAGCTGACTGCCAACTTTTTCCCCAGTGAAGCCGCTTGGTGGGTTCAAACTGCCAACCTTTTGTCTGGTAGCCAGTAGGCCACCAGAGCGCCTGACTGTAAATGAACCAAATCATGAACCAGAAACTAGAGGCCTCGCCACAGGCAGACTCCAGAGGAGAGAGAGTCGGCCAGAAAATAACATGTCAGACCGCGTAACAGAGCAAATGTGGGGTCACGCTGGGGCACTAAGCGATGTGCTCACTAACAAGTGCTCACTACGCAAGGTGGGATTGTTCCTCATCAGAAGCATCAAAGGCATATGGAATACAAACTGGGGTCTAGAATAAAGATGGAGTTCCTGGGAAAACAAATCAACTTGAATGTGAATTTTAAATGCTAGACGGCCATAGTGTGTTTACATAAGGAGAGAAACCAAAAAGAAACTCAACCCCACTGCTGTCAAGCTCATTCTGATCTTCCCAACCCTGTAAGAAAAGATGGCACTGCCACATAGGGTTTCTAAAGTGGTCATCTTTACAGAAGCAGACGACCACATGTTTCTCCTGTAGAGCGGCTGGTGGGTTTGAACCACTAACCTTGCAGTGAGCAGTTTAACCAAGGTACCACCGGGGACTCTGAGTGGCGATTAAGTCCCAAACCCAAACCTAAGTCTTTGACTCACAGGGACCCCATAGGAGCCAGGAAACCCTAGGGTTTCCAAGGTGGTCATCTTTAGGGAAGCAGACTGCCTCACCTTCCTCCCACAACTGGGGGGAGGATCACATTGATTTCTTCTGTGTCTTTCCAGAAGATCTGCCCTTTCATAGTTCTCTATTGCAGCTATAAGAGAAATGTCATACGTGGGTGGTTTTAATATCCGAAATTTATTCTCCCTCAGTCTAGGAGTGCAGAAATCCCAGCTCAGGGGGAGCTACAGGGAAAGGCTTTTAGTTCCTGTCTGCTCCAGGAAGGTCTTAGGTTTTTCTATCTTTTCTTTGGCCCCTTGTTGTTGTTGTTAAGTGTTGTTGAGTTGCTTCTGACCCACAGCAACCCTGTATAGAGTTTCCGAGGAGCGGCTGGTGAGTTTGAACCACTTAGTGATCTCCAAGTGGCCTGTATCTTCCCTCCCTTGTATTCCCTTGCTTGCTTAATCTGTTCTTTTCTATCTCAGAAAAGATTGATTTAAAACACACTTTACGCTAATCCTGCCTAGTTAACATAAACAAAGGAAACCCAATTCCAAGTGGGATTATAACCACAGATACATTGTTGTTGTTGTAATTGTTATTGTTGAGTGCCATCCAGCCATTCCAACTCATAGTGCCCCTGAGGAGCCGCTGGTGAGTTTGAACCATTGAACTTGCCTGTTCAAGCTGAACTTGAAGTCCATTGCTTATCCTACAGCATCACAGAGGTGGGATTTACAACACATACTTTTAGGGAACACAATTTAATCTATAACAAGGAGCAAGAAATACAGATTGTGACGTAAATATTAAATAATATTGAGTCAGCAACAACATGGTGAGTTTGCTTACGAAGGCAGAGAATGATGGTTTCTAAAGAAACATGTAAGGAAATTTTTGTGTAGCAGAGAAAAGATTTTCTTATAGTAGGAGAAATAGCATCTAATAAAGCAATAGGGCTAGTTCTCTAAACCACTGATAAGAAATAGATTCTTTTTACAGTGTGCAGATTTACAGAATTCACTGTTTGTGCTTTTGTGATGGAAAGCCACTTATAGGCATAAAATAATATGAAGAAATTGAAAATTCATTAAAGACATAAAAAATATAAGGAAATTGAAAAGTCGTTAGCATAAGAGTCATTTCCTGAAAATCCTCAAGAATAAAATCTCAGTAATTAGTACTTTGTATGCACAAAAACTTCATCAGCTCAGATCCCAAGTCTGTTTTCTTAAATTGTGTTACACTGAAAACCAAGAAGGGAAGGAGTGAGGAAGAGCAGGCCTGCCCATGAGAGAGAATAATCTGGAAAAACTGGACTTGTGTATCCATGTGAATCGTGCAACTGCCATCTAAAGACAGACGTCTCATGATTGGACTTACTTTTCAGCTCCTCAAACCTGAGACAAGTACCATCTCTTATTTGTTGTGGGTCCTGATGTGGGCTCAGGCGCTGTGGGTTCAGGCGCTAGACTGCAATGTCTGCTTGGACTGCAAGGTCCGTGGTTCTAGTTCACCAGCTGCTCCTTGGACCGACTCGACGGCAATTCACAACAACAACAACTTGTTGTCATTTCTGTAACCGATACCACTAGCAACACTGGAGCACAGGGAAAAGTTAGCTATGATGTTGAGTAGCGTAGAGGCTTTTAAAAAAAGCTTCCGAGCTTCCATCTGAGATACAATTTGTGTTGTTCTTAAAGCGCCGTCAAGTCGGTTCTGACCCATAGCAATCCTGCGCAGGGTTTCCGAGGCTGTACATCTATCTCTGTGGGAGCAGGAAGTCTCATCTTTCACCCACAGAGCAGCTGATGGGCGCCAAGTGCACTCAACCTGCAAAGCCACCACACTGCCAGAACCCATTTGATAGTGTCAAGAACTGAGAAGCTGAAGGAGACAATACTAGTGACCACTTTGCCCTTAAAAGGCTGATCACATAAATTTAACTTGTAAAAGGCCATCGTGGCTCCAGAGATGAGAAATCTCCACTTGAAGGGATGAGCAGACCAGCTTGGAGCGGCTAGAATAAAAGATACCTCTTGAAAGAAAGACCTGCAGGAAAAATGGAGGCAGATGGGCTATTACTACAAGAACAAACAAATCGCTTCCCTAGAAAACATCAAGGCAAGTGGCCAGATCCTCTCAACGCAAACCCCCTTCCAGGACTAAGACTCAACGGAAATGCACACTCTGATTGGTGGCCACACACATCACCGATGGGGGGAAGTGGGGTAAAAGCAGCAATGAAGAGGCAAGCTAAGCCCTACAATGTTCAGTGGACTTCTGTTGACCCAGTTGGGGACCTGGTTGGCAAGCAGTGTGAAGAGACCTGGGGACTCTTGGGCTCAGAATCAGTGGCGTGGCCACGGAGGACTCAAGAGGAGAGTGGAGCAACTGGCTGACGGGAAGAGAGGACATATACACAGGAGCACCCACACTTGCAGATGATACCCACGTGACCTGGACC
>NW_006408790.1:292479-293986 GCF_000296735.1 Chrysochloris asiatica | reverse complement strand
AAAATGCCCACTGGGAAAGGTCTTAAGGGATTAGACTTGCTCTTACCGTCTCCTCCCTCCAGAACTTGATCACTAATACAGAGTCAGGAAAGTTGTTGTTATGTGCCTTCAAATCGGCTCCGACTCATAGCAACCCTGTGTAGGGTTTCTGAGGAGGAGCTGATGGATTTGAAATGCCAGCCTTGTGGTTCGCAATCCAGTGCTGATTCTACGGCACCACAGCAGAACTCTACACCAGTACAAAGTTGTTGTTGTTGTGGATTAGAGTTGTTGAGTCAGTTCTGACACATAAGTATCTGCTAAAGAGTTTCCAAAGAGCAGCTGGCGGGTTTGAACTACCAACCTTACAGTTCAAACCGACCTTGCGGTCCAGTGCTTATCCTACAGCACCACACCAGGACTCTACACCAGTACGTACTTTATATAAAATGGAGTCCTGGTGTGGCTCTGTTGGATGAGCACCCGACTGCCAACCACAAGGTCTGTGGTTCAAACCTACCAACTGCTCTTGGAAACACTATGCAGGTAGCCATGAGTTGGAACAGGATCAATGGCACCCAACAACAACAATATAAAAAATATGATGCTAGGCTCTGGGATCGGAATCCTGGTGCGGCACTGTGGGTTAATGTGCTGGACTGCAAAGCCAGTTTGAACCACAAGGTCTGCAGTTCAAGCTCACCAGCTGCTCCTTGGAAACCCTATACAGGGTCACCATGGATCGGAACTGCCGCAATGGCACCTAACAACAACAACGACAGGCTCTGGGATTGGATAATGGAAAAAGGCAGAATCTGTCTTCTCCAGGATCTGGAAATTAGAGAGACAGGTGGACATTTATAGTTAACTATAGTATGAAGCAAAATGAGTTCATTGTGAGTCTATGTGTATATACACACACATATATGAAATGGAATGATTGTTAGAGGAAAACCGATGAACTCAGCCCTTGTCAGTGCCTTTGTTGAATTTACCTTCCAATGGGAAAGAAAGCACAGGCAAAATCCGAATACAGAAAAGCACAGGCATGATGGCATTTCAAAGAGGCAAACGTAGATGGACCATTACAGGCACACATGTTTGCATGGATGTGTCATGGTATGCTCAGAGTGTCTCAACATTAGTCTGTGTGTGGGGAACGAGGAGGGAAAAATCCAATAAGCTGTGTCTTATACTGAGGGTAGCTGAGTCCTTTAGCCAATTTATAAGCATAAGGACATTGATCCCCCCTAGCCAATGTTAAGAAGCTGCAGTGGTATTTTTCATCTCGTTTTTTTCTGCTCCAAATAAGGAAATGGCTAACCCGATTAGCATGAACGCCTCGTAGCTGGGAGCTGGGAGCTGGGAGAGGTTGAGGCGACCTTCTTGGTTGTGTAGCCTGGTCCTTCACATGTATCTCATGGTTCACTAGAGGTTTCAGAAGGAAAGAGTGGTTTTGTGGAAATCTACAATCACTAATTCATAGGGTTAGATTAGCGATCAATAAGGAAAAATATTGTTGAGTAAT
>NW_006408790.1:288291-290289 GCF_000296735.1 Chrysochloris asiatica | reverse complement strand
GACTCCACAGCATACAACCACCACCATAAGTACTCCTGTAAAAAATCTTGTAGATGAGACCAGATAGTCAACAGATCAACAGTAACTTTAAAACAAAGATCAGAATGTGAGGAGGCAGGGAAACTAGATCAATGGAAATGGAACAACCAAAAGAAAAATATGAATGTCCACACATTGTAGAAGAGTGTAACCAATGTTACTGAGCAACTTGTGCAGAAATATTGACTAGAACCTAAACTAGCTGTGTAAACTTTCACTTAAAACACAATAAAGTATTATTTTTTTAAAAGAAGAATGAGATGACAGGAGGCCAGATGGCAGACTAAGCCTCTACAGACCCTCTACAACAAAGAAAAGGAAAACCAAATGAAACAGATGCAGGCAATAGTCCTGGGACCCTGAGCTTCAGATGAAGGGATGGAGAAGTGGACTGAATGTTTACTAGGAGGAAACCCTGAACGGATGTGGGGAAAAAGGAGCCAAACTGGTGACCTGCACTGGCCGGCCCAGTGCAGTGACTGAGAGTACATCTAATTTAGAATCTCATTAACGTAGCACAGAGCATCTGATGACTAATCATGAAAACAGTACCCTCTGCTCTCTCAAGTGTTTCATCACAAAGGAAGCACTTGAATTAGTCACATGATAATGCAGCACTCACTAGGCCATGCTGTCTGTCGCCTGCCCTCCAGTTGGCTCCGACTCATGGTGACTTCCTGTTTGACAGAAAGAAGGCTGCCTGGTTCTGAGACCTTCTCAGGATTCTCCTCATGTTTAGATGCAACTGTTGCTAACATTAAGGCACGCTTTCTCCATGAGGGCTTTCCTCATTCTTGCTGACCCCCTACTTTACCAAATGCAGTCCTGGTGTGGTACGGTAGGATAAGCACTAGATTGTTAACTGCAAGGTCAGTGGCTCACACTCACCAGCCACTCCTCACAAACCCTACACAGGGTCTCTCTGAATCCAAGCTGACTCGAGGGCACTTCATAACAGCAAGAACCTAACCAAACATGATGTCCTTCTCTAATGACTGCTCTTCCCTAAAGACATGTCCAGAATTACATGCTAAGTCTTGTCATCTTCATTTCTAAAGAACATTCTGGATCATTGTTCCAAGACTGATGTGTTCTTCCAGCAGTCCATGGCATACCCAGCATTCTTCATCAACACCACAGTTAGAATGTCTCCATTCTCCTCTGCTCTTCCTTTTCCAATGTCCACCTTCCACATGCATATGAGACGATGGAGAAGACCATGGCTTGGGTCAGACACTTCTTTGTCTCCAAAATGACATCTTTGCTATTTAATACTTTAAGGAGGGGTTTTCCAGAAGACTGGCCCAATGTTTGCTTTCTTGACTGCTGCTTCTGTGGATGTTGATTGTTGACCACTAGAACACAGTCATCCCGCTCCAAGGACAGAGGTACCTTCCTGTCCTCCGGTCAACTCAGCAGCTACCTCTAGCCATCTAAGGAGTTCTTCTTTCATCAGCCACCTCAATTTGTGCTTAAAGGACCTAGAACAATGGCTTTCCAACTATATTTTAGCTGCAGAATCCAGTTTCCTATGAGAAGCCTTGTGCATTCAACAACTTCGGGAACACTGGGAACTTGTCTGAGGAGAAGTAGGAAGAATCTCCCTTTCCATCAGCCCCTTCTCATTGCCAGAGGTGCTGTGAAGGATTCTGGGAACCCAGTGTGGAGGCCCTGGTGACGTAGTGTGTTGCACCTCGGACTGCTAACCACAGGGCATCAGTTCAAATCTACCAGTGACTCTGAGGGAGAAAGAGGAGCCTTCCTGCTCCAGTAAAGATTTGTTGTTGTTGTTGTTGTTGTTGGTATCAGTTGCCATCGAGTCAGTTCCCACTCAAACAGATGCTACACACAACAGAACAAAAAAACACCTGTTGTGCATCACCTCACAATCGATGCTATGTTTGAGTCCATTGGTACGGCCACCAGGTCAGTCCATCTTGTTGGGAGTCTTCCTCTTTT
>NW_006408790.1:268875-282121 GCF_000296735.1 Chrysochloris asiatica | reverse complement strand
CCCCTGGTGTAACAGAGGAGAACTGCCCCACAGGGTTTCCTAGGCTGTCATCCATTGTGTTATTATTTACTCAGATTGCTGTTAAGTGCTGTCAAGTTGGTTCCGACTCATAGCAACCCTGTAGAGGGTTTCCATCAAGTGGCTGGTGAGTTTGAACTGCCGACTTTGTGGTTCAAACCAACCTTTTGGTTCAGTGCACTAACCCACAGTACCACACCAGGACACATATGATATACTCATATATCATCCACTCATAGTGTCCATATGACAGAGTAGAGCTACCAGGGTTTTGTAGACTGTTATCTCTACAAGAACAGATCACCTGATCTTTCTACAACAGAGCTGTTGGGTGGATTCAAACTGCTGACCTTTCAGTTAGCTGCCAAGTGCTTATCCATTGCACCACCAAACCTAACATCCAGGTGCGTGTTTCCCGCTTGCATTTAGAGAACGGAGTCATAGTGAAACTGAAACCTTTCCTCAGATGTGTAGTTGAGTGCCGTGCATGTAGTAGTTTTCCCGCTCCTTACTACATGCGTAGGAATAGCGTCCTGCCAAGCGAGCTTCTCGCCACCCACATTGTGACGCCGAGAGTTCTGTTTTCCTACCATGAATGAAGCACAAACAATGGTTCCAACGTCAGCTGATGTCCCCTCAAGGTTCCTCTAGTCACTGCTCCTGTGGAACATTGACTTCGTCCCCCTTCATCCAAAGAGAAACACGAACTGCTTTCTACAGCTAAAGTGGGTGTTGGAGCTTTTCAAATGGTTTTCAGTATTCTGGGGTGTGTGTTTTCATTCCAGATAAATGCATTGTTACCTCCAAATTCAAACTCTGAAATGAAAACAGCATGTTTCTGAAAGGAATGACTCAGTGTCAGCACCTGGCTTTGTTTTGAAAACACTGCATGTGTGTGCTTGTTGTGAAGTACCGCCAAGTCACTTCTGACATATAGTGACCCTGTATAGGTTTTCCAAGGAGCAGCAGGTGGGTTTGAACTTCCGACCTTGTAGTTCGTGGTCCAGTGCTGATCCTACAGATCCTACAGCCGCACCAGGAGTGTGCTCTTAGAGGTTTCCTGAATGTCAGTATCGGCCCCGAGTTTGGAGGACAACAGATTTCCTTCAGTTATGAAGTAAACTATGGGGAAAGACCAGCTTTCTGTCCACCAGCCTTGTAACAAAGCTAGAAGACTGGATCAATGTTGAAGTCCCAACAGACACGTTCTCACGGGTTCCCTAGCAGTGTCGTTGGAAACACATTGCACAGGACATTGTCTGAGCCACACACCTGAAGAAAACCATGGAGACAACACACAGCCAGCATTTACATTTGTTTAATATAAGTTTTCATTCAAGGTGTCTTTGGCCTCCACTCTCTGCTCTGTATGTGGAGGAGCGAACGTGGTCAGAAGATTCTCATGGTCACTACTGAACCCTAGTGCTGGTCTTGGGGATGGAAATCGTGAGGAATATGAGATGCATGTTCATCATTTCCTACTTCCCCTTGTATGGGACTGAGCTCAACAACACTGATGGTACAACCGAGCTAACAGCTTGACGTAATTCTTCTGCAACTTGGGCGGGAGCAGCTGCTTTTTAGAATGAGATGCTTTGACTGAAGAAATGGACCACGCGGGATGGTAGAATTCTGGGAGCTGAGTCGCCTTGGTCAGTTATCCGTATCCTGTGACTTTGCCCTTGGCTATGTCTGCTGGCTGCTGCCTTGGATTCAGGTTCACCTTCTTCTGAACCCCTCGAGTAACATTGGTGACGCTGTAGGATAAGAACGGGACTGCTAACCACAAGGTTGGCGATGGTTCAAACCCACCAGCTGCTCCTCAGGAGAAAGATGAGGCTGTCTGCTCTCATAAAGATGTGCAATTTCAGAAACACTATGCAGGGTCTCTATGAGTCGACAGCACTTAACAATAACATCCTGGATTAACCCACCCAGCAGGTCTGTGGGAGAAAGACCTGGTGATCCCCTCTTGTAAAGATGACAGCATAAAAAATCCTGCAGGCCAGTTCTACTCTGTTACATGGGGCCGCTGTGTTCCCTTGTTGCGTTGGAACAACTGACTCTTGCTCCATGTACAGATTCCTCATGAACACAATTAAGTGTTCTGGAATATTTGTTCTCCACAATGTTGTCATGATCTACACAGTCAAAAGTCTTTGAGTTGTCAATAAAGTACAGGTAAACATCTTTCTGGTGTTCTCTGCTTGCAGCCAAGGTCCATTTGATGTCAGCAATGATATCCCTTGTTCCACATCCTCTTCTGAATCTGGCTTGAACCTCTGAAAGTTCTCTGTCAATATTAGTGTCCCACCCTGATTTCATTGGGGGAGGTCTTGGAAAATATGGCCTTGGTGATAGAAACGATGCTGGAGATCCCATGTTAGAATTTTCTAAGAACCATGAAACATTCACTGCAAATTCCTTTCTTAAAAAACATGAGAGGAACGTATAACATGGACCTCACCAGATGGAATACACAGGAATCAAATTGACTACATTTCAGGGAAGAGATGGTGAAGAAAACTGCACATTATCAACCAAAACAAGGCCAGGGCAGACTGTGGAACAGAACATCAATTGTTCATATGTATTTTAACCTGTGTGGTGCTGTAGGATAAGCACTTGAACACAAGTTTGATTTGAACCACAAGGTCAATGGTTCAAATCCATCAACTGCTCCTCAGAAACCCTATACAGGGTTCTTATGAGTTGGAACCAACTCAACAACACTTAACAACAACAATTTCAGGCTGAAGCTGATGAAAATTAAAACAAGTACACAAGAGTCAAACTATGACCTTTAACATATATCCCACCTGAATTTACAGATCATCTCAAGAACAGATTTGATGCATTTGACATGAATAACAGAAAACCAGAAGTACCATGGGCTGCCAGAAGAACAAACAAATGTGTGTTGGAAGAAGTACAGCCAGAATGCTCCTTAGAAGCCTGGATGGTGAGATTCTGACTCTCATATTTCAGACATGTGTCAGGAGGGACCAGTCCCTGGAGAAGGGCATCATGGTTAGCAAAGTGAAGGGTCAGCAGAAAAGCGGAAGACCCCCAAAAATATGGATTGGCACCATGGCAGCAGCAATGGGCTCAAGCGTAACAATTGTGAGGATGGCACAGGACCAGACCATGTTTTGCTCTGTTGTGTCCAGGGTCGCTATGAATGAGAAATGGTTTATTGACACCTAACAACAACAACAATCTTCCGGAAGCAAACCGCCTCATCTTTCTCCCGTGGAGTGGATGGTGGGCTCAAACTGCCCACCTTTCTCTTAGTAGGAAAGTGCTTAATCTTTGCACCACCAGGATCACATCTACTCACAATAAATGTATTCTGCTCCACACATTTTTGGTGTGCCTCTAAGTAGTTAGGTGTTTGGCACATGGTAAAAGGAGCTCTGGTAGCGTAGTTGTTACGAATCGTGCTGTGAACCACAAGGTCAGCAGTTCAAAACTACCAGCTATTCCGCAGGAGAAAGATGAGGCTTTCTGCTCCCATAAAGGTTTACAGCCTCAGAAACCCTGTTCAGGGTGTCTATGGGTCAGAACCAACTCGACAGCACTTAACAACAACAATGGAACTTAATGTTGACATACTATTTCTATCAAGAAAATCTTTTGATTCTCTTGTCTGCAAGCTCAATTCAATAGAGTCATCAGGGCAGTCCAATAACCCACTGCCATCCGATGAGTCAATTCTTACGCATGGTGGCCCCATGTGACAGAATAACACTGTCCCTCAGGGTTTCCTGCCCTATAATCCTTACTAGGAGTCCTGGGATGGTGCTGTGGGTTAATGCACTGCACTGCAAAGTTGTTAGAACAGCAAGGTTGGTGATTCGAGCTCACCAGCTGCTCTTTGGAAAGCCCATACAGGGTCACCATGGGTCAGAACCAACTCAACAGCACTTAGCAACAACAACAATCCTTACTAGGCATCCTGGTGTGACACTGTAGGATAAAGCATTGGACCCAAAGGTGAGTTTGAACCACAAGGTTGGTTGTGCAAACTCACCAGCTGCTCCTCAGAAACCCTATACAGGGTCACTAGGAGTTGGAACTGACTCCACAGCACTTAACAACTTTCTCCCACAGAACAGCTGATGGGTTCAAATGACCCACCAATAAGTCCCACTTACTACATGCATCAATCACACCAGATGTTAACTTTTCCTTGCCCCCAGCACCTCCACTTGAGCTGTGTATATAATAAACTAGCTGTCTTGGTCGGTGCCGCAGTATCTCCATCAGAGTGCTGCGTCCCACCTGGTCTTAACTTTTCTTATTTCACTTGTGTCTTGTGTCTTCCTTTTATTTCTAATCTCCTATCACCCCTGTTGTTGTAGTTAGGTGCCATCGAGTCGGCACTGACTCATAGTGACCTTATGCACAGCAGAATGTAACACTGCCTGATTCTGGGCCAACCTCACTACTGTTGCCACGCTTGAGTCCATCGATGCTGCCACTTGGCCAATCCATCTCACTGGAGGTCTTCCTCTTTTTCTCTGATCCTCCACCTTATCAAACATGATATCCTTCTCCAGTGACTGGTCCCTCCTGACAATATGTCCGAAGCATGAGAGACAAAGTTTGGCCATCTTGTCCTCCAAGGAGCACTCTGGCTGCACTTCTTCCAAAATGGATCTATTGGTACTTTTGGCAGCCCAAAGCACTTTCAATATTCTCCTCCAACACCATAACTCAAAAGCATCAATTCTTCTATGGTCTTCCTTATTCACTGACCAGTTTTTGCATGCATATGAGGTTATTGAAAACACCATGGCTTGGATCAGGCACACGTTAGTCCTCAAGTTGACATCTTTGCTCTTCAACACTTTAAAAAGGTCTTGTGCAGCAGTTTTGCCTAATGCAATACATCATCTGATTTCTTGACTGCTGCTTCCACAAATGTTGATAGTTGATCCAAGAATAATGAAGTCTTTGATAACTCCAATCTTTTCTCTGTTGATAAGAATGTTGTTTATTGGTCCAGTGGTGAGGATTTTTCTTTTCTTTACATTGAGATGTAACCCATACCAAAGGCTGTACTCTTTGATCTTCATCAGTAAATGTTTAAGTCCTCTTCACTCTCAGCAAGCAAGGTTGTATCATCTGCATATTGCAGGTTGTTAATGAATCTTCCTCCAATCCTGATGCCACATATTTCTTCATATAACCCAGCTTCTCAGATGATTTGCTCAGCATACAAGTTGAATAAGTATGGTGAAAGAATAGATCCTTGTCACACACCTTTCTTAATTTTAAAACATTCAGTGTTCCCATGTTCTGTTCGAACAACTGCTTCTTGGTCCAGGTACAGAGTCCTCATGAGCACAGTTAAGTGTTCCGGAATATTCATACTTTGCAATGTTGTCCATAGCTTGTCATGATCCACACAATCGGAAGCCTTTGTGTAGTCAATAAAGCACAGGTAAACATCTTTTTGATATTCTCTGCTTTCAGCCAAGATCCATCGGACATCAGCAACAATATCCCTCATTCCACAGCCTCCTCTGATTCCGGCTTGGACCTCTGGACGTTCTCTGTCAGTGTATGATTATAGCCATTTCTGTATTACGTTTAGCAAAACTTTACTCGCATGGGATACCAAAGAGATTGTCCAATTATTTCAGCATTCCATTGGGTCACCTCTCTTTGGAATGGGTACAAATACAGATCTCTCCCAATCATTTGGCCAGATAGTTGTCTCCCAAATTTCTTGGCAGAAATGAGTGAGTGCCTCCTGTGCTGCTTCACTTTCTTGAAAATATTTCAATTTTCATTCCATCAATTCCTGGTGCCTTGTTCTTTGCCAATTCTTTCAATGCACCTTGGACTTCCTCCTTCAGTATCATTGGCTCTTGATCACATGCTATCTCTTGAAATGGTTGAACATTAACCATTTCCTTTGGTACAGTGACTGTGTATTCCTTCCATCTTCTCTTGATGCTTTCTGCATCATTCAATAATTTGCCCAGAGAATCTTTTAATAATGAAAATCGAGGCTTGAATTTTTTTCTTCAGTTTCCCCAGCTTGAGAAATGCTGATCATGTTCTTCCTTTTTGGTTTTCTGATTCCAGATCTTTGCACATTTTGTTGTAATATTTGGCTTTATCTTCTTGAGCTCATCTTTGAAATTTTCTGTTCAGCTCTTGGACCTCCTCATTTCTTCCATTTGCTTTAGCATCTCTATGCTGGAGAACAAGTTTCAGTGTCTCTTTTGACATCCATTTTGACCTTTTCTTTCTTTCTTGTCTTCTTAATGACTTTTTGCTTTCTTTGTGTATAATGTTCTTGATGTCATCCCACAACTCTTCTGGTTTTCGGTCTTTAGTGTTTAATGTATCAAATCGGTTCTCAGATGATCCCTGAATTCAGGTGGGATATATTCAAGGTCAAATTTTGGTTCTCATGTACTTGTTTTCATTTTCTTTAGCTTCAGTTTGAATTTGCATATGAATAATTGATGGTCTGTTCCACAGTCTGCCCCTGGCCTTGTTTTGACTGATGATATCGGGTTTAATTTTTCCACGTGGGTCGCAGAGAATAGCCAATTGTCGGTCGCGGCAGTTGGCCCCAGCAATAAATCTCTATGGGAGCAGAAAGCTTTATCTTCCTTCTGCAGAGCAGCAGGTGGATTTGAACCACCAATCCTGCGGTTTATAGCCCACTGCATAACCCACTATACCACCAATACTAATCTACTTTGGGTGTCAATATAATGCAGCCAAGCATACACCCATTCACAGTTTCTGCAAGAGCAGCTGGGTGACCCCGGTGACCTACCTGGAACTGCGTCACCATTCTTGCTCTCATTCTCTCTGCCCCCGAAGGCCTCACCTGTGATTTAGATGAATAACTGTCAGTTTATACTCGTAGAAAGAACTCTTGATAAGAACACAATCGTCAAGGCCAACATATTGCTGTTTTGTCTGACGATGGCTTCATGGGTTAGTTTGGGTTCAAGACTTAAAGGTTATTTATTTCCAGACAGTAGAGCCCACCATCTCAGCAGATCCCATAAATCTGGTTTCCAGTAAGAATTTGAAATTCTATTCCACAGTTGTCTTTTGGACAAGATACATCTATGTAGCCTTTGATCAAAACTTTCAGGAAGGTGTCTAGGCACCATCCAGTCCTTCTGATCTTCTGGTGGTGGAGTCAAGGAGACAGTTAGCCCCATAGTCCATTTCCTTCCCCAGTGCCTAGATCTTCTTCTTCCTCTACCATTCCAGATGAATAGAGACTCATTTCTGTGTCTTAGGTGGCTGCTCACAAGCTACTCAACAAGCTACCTCCTCTGCTAATTCTATTGTTGTCCTCATCAAATCTCAAGTAAAGACCTCCTCCCAGATGTCTCTACGGGAAGAGATGAGAATCATTAAGACTTTAGGCCTGGGTTTCCCTTTCAGAGAAAAGTGCCTTAGACTCATTTAGTTCTGCTCCAAGGGCTACAATTTTCAGCAGTGTTTAACAAAAAGGAAATTGCTAGAAACTGGTAGTAAACAAACTAAGAGACATGGAAAGGAGAGAGTAGAAAAACAGCCTTACAGTCTTATTTTGTAAATCTAACTTTGTAAGCAGTTTCCTTAAGGCTATTAACAATATTCAGAAATAATATCCTTGTGTTTGGGTTCATTGGCATCAGAGACAAAAGCCATCTGCACAGATACTTGGCAAGGAAAAGAATTAGTTGTACTTTTTCTCTGTGGTCTGTTTATACAGCTAATCAAGCACTGGGGACCAACGAATGCTACGTTAATGAGCCATAGAAAATTAGGGAACAAAACCTTTCAGCTGTGTCCATGTCAGCTGCCTGCTTACAGACACATTCTGTCAGTTCCCTACAACAATTTTTTTCTGCTCTGTGAATTCAATAACACAGACAGAAGCTATTGCTTAGGTGTGGTTTGGAAATGTCTGTCAATAGCATTCACAACTCATCTATTAGCTTGTCAAACTGTAGCAGCTTATGTGTTGCTGTGATGCTGAACGCTACGTCACCAGTATTTCCACTACCAGCAGGGTCATCCACGGTGGACAGGTTCCAGATGAAGACAGGCTAGGAAAAATAAATGGGAAATATATTCCTGAAAATCACTCCATGAAAACCTTATTGGGCATCACAGAAGAGAGTCCAACTCTTTGGACACGTCATTGGGAGGGATCAATGGTTAGGAAAGGGCATCATGTTTGGTGGCATCAAGAACCAATGGGAATATTATGCTACCTTGAAGAATAACAAGGAAGCAGCAAGCCACCACTTAACATGGATGAACCTTGAGGACATTATGCTGAGTGAAATCAGTCAGGCACAAAAGGAGAAATACTGCATAGGACCATTACTGTAAAAGATCAAGAAAAAGTACCCACCTTGGGGCACGGGATGGATTGGCACAGTAGGCACCATGTTGCTGTTGTTGTTTAATTGCCATAAAGTCAGCTCCAACCCGTAGCAACCCAGTATAGGGTTTCTGAGGAATGACTGGTGAGTTTGAACTGCCGACCTTGTGGTTCAAATTGACCTTGCAGTTCTGTGCTTATCCTACAGCACTACCCCGGAAGTGGGCTCTGTTGTGAGGGTGACTCAGGACGAAGCAACGTTCTGTGCTGTTGTGTTTAAAGGCATCATGAGTAGGAGTCAAATCAATGGCTGCTAACAACAACACAAGATCATGGAAAATTACTTCATGGGGAACAAGACCCAAGTGTTTGGCAGTTCTCATCAAGCACTTATCAAGGTAATGCAGTCATTTTTTGGTAGGTACAGTTCTAAGATCTTATGTCCATTTTTTGGATTGTTTTTTTAGAAGTTTTTTTTAGAAGCTTCATTAATTTCTCTCTGATTCCATGGTCTCTTAGAAAGACACACTGATTCAATTTCTTTGTCATTTGTGTACATTTGGATCTGGTTTAAGCCCAATCACCACCTAATAAATCCAAAGAGATAACGATTCTACTCATTCATTCTGGCAGCCTTGCTGAGTTCCTGTATTTGGGTTCCACCACATATGCTCCCAAACCTCAATCACCGCACTGAAGGGATTACTGCAATACCTTGGGTATGGTTGTTTACTTTGCTGATGTCTAAAACTCGAAAATGATTTTCAGTAACCAGCAGTCATGGGTCCGTTTTGTTTTCTCGTCTCACACATATAAAGGATTCCTTCCGCTCTCCCAGCCTGAAACCGAGCCCACGCACAGGGTGAATGCTTAGAAGAATGTAGCACCAGCCAGCCTTGGGTCTCCTCCACGGATTTCCCTGGACGTGGGTGGTATCCCATCAACTTTGAGCTTCTCGAGCAATTATTATCTACAGATGAACTCTGTTATTAGAATGCACATCAATTGTTTTGAATTTCCACTTGCTGAATTCTCCCTTAATGTCAGTGAGAATGAGGGGAACCTCAGTGTTATAGGCTGATGCCATGTGGGTGGCCACAGCCGTGGACTTGGAAAACCCATGACAGGGAATTGGGTCCAGGACCAGGCAGGATTTTGTGCATGAGGACACCTGAGTTGGAACCCACTCGACAGTAAAACGACCACGTATCCTCGGGCCAAGCCAACTACAGAGGCTGAGCATGAACTCTGCTTTAACTCCTATGGGCCTGTGACTTGGTGCCTGTCATGGCTTGAATTGTGTCCCCAAAAATATGTGTTAACATGGCAGGCTGATGGCACGTGGTGACTAGAGGATGATCCCCAGTGGTCGGATCTGACGTGATAAACCAATAACAGGGTGGGAGGCCACACCCTTATTCCCACCACAGTCTTGATCCAATGTCAGGGGAGTTCCCCTGAGGTGGGTTTGTGACACCTTTGTGTCTTACAAGAGCTAGATGGAGGGAGAAGTGAGCAGAGAGAGAAAAGGCCCTGCTACCATCAGGAAAGGAGAGCCAGGAGTGCTGTGTGCCTTCTGGATTCAGAGTTCCTGTGCTGAGAACCTCCTAGATCCAGGGGACACATTGTCCAGAGAGAATAGTCGCTGGAGAAGGTTGTCATGCTGGGTAAGGTGGAGGGTCAGAGAAAAAGAGGATGACCCCCAACGAGATGGATTGGTCAGGTGGCATCATTGATGGCGTCAAGTGTGGCAGTGGTAGTGAGGTTGGACCAGGATCGTTCTGCTGTGCATCCGCTATGAGTCGGTTCCAACTCGATGGCACCTGACAACAACAACAATGACAAACTGTCTCTTTACAACTGACGTGGGTTCTGACGATATCGCCACTGTCGTATGTGAATAAAACATTACAGGGTTTCTTTAAAACAGTTTTATTAATTGAGTCTGTTCATGAGAACCAGCTTTTGGTCAATTTTTCTCACCCCCTCTCCTGCGGCTTTAAACCACGTGTCCACAAACAACAGGTAGAAGGGGGGGGGGGGGAATTCCATTTTAAATGCTTTCTTTGCCTAGAAGAAACAAAAAGTCTTAATTTTTTTTTTTTTCCAACTGATTTTGGGGAGTATTGATGGAATTGATTTTTTTTTGCATTTACATAAGCACATCTTTCTGTTTCTGAATAGTTTTTGTCATCTACCCTCCATTAGAAGAATCACAAGGTTTTCTGTCAATTACACAGCAAAGAAATGACATCATTAAGCAGTTCTACAAACTGTGACACTTTAAAGTCAAATCACAGTTAAGTACTCTTAAAGAACAACAGGAAAGGAAAACAGTCATCTGTAGGATCATCAGCTCATTATAAGAATCAGGGCTTCCAAGGTCCCTCCGGCTATAGTAACACCACAGTTGTCAGCTAAGATGAAGGGGTACATGGTAACCCAACATCTGAAAAGCTCCTGAGCTCCTGGCCAAACTGACGTTTCGTTCTCTTTGCAGCTGGCTCAGTCTGGCCCGCACTGAGCCTTCACCTCAAATGTCCTGTGTGGTCATCCTGCCCTGTTGATTTTATTCTAATACTATATTAACGAGTCAGGGGCAGGCCGGTAGTGGTGCATCTCAGTGTATTGTGTTTCACTTGCTGAACTTCACAGACACGGCATTTTTTTCAAAGAGAAGGTCTATAGCAATCCTTCATCAAACAAATCTATGAACACCATTTTTCCAACTGCTCGTTCACTAGGTCTTTCTACCATGGAGACTCTGGGTGGATTCAAACCACCAACCTCTTGGTTAGCAGCCAAATGCTTAACTGTTGAGCTACCAAGACTCCTTTGTTGTTGTTGTTGTTAAGTGCTGTCAAGTTGGTTCTGACTTGTAGTGATCCTGTATAGGGTTTCCAAGGAGCAGTTGGTGAGCTTGAACCGCCGAACTTGAAGTCCAGCCCATTAACCCACAGTGCCACACCAGGACTCCTTGTCGTTGTTGTTGTTATGTGCCATGGAGTCGGTTCCGACTCATAGCAACCCTGTACAGGGTTTCCGAGGCTGTAAATTTTTATGAGAGCAGAAAGCCTCATCTTTCTCCCGCGGAACAGCTGGTAGTTTCAAACTGATGACCCTGAGGTTCACAGCCCGATTCGTAACCACTACGCTACCAGAGCTCCTTACCAGGACTCCTTGGAGGCCTCTCATTTGTCTGTAGTTCCTCATCATCTCAGATGACCTCCAATCACCCTGAGATACAGCAACGTGTATCATATTCCATCAGCCCAAGGCTGTCGTGGGGGCCGTTAGTGATGGCATTGTGAACCCCAACAGAACCTGTACTGTGCGTCCTGACCCCATTCCTGTGGTTAGGATCCCATTTGGGAATGAGTTGTCTTTGTTAAAGACACAGGATTCATAGCCTGTCTCCTAAAGGGAGCAGATGAAATGAGCAGCGATGGGGGGAAAAGGCGTGCCGCAGGGGGGTCTTTAGGGAACCAGGGGCCCCGGAAGCTGAAAAGAGACATGGACCATCCTCTAAAGCTAAAAACCAGAATTCTAGCTTCCTACACTGTGAGAGGGAGTCCTGGTGGGGCGCTGTGGGCTAATGCATCAGTATGCAAAGCTGTTTGAACTACAAGATCAGTGGTTCAAGCTCACCAGCTGCTCCTTGGAAACCATATACAGGGTAGCTATGAGTCAGAATCGACGGCACTTCACAACAACAACAACACTGTGAGAAAGCTCCTCAGATATGAGAACAGCAAGACAATCTTCCATACTGCTGGCACATCATCAGGAGGGACCAGTCCTTGGAGAAGGACATTTACTTGGGAATGTGGAGGGTCAAGAAAAAAGCAGGAAACTCCCAATGAGATGGATGGACACAGAGGCAGCAGCAAGGGGCTCAAAGGTTAGCAGCAATTGTGAAGATGTCCCAGGAATGGGCAGCATTTTATTCTGCTCTAGGTTGAGTCGCTATGAATCGGAACCAACTCGACAGCACCTAAGAACAAATTGTGAGAAAATCAACTTCTGTTTGTAAAAGCCACCCCCTTATGAGCTCTCTCTGTTTGCAGCATTACAGAACTAAGACAAGAGTCATTCCCACAATTAAGTAAGAGGTACCCTTCCAATTCAACTTGGCAATGAAGCCCCTACCTGAATTTCAAAATGCTTGGTCAGGCTTCAGTAAAATTGCTAGCAATACATAATTTCACACGTTTTTAGATTTTGGTATTTAGAGACTAGGGAGTCACTGGATTCTGTCTGGCAGAAGGAAATGAAATCTGTCAATCATCCCGGACTCCTGCCCAGTTCCAGCAGCAGCATCAATGAGCTCAGGATCCTGATGCTTGGTATGAAGGGACTTGATCAGCAATTTCAGCAAAGCCTCTTGGCCCAGCATAACCCTCTGCGGCCCCTCGGCGCTCCCTGCCCTGGGCACCCGCACTGCAGTTACCATTAAAGCATTCCTGCCACTTCATCCTGTGGCTCTGGGCAACCACCCAGGTTTGCAGATCTCTGCTGCTTGTTCTCATTCCTGAGTCCCTGAAAATCTGCCTCAATGCAGATCTCTAATGTTCTCAGGGAGTGTTGTTGTGGTGCTGAGGATCAGCACTATACACCAAACCACAAGATCGGCAGTTCAAACCCACCAGTCACTCCTCAGAAACCCATATATAGGATCACTATGAGCAGGAACCGATTCAACAACACTTAACCACCCCCACCATGAGTCTATATATAGTGACACAGTAGATGACAGCCTAGGAAACCCTGTGGACAGTTCTCCTCTGTTACACCAGGGGGCGCTGTGAGTGGATGATCTATAAGAGTATATATGAGTATATAGTGACACAATAGATGACAGCCTAG
>NW_006408790.1:261772-268477 GCF_000296735.1 Chrysochloris asiatica | reverse complement strand
TATATAGTGACACAATAGAGGACAGCCTAGGAAACCCCGTGGGGCAGTTCTTCTCTGTCACATGGGGGCATCTCATAGAAATGAGGCAGGTGTACCTGGATGCAATTAGCCAAACATTCCATTGTAGTTGTTATTTTTATTTGCTGTCAAGTTGCGATCCTGTATAGTGGCTGTATAGATCCTGAAGAGTGGCTGGTGAATTTGAACTGTGGACCTTGCAGTTCAAAATGACCTTGTGGTCCAGTGCATTATCCCGGAGCACCACACCAGGACTGCAAATCCTCCTCCAATTCCTGACTCTCCTTCTGCCTCTGTTGGTGAACAGAGACCACTTGTTGAAACCTGGATGACCACTTGCTGCTTTGAAGACCCCAGGAACTACAAGTCATAGGTTGAATTGTGTTTCTACAATAACAGGTGTCTACTTGGCTGGGCCATAAGTCTCGTGAATTGGCAGCTACGTAATGATGTCATGTGGCAGTTAAGTGATTATCCCACATGATGTGATAAACCAGTAAGAGGATTAAGGGTGGGCTGCGGTACCCTTGGTCCCTTTACAACCCAGGGGTGTGGCCTACAACACTTTGATTCTATGTGAGATAAAAGCAGAGAGAAGTCAGCAGAGAATGATGGGCCTATTACTCCCACCAAGAAAGAACAGCTGGGGTTGGAGCGGGTCCTTTGGCCCTGGAGTCCCTGCACTCGGAAGCTCCCAGATCCAGGGGCAGATTGATACCAAGACGCATGGAAGTCTCCAGGGAATGCGGGGCTCACAGATGCTGAATGGGGACAAGGACCTTTCCTCAGAGATGGCGCTCTAAATTCAGACATCTGCTCTTCTAAGCAGAGAGAATACATTTCTGCTTGTTAAAGCTATCCACTTATGGAATTTCTGTTATGGCGGCAGTAGAGAACTTATACAGTACGCAATGAACTAGGAGGAAGAACAGACTTGATGTTTTATAATATCTTATTCCACACTTTAAAGTGTACAAGAGCAAAGATGTCACTCTGAGGACTAAAGTGCTCCTGACCCAAGCCATGGTATTTTCAATAACCTCATATGCATGAGACAGTTGGACAATGAATAAAGAAGAATTGATGCTTTGAGTTATGGTGTTGGAGGAGAATATTGAAAGTGCCATGGGCTGCCAAAAGAACCAATAAATCCGTGTTGGAAGAAGTGCAGCCAGAGTGCTCCTTAGAGGTCAGGATGGCCAGTCTTACTTCATCTTTCACACTTCGGACATATTATCAAGAGAGACCAGTCCCTGGAGAAGGACATCATGCCTGGTGGAGGGTCAGTGAAAAAGAGGAAGACCCCCAATGAGATGGATTGGCACAGTGGCAGCATCAATTGGCTCAAGCGTAGTAACAACTGTGTGGTTGACACAGGACTGGGCAGTGTTTCATTCTGCTATAATAAGGTTGTGGTTCTGTCTGGATGGCACTTAACAACAACAATTCCACACTGTCTCTTTCCTATGAACTGGTGGGTCTCCTTTTCAGCGCTCTCTCCACTTCTCCAGCTCCCATCGGCAGCGTTTCTCTGGGATGCCTTCAGTGGGGGAAGGGAGGCAATGGAAGAAGGTTTCTGCTGCTGGCCCCCCTTTCACCTTTTCTCAAGCTCCCCGACTGGTGCCAGATCTGATCCTCTCTGTGCCCCTTGGTCTGTTGGGGCTTTGAAAGGCCATCTCCCTAGTCCTGGTCACTATCCTCCCACTTGCTCAATGTCCACCAAGACAAATGGACAATGCACACATCAAAATGCTATTCCACAGGAAGTCTAGAAACCCCCGCATTTCTCAGCTCTGGTGGTTAACAGGTCTGGCTCTCCGAGGGGAATTCCTCCACCAGTGAGCTTTAAGTGACATCAGCCATCATTGATCTTTGGGTTCTCCAGACCAGGTGACAAGCAGGCAAGGAGAGGGCCACCGTCTGACAGAGGGCCACCGTCTGACAGCTGTTACAAGTAGGGGGTATCAGCCAACTAGACAGTCAACGTCTGAGTACTACCACCATAGGCTGAGATGAGAGTGCAGGGCTGGCACCCCTCAGGGATGAGAGTCTGGACTGCCCACTAGTGACCTCCAGGCTAGCAGAGGGACGAGCTGAGGCTGAAGGGAAGCCAGAATGAGGCGTGGAAGAAGGAGACGTGAGGCAATAAAACCACAACACCAATGCACAGGGAGAGCTGGCGTTGAGCCCTTGAACCTTCCTCTTTGCAGTTTTGCCCAGGAAAAGAGTCTTACGGGTTCGTTCCCAGAACCCACTGGAAAGAAGAGGATCCTAGAGGCACAAGGGGTGGACAGTCAAGGATGCTGTGCTGGACCACCTAGACCCCCTCCCTCAAGACTGAAGGACTCGTCTGGCCATCTTGGTGCTGGCATGGGACCAGGCAGCATTTCATCCCATTGTGTCTGGGGTCACCAGGAGTCAAGAGCAGCTTGATGACAGTCACAACAACAAGGGAATAAGGAAGGTGGTTGAGACCATGTCCTCGGCTGAGAAGCCCAAGAAAATGCAAGGTCATCCGTTTGTGTTTAAAGTTCTTTGAATGAGTAACAGTAGGTCCTTCTTCTTGGCTAATGTTTCTAGCGCATCATCACCACTTTCTGAATCTGGACTATTGACCATCCTTGTAGTTCACATCACTCCTCAGACAGTACACTGATTTCCTCTCTGGTCCTCCCTGACAGAAAACACTTTGGTTTTGAAAAGACGTTCACTGTTTCTCAACAGTTTAGGATGTAAAGAATCTCTAATCCCTTCTCTCTTTTTTTTTTCTCCTGAGCAAGGTGGAAACTTTCCTTTGAGAAACTTACTTAGGTAAGTTAAAGATTAATTCTAGAAGACGACTGCAGAATTCCAGGAATCGGTGAAGCCCAACCGGTCACGAGCACTGGGTGACCGTTTTACATTTTACAGCCAGTGTTCCAGTCAACAGCCAGAACTAAAGGTGAGGTTTTCCCCTGTGGTTTGCAAGTTTTCATGATTTCATTATTTCAGATTTGGCAACGGGCAAGGTTTCTGTGCTCCCTTAAAAACACACAACCACACATCCTGAGTTGATAGTTGGTCAATGACGCTTTGTAAGGGTGGTTTACTTACAAGTGTGTCACTGTGTGGTTGTCAGTTGTTGCTGAGTTGGTTCTGATGCATAATAACCCCATGTACCACAACACGAAATGCTGACTATTCCTGTGTGATCTTCAGGACGGTTGGTAAGCGTGAGTCTATCAGAGGGCCTCCCAACCCAAGGGGCTTATCGCCGGCATTCTACCAGACAGTCTTCTGTTGGGATCTATAAGGTTTTCATTAGCTGGCTTTCTAAAGTCGATCACCAGGTTCTTCTTCCTCATCTTAGTCTAGAAGCTCCGATGAAGCCTGCCCGCCATGGAAGACCCTGCTGGTGTTTGAATTACGGATGGCTTAGCCTCCAGCTTCACAGCAAGACCACCACAGTCTGACACACTGAGAGACGGGTGGGGGTGTATTGCCACGGAGTGGATCAAATGCTTACGGCATGGCCTAGATTTGAATCCCTGCACTCACACCAATTGTGCGGCCTGGGTTAGTCAGTCTCCTGGGTTTTAGCTGCTCCTTTGTCAAAGGACAGCATTGTCCTCCATGACAGCAGTGACCTCTTGAGGGTGAGCATTTCCATAGCATAGCTTCCGTCGGATTCCAGCCTTCCTAAATCCTTCAGACAAAAACCCAGGTGATACTGATAACCACAAGGTCAGCGGTTCAAACCCACCAAGGGAAAAAGATGAGGTTGTCTGCTCCCGTAAGGATTTACAGTCTCTGAAACCCTCTACAGGATAGCTATGAGTCAGAATCAGCCTGATGGCAGTTGCTGCTTCTGTTGTTGTTGGGTGTCGTGGAGTTGGTTCTGACTTGCAGTGACCCTGTAGAAGGTTTCCAAGGAGTGACTGGTGGGTTTGAACCACCGACCTTGCAGTCCACCTCAGGTAGTGGGTTTATTTATTCAGGCTGGATACGTTGAATTGGTTTCCCTTCTGTTCCCCCACTCTTGCCCCCAACACACACACAGAGCACACAAGACATTTTTTTGTGACAGTTAGTGACCCTCAAGCTCCATGTGGCTTAGGAGCCACCTGCAGTGATCCCTGTGGGCTCTGGAGATGCAGTGGCTGGTTCGAAACCCCCAGCAGTTCCGTTGGAGAAAGATGCAATTCGCTCCTGTCAAGGTTTACAGCCTTGGGACCCTCGGGGCCATCCCACTCTGTCCTATAGGGTCTTTATACATCAGCGCAGCTCAGAGGTGAGTCAGACATTGGATCCCATCTGGGCTGAGACCCCAGACTTTGCATTTCTAACTACCTTCTGCTCATGCAGGTGAGTCTAGTGCAGGTGACCCTCCCAACCGTATTGGGGGAACACTATTGTATACTACTTACCATCAAGCCAACCCCAGCCCATGACGTCCGAGTAGAGCTGTGCTCTGTAGAGTTTTTAGTGGCTGAGCATTCAGAAATAGATCCCCAGGCCTTTCTTCTGAAGCACCTTGGGTGGACCCAAACTGCCAACCTTTCTGGTAATCATTTGCACCACCAGGGAACTTCACTACAGTACAACCAAAACCATACTACAGTCATCAAATCAATTCCAGCTTTTGTACACAACTCCCAATGACTCAGCCCACCACCGTGGACTTGACTCAAACCCACAGCCACTCTATTGGACAAGCAGAACTGCTCCAGAGGGTCTCTGAGGAGAATCATTACAGGAGGTAAATCTTTACAGGAGCAGACTGCGTCGTCTTTCTCCTGAAGACCAGCTGGTGGGTTTGAACCACTGACCGTGAGCTTAGCAGCCCAACATCTATGTATTGTACTCTAGTTGTTATGTGCTCTTGAATTAGTTCCAACTCCTAGTGACTCTATATAGGGTTTCTGAAGCTGTAAATCTTTATGGGAGCGGAAGGTCTCATACTTCACCCTAGGAGAGGCTGGTAGATTTGAACTGCTGAACTCATGGCTCGCATCCCAACGTGTAACCCACTATGCCACCAGAACTCCTTATCTGTTATACACAGTGGGCACAAAATGCACATTATTGGATGCCTAATAATGTGTCTGACGCCCTCAGTCCTTCATCATGGGCCTCAGCTGACTTTCTGGGTATGATTCTCCTAAACCAAACCAAAACCCATTGCCACCGAGTCAATTGAGACTCAGCGCGGCGGTAGATAGACTAGAACTGCCACGTAGCTTCCCTGTGGCTGTTTATCTTGACAAAAGCCGACTACCACATCTTTTCCAAAGGAGCAGCTGGTGGATTAAACCACACACCTTTAAGCCAGCACTTTAACCATTGTGCCACCAGAAGTCCTTAGCTGTAGAAAGCATGTCCTCATGGTGTGTTAGAGTAGAACTGCCTTGTAGGATTTTCTCGGTAATAATATTTGTGAAAGCAGGTCATCAGGTCTTTCTTTCATGGTGCTGTTGGAAGGATTCGAACTAGTGACCTTTCAGTTAGCAGCCAAGCACTTAACCACTGTGCCACCAAGGCTCCTTAGCAAGATGTTGACTCATGCAGTATTGACTATGCAGAGGTATCTGTGTGGATCATAACAAACTGTGGACAATATTGTAAAGAATGGGAATTGCCGAAGAGTTTATTGTGCTCACGTAGAACCTGTATAGACACCAAGAGTCCGGCATTCAAACAAGGGGACACTGTGTGGTTTAATATCAGGAAAGGTGCGTGTCAGGGTTGTATTCTTTCACCATACGTATTCAATCTGTATACTGAACTATAATCCAGGAAGCTGAATTATATGAAGAACATGGCATCAGGATTGGAGGAAGACTCATTAATAACCTGTTATGTGCAGATGGTACGACCTTGCTTGGAAACAAAGAGGACTTGAAGCACTTACTGATTAAGATCAAAGACTAAAGAGCCTTCAGTACAGATTACACCTCAGTGTAGAAAAGACAAAAATCCTCACATGGGACCAATAAATAACATCATGATAAACAGAGACAAGATTAAAGTTGTCAAGGATTTCATTTTACTCTACTCCACACTGAACACCTACGGAAGCAGCAGAACTCATGTGATATATTGCATTGGGAAATCTACAGCAAAAGACCTCTTACAATGTTCAAGAGCAAAAATATCACTTTGAGGACTCAGGTGCACCTGTCCCAAATCGTGATCTTTTCAATATCCTCATTGCATGTCAAAGTAGAAGAATGAATAAGGAAGACCACAGAAGAATTGATGCCTTTGAGTTATGGTGTTGGAGAAGAATATTGACTATTGAAGACTGTTGGATGTACCATGGACTACCAGAAGACCAAACAAATCTGTGTTGGAGGAAGAACAGCCAGAATGCTCCTTAGAAGCCAGGATGGAGAGACTTCATCTCACACTCTTTGGACATGTGGTCAGGAGGGACCAGTCTCTGGAGAAGGGCATCATGCTTGGTAAAGTGGAGGGTCAGTGAAAAAGAGGAAGACCCCCAACAAGATGGATTGGCACACACAGTGGCAGCAGCGATGGGCTCAACATAACAATTGTGAGGATAGTGTAGGATCCCACAGTGTTTCCTTCTGTTGTGCGTGGGAGCGCTCTGAGTGGGAAGTGAGTTGGCAGCACCAAACACCAACAGACCACACATGGGGAGGGGAGGGAAGAAGACAAATGCCACACGAGGTACCCAGGAAGCCC
>NW_006408790.1:248814-256992 GCF_000296735.1 Chrysochloris asiatica | reverse complement strand
ATCATCCACTCACAGCACCCCGTGGTGTAACAGAGGAGAACTGCCCCACAGGGTTTCCTAGGCTGTCATCTATTGTGTCACTATATACTCGTATATACTCTTATATATCATCCACTCACAGCGCCCCCATGTGACAGAGGAGAACTGCCCCCATAGACTATCCCAGACTGTCATCTTTACTGCTGCCATAGAATAAGCAGTCAGCCTCAAGGTCAGTTTGAACTGCAAGGTCGGCAGTTCAAACTCATCTGTAACTCCTAGGAAACCCTATGCTGGGTACTCATCAGTCGGAACTGACCCGACAGCACTTAACAACATCTTTACGGGAGCAGATCTCCAGGCTTTTCTCTTGTAGAGCTGCTGGGGGTGGGGGTGGGGTCCATAGAACAAACTCGTCGGTTAGCAGCCGAAAGTTTAACCATCGCAACACGAAGCCCAAACGAAACCTAATCAGACTGCCATAGAATCGGTTTTTACTCCCTTTCACCTTTTCTAGGGTCTCGGAGATGTCCCACCACTCGTCTGTCAGTCTGTCATCCTGTGGTGACTTGTGTGTTACTGTGATGCTGGAAGCTGTGCCACCAGAATCTCAAATACCAGCAGGTATAGTGGACAGGTGTCAGCAGGGGCCCATGGTGGACAGGTGTCAGCAGGGGCCCATGGTGGACAGGTGTCAGCAGGGGCCCATGGTGGACAGGTGTCAGTAGGGACACACATGGTGGACAGGTGTTGGCAGGGACCCATGGTGGACAGGTGTCAGCAGGGGCCCATGGTGGACAGGTGTCAGCAGGGGCCCACGGTGGACAGGTATCAGTAGGGACACACATGGTGGACAGGTGTCGGCAGGACACCCATGGGGGACCGGTGTAAGACACCCATGGTGGACATGCATCAGTAGGAACATCCATGGTGGACAGATGTCAGTAGGGACATCCATAGTGGACAGGTGTCAGTAGGATACCCTTGGTGGACCGGTGTCAGAAGGGACACACATTGTGGACAGGTGTCAGCAGGGCATCGAGACTGAGACAAACTGGTGATCTACGTCCAAAAATTAGCCAACAGAACACTGTGGATCACAGCAGAGATCTGTCTGGTAAGCAAGATGAGACCTGGAGGTTGGGAGTCACTCAAATGGCACAGTGGCCGCATCAACAGGCTTGTGCATACTGACGATGCGAGGAGGGCGATGGCGTCACTAGTGGGCCTGGGGTCCACCAGATGGCCACCATCAGCACCAGCAACAGGTATCTGCGAGTGTTGTAGGGGAGCACACCAGGGCTTGTCAGTAACTGAGTGATTCAGTCTCACTCCTGCTTACCAGAGAAAGCCCCTTCTAAACTGTGAAAATAAGCATCACAGGTGCAGGACAAAGCACGGGACCGAAAACTCGCAGGGTCGCAAGGTTGGCAGTTCAAACTCACCAGTCGGTCCTCGGAAACCCCATACAGGGTTGCTATGAGTCGGAACTGACTCGGTGGCACTTACCGACACAGTCCTGGTGTGGTGCTGAAGGACCAGTACTGGACTGCTAACCAAAAAGTCAGTCCTCAGAACCCTATACAGAGTCGTTATGAGTCAGAACCAACTGGTAGGCACCAAACAACAGCAACCTCAAAGAGAGGTGGCAAGAATAAAGAGGTAACACCCATCTGTCAAGCACCCACCACTTCGAACCTCAATGCTGCCGGGAGGAAGAGTCGGCTGTGTGGACAGGAAGTTCACAGAGAACGGAGGGAATGTTAGTGATGCCAAAATTCTAAGGTTTTGTCAATGTCCTTTGACAGTTTGAATTGAAACAGCACCCTGATCCCAACACCAGAAGTGTGGCTAGAGTCCTGGGGACCCCACAGTCTTGCTACTGCAGGTGTAGTTCTGGGAGCAGCAGCAGCCACCCCCCAGAGATCAGGTCACCCCGACACACTGAGTCAGAATCTCTGCTGTAACGAGATGGACAGGAAGTTTCTGCACCTCATTGTCTTCCAGCATCCTCTTCACAGGTGTGCGAGAAGCAAGCGTTCAGGAAGGCACGGCATGTCTGTCTGTCTGTCTGTATGTGTGAGTGTGTGTGTGCAAGGGGGGCTTCAAAAGTTCATGAGAAAATGGAATGGAAAGATACTGACATTTTTCCACAAACTTTCTGAAGCCCCTCATCTACATGAATGCTTGTGTGTGTACATGTGTGCATACATGTATGTTGTGTGTCTTACATGCATGTACAGCATATGTGCATGTGTGTTTGTGTGTATACATATGTGTATTGTTGTTAAATGCCACCAAGACTCATAGTGACCCTGCCTAGGGTTTCTGAGGAGCAACTGGTGAGTTTGAACCACCAACCTTGTGGTTCAAATGATTTTGCAGTCCAGTGTTTATTGTACAATGCTACACCAAGAGTCCAGTATGTGTATGTGCACATGTATGTGCGTATGTGATGTGTATTTGTGAATCTATGTGTGTTTGTGCCTTTGTATACAGGTGTGTATATGTGTATATGTGTGTGTGTGTGTATTTGTGAGCATATGTGTGCTTGTACCTTTGTGTACAGGTGTGTATATCTGCATGTATATGTATGTGGTACTCAAGGCTTAGAGCTTCCAAATGTTAGAAAACACTGCTTTCCAAAAGCAATGAACATTTTTATCCTAAAATTGAAGGCACTCTGGTAGCTCAGTGGTTAAGTTTTCAGCAGTTCATTGGAAAGCTGATGGTTCAAACCCAACCAGGGCCTGGAGATCTGCTCCCATAAAGAGGACAGCCTAGGAAACCCTATGCGGCCGGTCTGTTGTATCCTCTAGGGTCACTATGAGTCAGAATGAACTAGGTGACACACAAGACCAACTTCTCAACTTAGCAATTCCTCCCACATGTGCATGTCCAGGAAGCGATGCACACAACGCCCACCTTACTCACTTTGACCTTGACCCATCCCCTTGGAGTCCTTTCTCTCTTTCTGCTGCTGTCAGGGTCAACTGACGGCCCTTGGAGTTTTCTAGCTCCTACGTCAATGCCAGGAGAGATTAATAGTTGGCTCCATTTCAACCCAGCCTTTGGTGAGCAGGTGTCTGCTGGCAGCCAGGGGCCATAGGGTAGGCCTGTTCACACCAGTGTCTGAAGTTCAACCAGATCCAGGGGCGGAGGGCAATCCAGATGCACCTTTGCTTCCAGCTCCTGCACCGCCGAGTAAAAGACACCGAGCTCAACCATCCCACAGGGGTTTAGTTGCTTCCCCAGATGGAAAGCCAGGGGAGTCGGAAACTCTTCCACCTATAAGTTTTCTTCACAGAAGCCCAACCACAGACTCTCCTTTCCCACGTCCCTTCAAATTATTGATTGACTTGGATTTGAAATGTAAACAAAAATCAGCAGTGCTGAAATGCTGCACGTTTCCAAACTAGATTGCAGTCTTCCTGGTGAGTAAAGACCTGTCTACTACAACTTTCGTTTGAGGTGAAGTTTGAGGAACACTTGTGGTGAATGGCTGCTCACTGACAGGTTGCTGGTTCAAACCCACCTAGCAGCTACGTGGGAGAAAGGCTTGGTGATCTGTTCTCATAAAGATGACAGCCTAGGAAACCCTGTGGGGCAGTTCTCCTCCATTACACCAGGGGGCGCTGTGAGTGGATGATCTATATGAGTATATAGTGACACAATAGATGACAGCCTAGGAAACCCTGTGGGGCAGTTCTCCTCTGTTACACCAGGGGGCGCTGTGAGTGGATGATCTATAAGAGTATATATGAGTATATAGTGACACAATAGATGACAGCCTGGGAAACCCTGTGGGGCGGCTGTGCTCTGTTCTGTAGGGCCACTATGAGTTGAGACAGAGTCAGCGGCACCCAACAACAACCAGGTGAAACTTCAGGGTGTTGGAGGTTCTGTGGAACAATCCTCACCTACTATTCAGGAGACCCTGGGGTGACTTGCGAAAGGCAGTCCATGAAACCCTGTGAGTCACAGCAGCCTGAGTCTCAGCCCATCATGAGGAAGGCGCAGGACTGAGCAGTGTTTTCTTCTGTTGTGTGTTGGGTCATCAAGAGTTCGCTCCAAGGCAGCTAACAACAACAAAAACAAACCATTAAAGAGTTCAGGCAAGATTGGGGGGCAGGGCAGAGTGGGGTCAATAAAGAAAGGAAAGAAGGTTCTTCCAGAACTAGGAGGGGCAGCCATCCGAGGCCATTCCTACTCCCCAAGTCAGCAAAGAGCCGCGAGCCTCACAGGCAAGTCAGAAATCAAGTCTTAGGAGAACACATGGAACAAAAGTAAAACTCATCAAAAAGACCAGACTTTCTGCCTGGTCCGATAGAGACTGGTGGCGCCCCAAGACTGTAGTCCTTGGCCCCTTCAAATCTGGAAACTGAACTCACCCCATAGCTCAATGTTTTCAGCCAAGCAGTGGACAGGTATGTAGTGGGGACAAGACTTGTGAGGGTTACACACCATAGAATGGCCAACCATTCCATACCACTTACCCAAGGTCAAAGTTCAGCAAGGTCAGGAAAGAGGGATAGAAGCAAGAACCACAGGGAGGAAGTGAATGAGTGATGTTCCTTAGAGAGGACAACAATCACTGAGACGAAACCAAGCGCAGGTTGTAAAACCAAGTACTGAACATAAAACTCATGATCTGCTCTGTAAACCCTCACTCAGTTCACAATAAAGTTCTTAATTCAAAAAAAGAGCCAAGTCTTTGTGCCGTTGTTGTTGTTGTTGCTGTTAAGTGCCGGCCAATCGGTTCTCAGCTATAGCGACCCTGTAGGGATTCCAAGGAGCAGCTGGTGAGCTTGAACTGCCAACCTTGTGGTTCAAACCAACTTCGTAGTCCAACGCATTAACCCACAGCCCCTACACCAGGACTCCATGTCTTAGTCTCTTGGTGTTTCGAACACAGAATATCTCAACTGTGGGTGGCTCTTGTGAACAGAAATATATTTCTGTGTTTTATATGTCTGGAAAGTGGTCAGGTTTAAGGCACATAGACCTCATGAACATAAAGAAAACGCTATTCCCAAACGGATGATGTCCACTTGTATCCACACAAAACCTGTTTCCATCAAATCAATTCCAACTCATAGAGACCCCATGTAACAAAGTAGAACGGTCCCAGGAGGGTCCCAAGGCTGTCATCTTTTCAGAAACAGACTGCCACATCTTTCTCCCTCAGAGCATATGCTGGGTTTGAACTCCTGACCTTTCTACAGCGGAGTGCTTAAACACTGCACCACCAGGGTTCCTTCCATGTACAGCGACTAGGGTTCCAATACATATTTGGGGGAGATACAATTCAATCCCTAACAGACAACAGTTCCAACACAATTCAATCCGTAACCTAAGTTTGAATCAGAAAATGCCCGCAGTAAGCAAGGCAGACAAGTACAGAGGGAAGGACCTGTTCTCCATTTCCCAGGTACCTCCTCAGCCTCCTGAATTCGAGAACAATAAAGCCTCATGCTTTGTTTTCTCCAAACTCATTGGAGTGGCTCTCAATGCAGAAGTTCACTTCTCTCAAGTTTGCAGCCTGAGAATCATGCACACCATGGTCTGTGGTAGTGGCCGGGGTGTGCGGTGAAGTCGATTTCCAAAGCTGTAAATCTTTACGGGAGCAGAAAGCCTCATCTTTCTCCTACGGAGCAGCTGGTAGGTCCGAACTGCTGATTGTGCGGTTAACAGCCCAGCTCATCACCCACATCATTCCCTTCTCTCAAGCCTTGCCGTTAACTTACAGGCATGATAACACGGAGGGTTTCTAGAGCCTGGGGTAACAGATGTCAAACACCTTGAACGTCACACACACTGAATGAATGAATGGGTGGGAACAGAGCATTGCCCTGCATGAAATGGATCTCACCACCCTAGTACCCTAACTAACCTGCCAGTACCAGCTGCTGCCGTCGACTCGGACTCACCTTGTTCCCTGTGTGTGTCAGAGGAGAACAGATCATCAGGTCTTTCTTCTGAGGTGCCTCTGGGTGGATTTGAACCACGGACCTACAGCAAGTAGCTGAGTTTTTAACTATCTCTGTCACCCAGTGGCTGCTAAAACCCGGCAAAACTAAAGCAAGTAAGGATTGAATTTGTCATGTCTCAGCAGCAATACGAGGAGAATACTTTCAGATTGTTTACAACAGAAGCTCCTGAAGCCCACAGAGCCCATCTACAGAGGTCAGGCCTTTCCTGCCTCCAGGAAGCATTCACAGCAAGAAAGGGGTGGGGGGAAGGAGGAAGAAAGACAGCATCTGCTACCTCCTCCCTGCCTTTCAACTTTTGCATCCCAAGGACAATGCTAACCTCCTGGGCAGAGTTGGGGAGGGTGCCTTCTACAGACACTCCGCTCTTCCTTATGACCAAAGCAGATTGGCTAGAAATTGTAAAGCCTGTGGGCAAATCTCAGGCTGTAGGAGGGTCGTGAAATCACTTGGTCTGGCCCAGCCAAGGCAACTGCAGTTCCAACCATCATGTTATTGTTGTTGTTACGTGCCATCGAGTCGGTCCCGACCCATAGCGACCCTGTACAAGATTTCCCAGGAGCAGCTGGTGGGTTTGAACCGCTGACCTTAAGGTTCAAACCAACTTTGCAGTCCAGCTCATTAGCCCTCAGAGCCACACCAGGACTCAGCCATCACATTGTTGTTGTTGTTAAGTGGCATCAACTCCTTTACTACCCATAGCGACCCTGTGTAGGGTTTCCAAAGAGCAGCTGGTGAGCTTGAACCGCCAACTTTGTAGTTCAAACTGACTTTGCAATCTGGCGCATTAACCCACAGCGCCACACCAGGACTGCAGCCACCACATTAGGGGTGAGTAAATTAAATACTTGGCCAAATATAGCAGGCTCATTTTTAAGTTGATAATTTTGTATGGTCTGCGAATGATGTTATAACTTTGGTGACTTGGCAATTGGAGTAATTGGATCCTCTTTACAAGCGTGAGCCCCAACTGTAGCCCTGCGCCCCAGGACTGCAAACCTAGCAGCAGTTTCCCCTGCACAAGGCCATTTGTTCTCTGCCACTGGGGTCAGCCTCGCTGGAGAACAGGCGGTCCTGCACGTAGCAACCGGGGAAAAGTCCACAGGAAACATTAATCAGGTGCGAATCCTACGAAGGAGAGGGGCGGTAAGGAAGCCCAGAAGCACCATCTGTCTAGTGTTTGCAAGAGCTGCAAGCTCAGGAGGGCGGGTTGCCTAGCAACGCCCAGCTCTTCAAGCCAGCGCTAGGCAACAAGATGCGTCCAATGGTCACTTCCCCTCACCCCCACCCCCCCACCCCCGATTTTCAGAAGAGGCCAAGGCATTTCTGAAGCTTCTAATTCCCTTCATTTCCCATCACTTCATGTCTGTACCAGGCATCCCAGCTCCTCCCTTGCCACATCCTTTTCCTCCCTCTGATATGCAAATGTTCTTACTGCAGAAGTGGGAGAAGGAGCTCTGGTAGCACAGTGGTTAAGCGCTCAGCTGCTAACCAGAAGGTTGGTAGTTCAAACCCACAAGATGTTTCTCAGAAGAACAATGAAGCTGTCTACTTCTGTAAAGATTATACTGACTTGAAAATGATAAGGAGCAAATTCTACTAATTCCTGTAGGGACACTGTGAGTCAGAACCGCCCTGAGACGTGGGTTTAGTTCAGTTTTGTTTAGTGGTTAGTTAAAAGCTTCTTGATAGCACAGTGCTTAACCGCTCCACTGCTAACAGAGAGACCAGTAGTTCAAACGCTCAAGCTGCTCGGTGGGAGAGAGACATAGCAATCAGCTTCTTTAAGATTACAGCCTCAGAGACCCTGAGGGGCAATTGTATGTGTCTTATAGGGTTCCTATGAGTTGAACTAGGCTGCACGACACCCCAATAATAATAGTGTGCCTCCTAAGGAGCCCCAATAGTGACAAAATTCAGTGGTAGGCTACTAAACAGAAGGTCAGTGGTTCAAACACATCAGCGGCTCTTTGGGAGAAAAGCCTGGTGGTCTTCTTCGGTGAAGACGACAGCCTAGGAAATCCATGGGGCAGTTCTCCTCTGTTATACCAGGGGTCGCTGTGAGTGGATGATATATGAGTTGTTGTTGTTATGTGCCATGGAGTCGGTTCCAACTCACATGGAGTCGGTTCCAACTCATAGCGATCCTATATAGGGTTTCCGAGGCTGTCAATCTTTATGGAAGCAGAAAGCCTCATCTTTCTCCCAC
>NW_006408790.1:246636-248714 GCF_000296735.1 Chrysochloris asiatica | reverse complement strand
ACCAACAGACCACACATGGGGAGGGGAGGGAAGAAGACAAATGCCACACGAGGTACCCAGGAAGCCCTGGGCTCCCAACCAGACTCTGATTTGGACGTTAGCCTGCAGCACTATGAGTAAGTACTGTAAGGCCCAGTTGCCCTATAATACTAGCTAATTTTTAAGAAAGGATCAGGCTAAAGTGGAAATTTTTTAGCATCAACAACTCCGTGGATGCAGAAACCCTCTTCTCCCCTTAACTCTGGCTAAACTTGGCTTCTGTAAAAATGCTTATACAAATTCCTCGCATCTGAGAGGGCCCACCTGACTAACAGGAGGCTGCCGCCAGCCAGCCAAGGCTAACCTTGGGAACAGCTGGCCAAAGTTAATCTTGAGAAGGAACTGTCTCAGCTGATGTGCTCCTAGCTCCCACCCTAACAGCTCATGCACACATCATACCCTTGGTTTGTACAAGATAATGTCAGACTGCCAATGTATAAATACTGTTTAAAAACTGGGTCGGGCTGCAGTTTTTCCCACTTTTAAGGACGCTGTAGTCGCTGGCCAGCTAATAAAGGCTTCCTTGCTGATCCTGAGAGTCTTGAGTGGTCATCTGGGTAAATTGAGACCCAACAGGTTTCTGTTCTTTAAAGCTTGCACTGTGGGCATCTCTGTTACTAGGAAACCAAGACCAAAGAGTACGAGCATCTCTTAACACCCAACAACACGTTGTTGTGTGTCACTGAGTCCATTCCCACTCATAACGACCCCAGAGACATCTTCACAGGAATGGACCACCAGCTCTTTTGTTCCATGGATCCAGTGAGTGGGATTGAACCACTGATCTTTCAGTTATCACGGTGCTCTTAACCACCGTGCCCCCAGGGCTCCTTAGCAGCATGCTTTTACTGCTATTTTATAATTCTGCTGTTGGGTGGATCTCATCTCACAGTGTGTTACAAAGTACAACTGCCTTGTGGGGTTTCTTCCTGTGATCTTTCTGGAAGCCAGGTGTCAGGTCTTTCTGCTGTGAACTGCTTCTTGTTGTTGTTGTTGTTGTTGAGAACGGCTAGGTGGACTTAAACCAGCAGCCTTGGCAGTGACCACCAGCACTTCACCATTGCGCCACCAGAGCCCCTTCCTCTGTAATTCAATAAGCAAAATATAAAAACCAGCAGAAAGACTCAAGGGGATTTTTTTTGTTTTTAATTACTAATCACTTAGCCACACGTGCAGTTGGAAGAGGGTACATCCATCTCCCTGGCTTGGCCTCGCAGTCTACAATGTGGGAGTTAGATACAACAGCAGCACTGATGGCTGGAATGAAGGGGTGGGGGAGTCCTTGCCTCAATTCAGGACAGTGCCCGGCTGTCAGCAGCTCTCCAGAGCCTTGTCTGCTCTCATACAGCCCATGGTTAGAAGGCATTCCCGTCCCTCTGTTAGTGCTGAATCTTGTTGCTGAGATGTTTACCCATCATGCACAGTTAGCGCACAATCACTTCTAATTTAATATCCACCATGAATTTAATTAAAGTCTGTGAGCGTCTACCTCTCCTAGACCATGAATAAGGCTTTTAGAAACACATGTAATAAAGGTCCCTGGAGCAGTCTGGCCCGACTGCCATTAATCCCTGTTGTCTCTTCCGGTGTCCATCCTTCATGGAGGTGTCCAGACTGTCTGAGTCAACCCTCAGAATGTGCTTTGAGTTCTTAAAATGCTGTCAGGAGCCTTTCAAGGGGTCTTTTACGTAGTTCTGTTACACGTGAGGCAGGTCATGTCTCCTCCACCCAGGCTGGCTCTTCTGAGTACCGATGGGGTTCAATTGGGTCACAGCACCTTTGGGATGTACATGCACACAACTAAATCTCCTGGATGCCATCACAACAAAGTCTGTCCTTGGAATGAAACATTTTATTTTCATAAATCCTGGGAAGAGCAAGAGAGTACCACCTATTATCACGTTTGTTAATTAGTGCCACTAAGTTGATTCCACTCACAGCGCCCCCTGGTGTAACAGAGGAGAACTGCCCCACAGGGTTTCCCAGGCTGTCATCTATTGTGTCACTATATACTCATATATACTCTTATATATCATCCA
>NW_006408790.1:243521-245325 GCF_000296735.1 Chrysochloris asiatica | reverse complement strand
TATATACTCTTATAGATCATCCACTCACAGCGCCCCCTGGTGTAACGGAGGAGAACTGCCCCACAGGGTTTCCTAGGCTGTCATCTATTGTGTCACTTGTAGCGTAGTGGTTACGAATCGGGCTGTGAACCACAAGGTCAGCAGTTTCTCAACTACCAGCTGTTCTATGGAAGAAAGATGAGGCTTTCTGCTCCCGTAAAGATTTACAGCCTCAGAAACCCTATACAGGGTCGCTGAGTCGGAACCGACTCCATGGCACACAACAACAATATACTCGTATATACTCTTATACAAGGAACTCTGGCAGTGTAGTGGTTACGAATCAGGCTGCAAACCGCAAGGTCTTCAGTTCGAAACTACCAGCTGCTCCGCGGGAGACAGATGAGGCTTTCTGCTTCCTTAAAGATTTATAGCCTCGGAAATCCTGTTCAGGGTCACTATGGGTCGGAACCGACTCGACGGCACTTAACAACAACAACAACCTCTTATATATCATCCACTCACAACACCCCTGGTGTAAAGGAGGAGAACTGCCCACAGGGTTTCCTAGCCTGTCCTTTTTACAAAAGCCGACTGCGTCATCTTTCTCCCAGAAAGCACGTGGTGGGCTGAAACCTCCAGCCATTTGATTAACGTTGGAACGCTTAATCCACTGTGCTACCACAGCTCCTTTCTCTCTCATGCAGTCATTGGAAGAAAAAAAAATCAAGCTTTAAGCACATGAACCTTTCCAAAATGTTTTAATAATCACCGTGGAGCTTAAAGTGCTGAACCGGGGAAGGTTTTGGTTTAATTATTAAGCGTGAATGGTTTGGGCTGCTCATGAAAACTGCATGGAAACAAATTTCCAGCCTGGTCTGCCCTGGAGTCCGGGGTGACTGCAAAGGTGACCCTTGAGACATGGCCCATGTAATCCGAGGACCTGCTGGCCCCAAGCCAGACACGTGGCGTGCCTTCCCCTGGAAGTACAGGACTTGGAAGACCCCCCCTTCCTACCCCACCCCCACCCCTGGCTGTCCACTGCTTCTTTTCTTTGCCAAATCCGTCCTCTCAAATTGTACCTGGAAACATTGTTTATGAGTGCTTCGCTGTACATATTCTCATTATAATTAAATACCAAACAGTAGGAGAAAGATGAGGCTTTCTACTCCCGTAAAGATTTACACCCTCGGAAACCCTGTACAGGGTCGCTATGGGTCGGCTCCGACTCGACGGCACTTAACAACAACAACAACAACAGTGTCCTGTGGAGTGATTAGGGCCACCATAAGTCAGAATAAAATGCTTTTTAAAAAAAGAAGCTTCCTTCATAAAATTAAAGTTTTTTTAGAGTAGAAAGTACTTGAATCTGTATGCTCCGGTATACAGCTTGTGTCTGTCATTTCCTGGTGGAGTCTCCTATTCTGGTGGGCCTAGGTCTCACTGCGCCCTCGTCTCTTCTGTATTCTAACTGGCTTTCATGCACACATGTTCCTGAATGCTAAGTAGAAGGGGCTTCAAAAAGTTCATGGGGGAAAGTCCATTGGCCTGTAATTCCATTTTTCCATGAACTTTTTGAAAACTCACATATACTGTTGTTGTTGTTAAGTGCCATTGAGCGGGTTAAGACTCACAGCAACCCTGTATAGAGGGTTTCTGAGGAGCAGCTGGTGGGTTTGACCAACCAACCTTTTGGTTAGCAGTCCAGTGTTTGTCTTAGGTGCCACACCAGGACTCCACATATATGTATATATATAAATATATAGATAGTATATTGTTGTTGTCAGGTGCCATCGAGTCGGAACCGACTCATAGCGACTCCATG
>NW_006408790.1:241633-242454 GCF_000296735.1 Chrysochloris asiatica | reverse complement strand
CCCTACGTAGTCTGTCAATTTTTAGAAAAGCAAAAAGACAGCCTCCTATTTCTCCCAAAGAACTGCTGATGGATTTGAACTGTGGACCTTGTGGTTAGCAGCCAAATGCGTATCCCACAAGACTTGAAGACCATAATCATGGTTGGAGACGGAGGTCCATGATTAGACACTCAGAATTAATCCAGTCTCACCTTGAACAAGGGCTCCTTTCCAACGCCGACCCAAATTGCTAAGGGATGGGGCAGGACAGCCAGAGACAGAAACAACATTTGGAGGTCGACTTTAGGATGATTGAGTGTAACTCATAGAGTTGCTACATTTCCTGCACAGCCTCTTCACAGATATTAAAGATATTAAATATGTTAGTCATTTATCGCGGGAGGGTGGGAACAAATCATAGCAGCATCTTGACGTAGGGGGAAATGTGTCTAGATGGAGGAGGAAGTGCACTTTGGGGAAAGTTCCGGATGTTTCTTTCAGTCTAGACTCCAGATATTCCTGGGGCATGCAAACGGTGTTGTAGAAGCCATACTCGGAATTGAAAACTCTCCCGAGTTCATCTAATGAGACCACACAACAAAATGAGCAGAAAATCTGAATGTGTGCTTGTGAGAAAACCCTGTTTCACATACACTTGTCAGACGCACACATAAGTCACGTGTCACACACACACATACAATAGATCAAAAGGAACAGAATAGCAACTTTTGTAAAAATTATGTTCTTTGTTCTTTGTCAGTCCACTGTTGTTGGGGGCAGTGTTGTCAGTTATTGCCCCCATGTGACAGAGGAGAACTTACATATCATCCACTCACAGAGCC
>NW_006408790.1:225290-240788 GCF_000296735.1 Chrysochloris asiatica | reverse complement strand
GAGGAGAACTGCCCCACAGGGTTTCCTAGGCTGTCATCTATTGTGTCACTATATACTCATATATACTCTTATAGATCATCCACTCACAGTGCCCCCTGGAGTAACAGAGTAGAACTGTCTCAGAGGGTTTCCTAAACTGTCATCTACTGTGTCACTATATACTCGTATATGCTTTTATATATCATCCACTCACAGCGCCCCGTGTGACAGAAAAGAACTGCCCCACAGGGTCTCCTAGTCTGATATATTTTTTAAAGAAATGATTGCTAGTTCTTTTCTCCCTTTATAAGGTTTCTGAGGCTTTAAATCTTTACAGAAGTAGAAATCTTAAGAGCAGGAATCTTTCTATCTATGGTCTTGGTGCTGGTTATGTGCCATGGAGTCAATCCCGATTCATAGAGACCTTGTGTATGGTTTCCAAGGCTGTAAATCTTTACAGGAGCAGAAAGTCTCATCTTTCTCTAGCAGAGCAGCTGGTAGATTCAAACTGATGAACTTGTTAAGCAGCCCAACTTGTAACCCATTACCCTACCAGAGCTCCTTGGAACTATCTATATAAGGGGTCAAATTAGCAATAGCAACTCTAAAGGTTAGACACACACCTTAGGGGTAGTGAGTTTTTGTGAATGGAGGAGAAACAACCCAGAAAAGGAGGGATCGGAATGATTGCACAACTCAAAGAGCATAATTAAAGTCACTGAATGTGTTGTTGTGAAGTGCTGTCGAGTCGATTCCAACCCACAGTGACACTGTATAGGGTTTCCGAGGAGCAGCTGGTGAGCTTGAACCACTGACCTTGCAGTTCAAGCGGCTTTGCAGTCTGGTGCATTAGCTCACAGCGCCACACCAGGACTCCTGACTAGTTAGGTAGACATCGTTGAATTGGTATATAATATCTGCTGCATATATTTTCTTTTTCTTTTTTTCTTTTGAGCAGAATAATTATTTTCTTTATTCACTAATATTCAGGTTTATTTAAAAATGAACAAATATTAACTTTACAATTAGAAAAATATTATTTGAAAAAAAATGTTTTGGGTTACAAATATTGTACATCTTGTGGTGCTGTGGGATAATGCACTGGATCACAAGGTTGGTTTGAACCACAAGGTTGGTGTTTCAAATTTGCTTCTTGGATACCCTATACAGGGTTGCTGAGTCAGAACGGACTCACGTAACAATAACAAAATTGTCAAATGGACTCATGCCTAATTTCCAAGAGGCTGAAAGCTTCTAAATTTGCTGATGAGTGCTAAAGAGTTCAAATGAGATTGTTGTTGTTGTTGTGTGCCGTGGAGTTGGTTCCGACTCATAGTGACCCTGTATAGGGTTTCCGAGGCTGTAAATCTTTATGGGAGCAGAAAGCCTCATCTTTCTCCCACGGAACACCTGGTAGTTTCGAACTACTGACCCTGCAGTTCACAGCCCGATTCATAAGCACTACACTACCAGAGCTCCTTAAATGAAAGATTAGTGAGATTATCTTACACATTTTTTCTCCAAGACTCCAAGATATGCTGCTCATGAAAATGACTGAGTAGACTATATGAGAAAGACCTATGTACACAATCATCACAAAACTGTTGATAGGACAACTGAGTTTTGCACAATGAAATGCAACATTCCTGTGCTAGCCTCATAATTGTTATCTTTGCAGCCACTGTTGCAATTCTTCTTCTTTTTTGCTGGCCCTCCACTTTTCCAAGCATGATGTCATTTTCCAGAGAGAGGTTCCTCTGATAATATGTCCAAATTATGGGAGACAAAGTCTCCCTATCTTGACTTCTACGCCAGATTCTGGTTGTACTTCTTCCAGCACACATTTGTTTGTTGTTCTGACAGTCCACCGTACCCTCAATATTTTTCACCAACATCGCCATTCAATTGCATCAATTCTTATACAGTTTCCCTTGCTCATTGTCCAACTTTCACATGCTGTATGTATTTTTAACAATAACAAAAATAAAACATTTCAAACAGGAAAAAATGTTTGATGATAAAGGGAAAGGTATAGTTGTAGAGTCAAAGGGGAGGGTTGGGAGAGGTTCCCTCATAGGAAGGGGTGTACGCCGTGTCGTCTGTGTGCACCAACCCAGACCTCAGGCAGTTACAAGAAGGCCAGGGTCTAGGTTTGACTTGGCAGCCGCACAAATCTGTCTGTGGTTTGAGGATCAGATTCACGGCATTCATCTCACTGGTCTCTGGCCTGGAGAGGCCTGTTTCTACCTTTTCTTGGGCTCTTGCAGAGCAGAGTGCTTGAGGATTCAGAGAGATTCCTTAGCAACCAACCTGAGTCCATTTCGTATCCAAGTGTACCCATTAGTAAGGACAGATATGGTGTTTCCACAATTAAACTCTGCTCATATCTCTGTTCTGAGATAACCGCAGTAACACAGCTTCACTTTTGTAGAATGCTTTATCTATGGCTGGAACAAATGCAGTGGATCACGTCATCACATAAAAAATGATTCTTTTGTTATGGATCGAATCTATATCTCCCCAAAATAAGTGCTACAAATCCTAACCCCTATGCATGTGGTTTGAGGTCCTGGTGTGGCGCTGTAGGCTACAAGGTCGGTTTGAACCGTAAGGTCAGCGATTCAAACCCACCAGATTCTTCTCACAAACCCTAAAACAAGGTTGTTATGAGTCGGACCCAACTCAACAGTACTTAACGACAGCAACAACGTACACGTGGTTAGTGGTTTTGAAAGAAGTACAGCTGGATTGCTCCTTAGAGCAACAATTGTGAGACCGTCTCTTATACTTTAGACATGTTATCAGGAAGGGCCTTCCCTTGAGAAGGACATCATGCTTGGTACAGTACAGGATCAGCAAAACAGAGCAAGACCCTCAGTGAGATTGATTGGCACAGTGGCAGCAAGAGTGGGCTCGAATTTAACAGCAATTGTGAGGACCATGCAAGACCGAGCTGTGTTTTGCTCTGTTGTTTGCAGGGTCACTATGTGTCAGAAATGACTCTTCAGCACCTAACAACAATACATGCAGAAAGGCATGCTGCTGCTGCTCTGGGTTCAGCATCGTGCTGCTAATCTCAGAGTTAATGGTTCAAACCCACGTGTTACTTCCTGAGAGGAAAAAGAGGCAATCTGCTCCCATGAAGACTATACTCTTAGGAACAGTGTGAAGCTCTTCTCCTCTGTCCTATTGAGTCCTATAGTCAGTGGGCTTTTATCCATGCAGGACGAGCTCTGGTGGCCTGGTGCTCAACTGCCCCACTGCTAACTGAAAGACTGAAGGTTTGAACCCACCCATTGTCTCCGCAGGAAAAAAGACCAGGCAATCTGCTTCATAAAGATGATGGAATCACCCCATCACAGGTGTTGATGTGAGCTGGAATCAACTGGACGACACCAAACAACGGACTGTGAGAAAATCCATCTCTGTTAGTTAGAACCACCCTGTTTTGTTACTTCTGGTATCGCAACAGTAAGAAACAAATACATCCTTGTATTTAAAATCTCCTTTTGGGATCCTTTGGGGCATTAGAGAGATCCTCGTGGAGGTGTGTTCGGAAGCCCCTGAAGGTGGCGATACACTTGTGAAAGCAGGACAGAGGGGGTCAGCAGTCCATTCCGTGCTCTGTCCTCATGTTACTTAGTGGACGAACCTCCTGTCTTTGATGAAGGCTTTTAGCCTGTTCTCTCCAGACAGCCTAGAATTAGCCATTTCTTACCATTTCGGTTAATGTACTTTTAAGGCACTCTCCTAAGTGATTACAGAAATCATTCCGAAGGACCACTGAGATAACGCAGGACAGGGTGTTACTTAGCAACCCACGAAGGCAGCCACTCTTAAAACCAAGATGGGAAAGGCCCGGAGATGTTTTCCATTCCCAGTCAGTCTTACAATGGACCATAGAAGCAACCAGAAATGACAATGATGAGTAAGGTACGGCAACAAGATGAACTCTAATTACGTCCTGAAACATCATGCCCATACTCTTCAGCAGGCGCTGTTAGAAAGATGGCCATCAACCTCTGTAACATGATGGGCCCTCCCACGGTGGGCTTAGAGCTACCGCTGTTATTTCCTGTTTTGAATTTTATTTTATTTGGGGTGAAAATATGCACATCAAAAATATGCAAGACCTGCTCCCATTTGACAATCTCTGCACACATTGGTCAGCGGCACTGGTTACAGGTCTCAATGTGTCCTCATCCACCATATTTCTGCTCGAGTTGTCTTGGTCCCCTTAATGAAGGCCCACTGCACCCTAAACTTCTCATCTGGGTTTTAGAATTACTGTTCTCCCTTGGTCTCATATAGATACTTTTTTTTTAGGAAAAAAAAGATTGAAATACTTAAGGTTGAAACGCCTTTTTTTTTAGCTAAATGATTTTTGTGTTTAAAGGCAACTCTGGGGGATAGCTTCGGTTCATGGTTTGAGGGATATCCCAGGACAATAGTCTCGGGGTTCCTCTAGGCATACTGGGTTCAATAAATCTGGTTTCTTTGGGGATTTGAAGTCCTGGCCCACATTCTTTCCCTTTCTGTCAGGGTCCTCTGCTGCACCTGTGACTGAGACATTGGGCAGTGATAGTTCCAGGGTCTCAGGTTGGAGGGAAGATCATGGTTGGCCATCTGTCCTGTCGTCCAGTTGTCTCTGTGAGTCCTGTGGGTTTCTGTCTTCCTCAGTTAGAGCCACAGTGGTTTGATTAATGAGCAGAGTAAGATTTCGCCTTCTCCTGGGAATGCTCACCTCAGGTTCCTCCTTCACTGTGACCCCAGTGAAGACCACAACCACAACCCTTCCACACCACTCAGGCAACTGCCCTATTGGGATTCACTCATCCCAGTTCCTGTGGCATGCATCTATGGCCACCTTTAGATACAAGGGTGGTGAGGTAGCATCTCTAATTAAGGATCAAGGTTGTGGGTTTTATCACAAACACCTGCCTTATCAGTGGGGTCCTGAATCACAGAAAGATGAAACTGCAGACTAAGGCATACATATTACATTCGACGGTTAAATAACGCAAACCCTTTTAAAAAAAATCCAGTTAAATATATTGTGATCGAAGAGTCTGGTTAAAAGGGTGGATTTGAGGGTTCTAGATAATATTGTCACAACATCTCAGATGGCATGTGCCTACCATGTATGAGGGGGCTTCAAAAATTCATGGAAATCACATTCTCTTTTCCTTATATTTTTTTCACAAACTTTTGAAACACACTTGTATTAGCAACTCTGTGGCGGGGTTTTAATGAGGACTTAACAAGCGCATTTCTATTAACATGGCTTCACCAGAATCCGAGTTTGTTAAATAAAATAAATCAAAATCTCCTAGGTTCTGCTCAGTCAGTAGACACACAGGGTCTCAGAGAGTTTGTTTTCCTGTGTCTACCTGAGGCTCAGGGTCAGAAACCCACCTGGAACAGCTGACTTTTGAGCAAGACAAGCAGACACCATCTGCCTGTCCTGTACCCAGAGCTGGGTCCACAGGAGAGCAAAGAACACTCCAGTCATACAAGATGCTGAGTATATCTGCTAATATTCTTTACCTTGGGATGCATAAATAGTTCGACCCAATGTTTATTTTCATTGTCTTTCACCTCTATTGCTAACAAACATTTCTGTAAGACAAAGCTCAACAAATACACTTTCTCTACTTATGATGCTTCCGAGGCTACATCATCGTTGTTGTTGGTAAGTACCACTGAGTCAGTTCCAACTCATGGTGACCCTGCATAGGGCTTCCAAAGAGCAACTGGTGGATTTGAACCATCGACCTCGTGATTCAAAGCAACTTGGGTTTAGTGTTGATCCTACAGTGCCTCTCTAGGACTCCCTAGATGCTAGATCAAATCATGGGATCACAGTATGGAACATAACTGTTTAATCAAAGTAAACACTCCATCAAAAAAAATTCTTCCTACAGTTCAGTATCTCCCCAAGTGCACATACAGCTAGTAAAACGAAATCAGAAATCTATTTGCTTAATTGGTTCCTTTTCCTCCTGGCCTTTGTGGGGATTTTTTAATACCTTCCTATTAGCAAGTTTTTTTGCTTCAGTAATGACAGCTCTCCAAAAGACTCAAAAGATTTTGGTCTTTTCTTCTTGAAATAGGCTCACTAAAGTTTTCCAACTGATTCTGAAGAAAAGAAAACCAAGATTTATCAAAACTCTGGGTAGAGTTTCTCATGTCGTTGTGCAGCATGCTGGTTGGTTTACGTTGTTTTCAGGGGTACTAGCACATCTGAACTCTGAGTTGACACCAAGCACACAAAGCAGGGCCTGCCATCTACAGTATGATTTTGTAGTCATCATCAAAACTTTGTAGCTCAGTTACAACAACTCTGATAGGCATCAAAAGCATGATGACTTTTAACAACTGGTCCTGCTTTCATTAGTAAAATATTGCAGAGTATTTAGATGACGTTGTAAGTCATGTGTGTTCCATTGATGCTGTTGTTTAGTGCCGCTGAGTCAGCTCCAACTCATAGCAACCTTGTGGAAGGTTTCCAAGGAGCGGCTGGTGGGTTTGAACCGCCAACCTTGTGGTTAGTGCTGTTCTTAAGTGCCATCGAGTCCATTCCAACACATAGTGACCTTGTATAGGGTTTCCAAGGGGCAGCTGGGGCGTTTGAACCACCGACCTTTCAGTTCACACTAACCTTGCAGTCAAGTGGTTATCCTACAGCGCCACACCAGGACTCCTCTTTATTAATCCCTTTTGTTGGTGGGTGTTTTCAAATAAACTCCAACTCATTGTGACCCATGTGTGATGGAGTACAACTGCCTCATAGGACTTTCTAGGGTTGTCTTTGTTGTTAGGTGCCATCGAGTTGGTACTGACTCATAGCGACCTTATGCACAGCAGAACAAAACACTGCCCGATCCTGGGCCAACCGCATGATTGTTGCCACACTTGAGTCCATTGAAGCTGCCATTTTGCCAATCCATCTTGCTAGGGGTCTTTCCCTTTCTCTCTGACCCTCCACCTTACCAAACATGATCTCCTTCTCCAGTGTCTGGTCCCTCCTGACAATATGTCCAAATATGAGAGACGATGTCTGGACATCCTGGCCTCCAAGGAGCACTCTAGCTGCTTGTCTTCCAATACAGATCTGTTGGTTCTTTTGGCAGCCTATGGCACTTTCAATATTCTCCACCATATCCAACACCATAACTCAAAAGCATCAATTCTTCTACAGTCTTCCTTATTCACTGTCTAGCTTTCGTATACATATGAGGTTATTGAAAATACCATGGCTTGGGTCAGGTGCACCTTAGTCCTCAAGCTGACATCTTTGCTCCTCAACACTTTAAAGAGGTCTTGTGCAGCAGATTTGCCTAATGCAATATGTGGTTTGATTTCTTGACTGCTGCTTCCATGAGTGTTGATAATTGATCCAAGAAGAATGAAGCCCTTGACAACTTCAATCTTTTCTCCATTGATAAGAATGCTGTTTATTGGTCCAGTGGTGAGGATTTTTGTTTCCTTTACTTTGAGATGCAATCCATACCGAAGGCTGTGCTCTTTGATCATCATCAGTATGTATTTTAAGTCCTCTTCACTTTAAACAAGCAAAGTTGTATCATTTGCATATTGCAGGTTATTAATGAATCTTCCTCCAATCCTGATGCCAAATTTTTCTTCATATAACCTAGCTTCTCGGATTATTTGCTCAGCATACAGGTTGAATAAGTATGGCGAAAGAACACAACCCTGTTGCACACCTTTCTTAATTTTAAACCATTCAGTGTTTCCATGTTCTCTGCTTTCAGCCAAGATCTATCAGGTAGTGGGTCAGTAGTACAAATTGACTAGCAACTCCAAGTGAGACAGATGAGGCTTTCTGCTCCCGTAAAGATTTACAGCCTTGGAAACCCTGTTCAGGGTTACTATGAGTCGAAACCAACTCCACAGCACATAACAACAACAACAACAATCTTTATAAAAGGAGACTGCCAGGTGTGTCTCTCTCACCACCAGCCCTTTGGTTAGCAGCCAAGCACTCCTTTCATTAAATCCAAATGGGCAAAAAAATCATCCGTGAGAACATCAGAGGAATAGAATATAAAATTGTGAATCAGCATTTAGAACATAATGGAAGAAGCACCCTAAATGTTCTCCACTGTGAATGCTTCAAAACAAAAAACTTTCTAGAATTTTCCAAATGTATCCATATCATAGCGGTGGTGGTGGTTATGTGCCATGGAGTCGGTTCTGAGTCATAGCAACCCTGTACAGGGACCTCTTTAAAGTGTTGAAGAGCAAAGATCCCAGTTTGAAGACGAAGGTGCGCCTGACCCAAACCATGGTATTTTCATTTACCTCATATGCAAAAGTTGGACAATAAATAAGGAAAACCAGAGAAGAATTGATGTATTTGAGTTACGGTGTTGGAGAAAAATATTGAAAGTACCATGGACTGCCAGAAGAACAAACAATTCTGTGTTGGAAAAAATAAAGCCAGACTTCATCTCTCATACTTCAGACGTGTTATCAGGAGGGATCAGTCCCTGGAGAAGGACACCGTGTTTGGTAAAGTGGAGGGTCAGTGAAAAAGAGGGAGATCCCAACAAGATGGATTGTAACAGTGACAGCAGTAATGAGCTCAAATGTGACAACGATGGTGAGGGTGGCTCAGGTCGGGGTGGTGTTTCGTTCTGTGGCACATAGGGTCGCTATCTGTCGGAACCAGCTTGACTGCACCTAACAACAACACCCTATTGTATACGTTCTGGTGTGTGCCCAGATGTCTCCATTTCTCCAGGACATTTGCTGTGGACACCACGTTCCTGTCCTGACTTACCAGGTTCCTTCTTGCGCTCCAAATCCAACAAGAGGTCTGACTCACTGCATTTGCTCCCCACCACATATGATAGCTAACAAGCAGGTTAGAAGGAGATGGAAGTGAAGATTTCATGGGTTTCTGAAAGACAGAGATGTTACGTATAATGGATCGCCAGCAAGTCAATTCTGACTCATAACGACCTTACACTGCTCTAGTTAGTAAGGGCCATCAAGCTGATTCTGACTCATAAACAATCTGGTATAGGATTTCCAAGGAGCAGCCGGTGGGTTTGAGCCTCCACTAGAGCTTGTTCATAGCACCACACAGAATAAAGCTGTCCCTTCGGTTTTCCCAGGCTGTCGCCTTTATGGGAACAAAACAGTGCTAGGGTTCACCCACTCCCGTGTGGCCCCGCTCTTAGCCCCCTGCACATTTACAAGCCAGCCTTGGCTAGCGCATTAGCCTCGGATTCTGGACATCAGTAGCCACTTGTCAGTGAGTCAGCTCCAACTCACAGGGCAGAGTATGGGGTTTCTGAGAGTGTCCATGGGAACAGAAACAGACTGCCTCATCTTTCTCCCACAGATAAAGTGGATTCGGGCTGGTAAACGTTCACTTTGCAGATGAGCATTTAGCCACCAGGAGTCTTCATTATATAGGCACCACCATTCACACACTGTATTCGAGTCTACTCTGTCTCAAAGTGACCACGTGGAAAGGACAGAGGAGAAGTGCTTCTTAGCATTTCTGAGGCTGTCAGTCTTTATGGGAGCAGACAGCCTCATCTTTCTCCCTCAGAGCTGCTGGTGGGTTTGAACCACTGACCTTGTGTATCGCAGTCCAAGCCTTAGCCCACTGCACCACTAAGGACCCATTTCATTATCTATAAAACCCACAGTCATCAAGGTTATCCCTTTTCATGTTCTGTTGTTGTGAAGTACTGTCAAGTGAGTTCCAACTCATAATGACCCCATGTAGGGTTTCTGAGGAGGTGGCTTTCAAGCAGCAACTTTCTGATTATCAGTCCACTGCTGATCCTACAGCGCCACATTATGACTCTGACTTCTACTCATAGCGACCCTATATAGGGTTTCTGAGGTGCAGCCATATACAACTACTAGTGGGTTTTAAATGTCCAAAACCTGATTCTTCTTTCCTTCTTGGACATATGAAACCAATTTCCAGAGTCGACTCCTTATGTTAGAGTAGAACCAACCTCCACAGGGTTTTTCAGTCGCTGGAGGAAGTATCACCAGGCCTTTCTTCTGCAGCACCTCTGGGTGGACTTGAATCTCCAATCTTTCGGCCAAACGCTGAACCATTTGCAAGATAGAAAACCAGAGCTTCTGATAGGTAGACAGGAGATACTACCCACAACATCAGTGAGTCCTGGGGTGCTGTGGGAGAAACTGCTGCACCTCAAGGTCGGTGGTTCAAATTCACCAGCCATTCCTTGGAAACTGTGTACAGGGTTGCTACGAGTCAGAACGGACTTGACAGCCCTTAACAACACAACAACATCAGTGACCGTTGTTGTTGGGTGTGATCTCCGATTGATTCTGACTTGCAGAGACACCAGATGACAGAGCAGAACTGCCCCATTGGGTGCCCTAAGCTGTAAGAAGCCCAGGCACTGGTGTGGGTTAGGTGCCTGCTCCACCGGAGACAGATGAGGGTCACTATGAGCCAGAATCAACTTGATGGCAGTGGGTTTGGATTTGGGGGTCATCTTTACTAGAGCACACCAACAGGTCTTTCTCCCTTGGAACCGATGGCTGGATTCGAACCACCAAGCTCCTCAGTGGCCAAAAGGTTGCCAACAATTAAAATGGTGGTTTTTAAAGACTTAAATCCACAAACTATGAAACAGCTGCATTAACTCACGACACAGACCAGGCTGGCCCAATTCACAAGGGGACGGACCCTCAGGGAGGCATGGGGGCCCATGAGCACAAGGACTTCTTCCAACCTTCAGAGCGGTGGGGCACCGGCTCAGCCCAGCTCCTCTCCAGCGCTGTGAACTGCCAACTCATTCCTTTAATAACACTCCTGCCAACTCACCCCATTCACATTCGTGATGGAGTGGGAGGGTGAGCCAAGGTGGTTTCAGCAGAGTGAGTCAGCTCTCCCAAGGTGCCGGGCACCCACTCACGCAGGATGCAGAGAGTCTGCTTACCGGCCGCTGTGTGGGGATTAGCTAACCGTGGTGGTCAGGGCTTTCCTGATGGGCTATGTTATAGGTTGAATCATTTGTGTTGTAAACACAGAAAGTGTTTAAAAAAAAAAAAGCAAATGCATCTTTTTGTCCTTTTGAGGATAAGGTGCACCTGACCCAAGCCATGGATTTTTTCCAACCACCTCCTATGCATGTGAAAGCTGGACACTGAATTGTATCACCAGGACCCTATAGGACCCTGTTTTCTTGTTTGTTGTTGTTATGTGCCGTGAAGCTGGTTCCGACCCATAGCGACCCTGAACAGGGATTCCGAGGCTGTAAATCTTTACGGAAACAGAAAGCCTCATTTTCTCCCGCAGAGCAGCTGATAGTTTCGAACTGCTGACCTTGCAGTTCACAGTCCAATTCGTAACCACTACCCTACCAGGACTCCTTGGACAGTGAATAAGGACATTGAATTGAGGTGCTGGAGAAGAACACTGACTAGACCATGGACTGCCAGAAAAACAAACAAATCTGTGTTAAGAGAATGCTCCCTAGAAGCCAGGATGGCGGGGCTAGGTCTCTCGTACTTCGGAGAGACCAGCACCTGGAGAAGGACATCATGCTTGGTAAAGTGGAGGCTCAGTGAACAAGAGGAAGACCCCACCACCACCACCAAGGAGATGGACTGATCGTGGCTGCAACAAATGAAGGGCTCAGACATCCCAATGACGTGAGGCTGGCACAAGATCGAGCAGCTCTATGTACATTGGGTCACTATGAGTTGGAACCAACTTGACGGCACCTACCGACAAAAACAACAGATAACTAAGACAGGTGTGTTCTTTGAGATACTGAAAATGAACAGGTTAGGACAGAGCAGAGACCAGAGATGAGGACAACACACTCCAGGTCACATGGAGATGGACAAAGAGCCCGGGAACTGATGCTGAAGACACTAGGACCTTCCCTGGTAGTTGACAGAGAGCAAGCCTTCCCCCAAACTCAGACTTCCAGCCTCCTAACCTGTGAGGGTCCTGCGGTGGCCCTGTAGGATCAGCACTGGACTGAGAATCGCAAGGTCGGCAGTTCAAACTCACCAGCCACTCCTGGAAACCCTATATAGGGTCACTATGAATCAGAACAGACTCATTGCCACTTAACAAGTTCCAGTGAAGTCCTGCTGTGGACTGAGAATCACAAGATCTGCAGTTCAAACCCACCAGCCACTCCTGGAACTCCTATATAGGGTCACTATGAGTCAGAACCAACTCGATGGTACTTCACAACAACAAACCTGTGAGAGATGCGTGTCTCTTGGTAAAGCCCCCATTTGTGGTCTTTCTGTTATACCGGCACTAGGGAGTTGAGACAGGTGGTTGGCGAGAGCTCCCCACAGCTGCATCTCTGGGCAGCAACACTCTTGGAAATGAAGCTGCCAGCCTCAAAATTGCAACCTCCACACAAGTGGCATCAAGGGAGAGGGCTGCACTTGGATCCAGAAGAGCAATGTGTTGTTCACACACGACATGAAGTCGCACTGGGCAGCTGGCCACCAGCAGACATGGGTGGGAAGGGGGACAGCTGTGGCCCGGGCTTGGGAGTGACCCACAGCCATCATGACAGGTGAGATGTACCATTCTAGGCCATCCGCCTGAGAGCCATGGCCTGGTAGGTACAATGGTCCTTAGAAGTGTAGGCCGGTTGTTGTTGTTAAGTACCATTGAGTCAGTTCTGACTCACAGCTACCCTATACAGATAGGGTTTCCAAGGAGCAGCTGGTGGGTTTGAACCACTGACTTTGAGGTTTGCCATCCAGTGCTTATCCTACAACACCACATCAGGGTGGGGTGGGAAGAGAGGAAGCTTAGCCCTAAGATGTCAGAAAACATGATCAGAAGGAAAAGGAAATCAGATGAGGTAGGGGGAGGTGTTGCTGGAGAGCCTAATGTGGGTTGTAAAGACATGGAAATTTGGGTCTACCTTTAGAAAGGTCCCCTCTGGGCAGCACAATTGGTTTGTGCTCAGCACTGGTGGCACTTTGGTTAAGCACTCAGCTACTAACTAAAAGGACGTCGGTTCAAACCCACCAGTCTATTGGTGGGAGAAAGACCTGCTGATCTGCCACCATCAACCTCTAATCACGTGGGGTTGCTATGAGTCAGAATTGGCTTAACGGCAGTGCATTGACCCACCTAAAGGTTGGCAGTTCAAATCTACCCACCGGCATCATGGAAGAAGACCTGGAGATGTGTATCTATGAGCATGACACAAGGGTCTCCATGGGTCAGAGCCAGCCCCACACCAAGGACCACCTTTACAAGACTCTTGTTCCAGGAAAACCAACTGAAGAGACCAGGCTGGGCTGTAAATGCCATGTGCAGACATCGTATCTGGAGAACGAGGCTGTTGCTCCTGGGTCTGAAAGGTGACATGTGATCATGAAGCAGATGGTGTGGCTGGAAGGTACTACCAACTCCATGGAGCTCATTGTCTCCAGAGAACTAGCGTTTTCTTTTCAAAAGTTATGAAAACTGTCTTTGTACAGGACTACTGCTGTTCCGTCTTCAGTCATGTGCATGTTTTGTGTGAATGGTGACTAGCAGGGACCTTGGAGGTGAGGGTCAGGAGCTGAAGAGATGTTCTCAAGAGCAGGAACGTGGAACCCCAAACATCAACAAACTCACCAGCTGCTCCTCAGAAACGCTATGCTCCTCAGGGTCACTATGGGTCAGAACCGACTCAACGGCACTTAACAACAGCAACAACAAACTGTTAGCTTACGTTGCATGCCCACAGCATCACCTGGGCTCCTTGGACACCCGCAATGTAGTTCTGCCCTTTCCTCTAGGAGGTCTGAATCAACCCAGAAGAACCTCAGAAGAAAGATCTGGTAATCTACTTCCAGAAATTAACCACTGACACCCTATCGACCATAGTTCTTAGGGGTCTCATGAGTTGAAGTTGACTCCACAGGAACTGGTTTCTTTTCCTGTACAAGACAGGGGCGGGGTAGGAATAACTCTGTTCTTAGGAGTACGTGTGCATGCATACACACATTACACATATGCATGAGTACATGGCACACACACACACACACAAACACACTGACATGTTGTACACTCATATGTGTGCATACAGTATACACACATGCATGAACACATACACACACACATGCATGGGCACCTGTATGTGCTCGCACACACACACACATGAACACATTGTACATGCAAGCATAAGGGCACATGTGTGTATACAGCATGCATACCTGTGTGAACACATTATACACACTGGCACACACACGAGCACATGCGCACGTTCACACATGTGCACACATACTATACACACATGCATGAACCCATTGTACATGCATGCACACAGGCACGTGTGTGCATACAGTATGCACACCTGCGTGAACACATTATAACACTGGCACACATGTATGCTGGTGCACATGCATGAACACATGTACGTGCTCACACGTGTGTACACATATTATACACGTTCATGAACACATTGTACATGCATGCACACTGGCACGTGTATGCATGCAGTATGCACACCTGCATGAACACATTATATACACTGGCATACATGCACCCTGGTACACAGCATGAGCAATACACACGCTCACACATGCATACACACATTATACACACTGGCACACACGTGTGCACATACGTATACACACACACACAGAGTGAGAAACTTTCCAGATACACATGAAGTTTTTCCTGACTCTGAGATGTTGGTTGTCATGAGACATTTTTTAAAGAGTCTAAAACTGAGTTACTTTCCATTTGCTTTATGCACATTACTGCTGACTACACATTTGTCTACTGTGACATTCAAAGCCTCAAAACAGGGACTTCCATGCATATGTCATTAGTCCATAATTGTGTTCTTTCTAATTTGCTTCTAAGTCAGACCATTTAACACAATTATGGTAGGTTGGTTGGGTTTTTCTTTCTTTCTTTCTTTCTTTTGCCTGTTCAGTCAGTTGAAAAGATAGCAAGAAAGTTCTTTGTTATGAAGAGGGCCTGTTTGTCACCTCTGTTGTGGAGAATCAGAGAGAAACTAAAATACAACTACAACAGCTTTGCAGACACAGGTTACTCCCGGTTAAAATGCATCAGCCATTCCAAAGAAAGAAGCGGGGAGACTGTTACCAATGCATCTGCAGGACAAAGCCCCAGAGAGAATTCGAGAGGGGGAGCAGGTTAAAAATTCAGAAAGATGCCTGCTGTTTGAATGCCAAAATCATTTTTCACCCAAATAAATGAAAACAGGAAAATTAAGCCATCATGGGACCACACAAAAAAACTGGAACAGAGAAGCTACAAGAACCCTGTGCTCAGATGACTCTCAGCCTCTTAATTCTACTAGTCCAAGGGTTAAGCCCACGGCTGCTATTCAGAAGATTGGCAATTCAAACCCTTGCAGGGGTTCCTTGGGAGAAAGACCTAGAGATCTGCTCCCAGAAAGATGACAGGAAACCCTCTGGGACAGTTCTACTCTGTCATCTATTGTGTCGCTGTATATGCTCATATACTTATATGTCATCCACTCACAG
>NW_006408790.1:211610-213885 GCF_000296735.1 Chrysochloris asiatica | reverse complement strand
CGCTGTGAGTGGATGATCTATAAGAGTATATATGAGTATATAGTGACACAATAGATGACAGCCTGGGAAACTCTCTGGGGTAATTCTACTTTTGTCTCATGGGGGCGCTGTAAGTCAGAATTGACTCGACTGTGTCCAACAACATGCTTGAACACATGAGACTGCTTTGATCATGTTCTACCCATCTGATCTGAAAATCAAGTTTCAAGTGGATCCAAAAAAGAATGAACTCTGAAAAAGTTATCCTGACTTTTAGAGACAAAGTGAATGGCAGAACACAACAGACGCCCCCTGCTGCAATAACCCCTAAGAAAGACTCCAAACATTGCGGATTCAGGCCACGGCTTGACATTTGCGGTTAGGACTTGTAGAGACATCAGCTTTGTAGAGATTTGCATTGTTGAATTCGACTGAAGCTGTATAATTTGAGGGGAATAATACACTTTTAGGTTTTTGTCATCACAATCAATTAACATCTGCGCAGTCCCTCTTGGATTCCAGCATATTATGTGCAAATAAATTTAGGAGCAAATAAAATGCCACTTCTTAATTGTCAAATAAGCCTACTCAGTTTGTAATTAAACTTCTCAAAGCAGTTTGTCAACCTTGGCATTTATGCTTAAAATACTAAGAATTGTGTAAAGATTCTTAAGAGATCTGCTTAGAATGTGCAGATCTAAGAAGTACAATAACAGAAAGAGCAAAATTTAAACTCTACTGTTGTTTTCGTCACTGCCAGGCTCTGGTGACAAAAGCTCTATAGTGGCTTACCCTGCAGAAATGATTCACGATCAGATGGACAGGGGAGAGCAAGAAAGCCTGGCTGTTGCTGCTGCAATGCTGTCGACTTTATTCCAGCTCATGGTGACCTTGTGTACATTTCCCGAGCCTGAGAAATGCTGTCGGTACCCCGACATTGCCTCAGACCTTACCCCATGGGACTCCAGAGGGAGAAATGGGGCAGACTGCCTTATGCCCTATGAAGTCACTGATGGGTTATCACGGTGAGCTTACTGACAAACACTCCAGAAATCCAATCTGTACTCATTTTAGCGACATTTTGTAAAATCAGGCCATAGACCCAGTAGATACGAGCAGATGAGAGGCATGGCCAGCTCTCCAAGAGTTTTATTCCCCTGTCTTAAGAAAGCCCCTCCCCTGGGTTAACAAGCTATCCCAGAAGGTACCTACTAGTCCTTGATGGTACCATTCTCATTTAAAGTTAGTTTCCCTCTCCTCCCTTGAGCTTCCCCTATTTCCTTTATGGGTGTATTTCTATCTTAAAGTTTCTAGTCAGTGTTCCCCTCCCATGAACTCCCTTGGTTATGCTAGCCCCTGGACTCCCCTCAGTCCTGAGATGGAGCATCCTAAGAGTTATTTCTCACACAAGGAATAGCTGGTGAGTTTGAACCGCCGACTTCTTGTTCAAACTGATTTATGGTCCAAGGCTTTGTCCCCAGGACTCTGGCTACAAACAGATCTTGATAAAACTGAGGCCTAGCACATTGGCACTACTCCTTTCTCTGTGGAAAACTCTGATTTAGGAAGCCAAGCTCTGGTAGCATAGTGGTTATGAATCGGGCTGCAAACCACAAGGTCAGCAGTTCAAAACTACCAGCTGTTCCATGGAAGAAAGATGTGGTTTTCTGCTCCCGTAAAGATTTACAGCCTCAGAAACCCTGTACAGGGTCACTATAAGTCGGAACCGACTCCATGACACATAACAACAACACAAATTCTGGTGTGGTGCTGTAGGATAAGCACTAGACCAAATGTCAATTTGAAACCACCAACCTTGCGGTTCAACCCTACCAGCCACGCCTCAAAAACCCTATGAGTTAGAATCGACTCCATGGCACTTAACAACATGGAGTCCTGGTGAGATACTGTACGAGAAGCATTGGACTGCTAACTGCAAGGTCAGCGGTTCAAAACCACCAGTCACTCCTCGAAAACCCTATACAAGGTCACTATGTGGCGCTACAGTACAAGCACTGAACTATTAATCATAAGGTTGGTGGTTCAAACCCATCAGCTGCTCCATGGAAACCTTATGCAAGTTCACTGACTCAATGGCACTTAACAACAACATGGAATCCTGGGATAGCACTGTAGGCTAAGCACTAGACTGCTATTTACATGGTCAATGGTTCAAACTCACCATCCACTCCTTGGAAATCTAGAATTCTTCTAGATTTCTTGGAAATTGTTGGTCACTATTGTCAGGAGGGACCAGTCGCTGGAGAAGGATATCATATTTGGTAAGGTGGAGGGT
>NW_006408790.1:208751-211205 GCF_000296735.1 Chrysochloris asiatica | reverse complement strand
CACAGGGTTCTCAGTGGATGATTTTCATAAATAGATTCCATTCATGGTGCCCCGTGTGTGTCAGAGTAGAACTGTGCTCACAGGGTTCTCAGTGGATGATTTTTCATAAGTAGATTCCACTCATGGTGCCCCGTGTGTGTCAGAGTAGAACTGTGCTCCACAGGGTTCTCAGTGGATGATTTTTCATAAGTAGATTCCACTCATGGTGCCCCGTGTGGTCAGAGTAGAACTGTGCTCCACAGGGTTCTCAGTGGATGAGTTTTCATAAGTAGATTCCATTCATGGTGCCCCGTGTATGAGAGTAGAACTGTGCTTACAGGGTTCTCAGTGGATGATGTTTCATAAGTAGATTCCACTCATAGTGCCCCATGTGTGTGAGAGTAGAACTGTGCTCACAGGGTTCTCGGTGGATGATTTTTTACAAGTAGACCACAAAATCTTTCTTCTACGGTGACACTGGGATTACACATGAACTGTCAAGATTTAGTTTACAGCTGTATGTTTGAACCGTTCAAGCCTGGTAAGGACGCCTACCAGATGTGATGAAACCTTTCAGCACCACTTTACCTTTCCTGTGAGTTGAGTGAAGGTTTACAGAGCACATCCTCAGTCCCACATCCAACAAATTACACACTTGGTGTCCTTACAGTGATTGCAATCCACTTCATGTGCCATCAGTTAACAGTATATACTCCAGTCATTTTATTTTTCCTTCCCCCCACTTGCTCTGCAACTATCATCGAATGTTTCTTTTAGCAAGAAAATCTTTCCTTAGCTTTTTACAAGAATGGTTGCCTGCAATATTTGTCCTATTGTGATTGACTGATTTCACTCAGCACAATGTTCTCCAGGTTCATCCATGTTGTGAGGTGTCTTGCAGATTCGTTGTTATTCTTCAGCGTTGTGTGGTATCCCACTGTGTGTATGCACCAAACCTTGTTTAACCCTTCTCCTATTGATGGGTGTTTAGGCAGGCTCCATCTTTTTGCTATTGTAGAATAATCAACATCACTTTAGAAATGAAGAATCTTGAGTAAACCACAATCTCTGATCCTCAGTTTCCTAATACGCTAAAAGAGCATATCATTGATGACCACACAGAACTGCTGTACCATGGAGTCAGTTCCAACTCGCAGCGGCCCTAAGTGCAACAGAGCGAAACCCTATCAGGTTCTGGACCATCCTCATGCTCCTGACTGTGCTTGATCCCATTGCTGGGTCACTGCATCAATCCATCTTGTTGAGCGTCTTGCTCTTTTTCACTGACCCTTTTCTAATTCAATAAACATGATGTTCTCTTCCAAGGATTGATTGATCCCGCATGATACTATGTACACAATTTGTCTAAGGAGCATTCAGGTTGTGATTACTTCAAGACACATTTGTTCATTCTTCTAGAAGCTAACAGTATATTTAGCATTCTTCACCAGCATCATAATTAACAGGCATCACTTCTCTGATCTTCCTTCTCCATTGTCCAGATTTCACATGTATGTGAGGTGGTTGAAAATACCATGAGTCGGGGGCCACCTTGGATGAGGTGCATCTTAGTCTTCAAATGGACAAAATGCTCTTCAATACTTTAAAGAGATCTTAGGCAGCAAATCTGCCTAGTGCAATATGTCTTTTGATTTCTCAACTGCTGCTTCCATGAGTGTTGATGGTTGATTCAAGAAGAATGAAGTCCTTGACAACTTCAATCTTTTCTCCCTTTGTTGTTGTTGTTAAGTGCTGTCGAGTCGATTCCGACCCATAGTATCCCTGCATAGGGTTTCCGAGATGTTATTTATTAATCCAGTGGTGAGAAGTTTTGTTTTCTTCACACTGAGATACAATCCATACCGAAGGCTATGGTCTTTGATCTTCATCAGTAAGTTTTTTCGTTTTTGTTTTTTGAAGTTTTTATTATAAATTGAGTGAAAGTTTACAGGCCAGATCATTAGTTTTACATTCAACAAATCATACACCTTGTTTCATTGCAATGATTATAATCCTTTCCCTGTGCCATCAGTTAATAGTATTTCTTTCTATTCAGTTTTTTTTAAACACTCTGGCATATATAATAATTTACACCACCAAAGGGCACATTCTGCAAGTCTGCCTCCTGGCTGCCAGCTCTCAGTCCCTCTTCCCATGAGCCTACAGTCCTCAGCTGCTCCCTGTCTCCATGTCCCCATCTCTGCCTCCATCTCTAGTGTCGCTGCTTCTCTGGATAAGGTCTCACATTCCGCGTGTGCTCTTCTCCCTTGATGGTCCTGGGGTCCTCTGTTTCTGGACTGTAAGATTAACTATTCCCCCATTTTTGTTACAAAACTTCTACCTTTACAATTGTAACAGTCGCAATTAATCATCATAACAATTCCTCACTATTGAATCATAAGACTCTTATCCCCATCTCTTTTAACCAGATCCATCTAAACAAGATGAAAACTATTCAGTGGGGACTCTATCATC
>NW_006408790.1:196146-208644 GCF_000296735.1 Chrysochloris asiatica | reverse complement strand
TTTTAGGTAGCCAATGTCTAAGTTGCCCATCCCTATCTACCCTGTAAATAGAAGGGATAGCATTGATACTTGATGTGAAGTCTCTTTCCCTCTCTATTGGTTTTTATAGCTACTACCTCCAAGAGTATAGGTCAACTTCATCAAATTGTAGCAATTTACCCTCATTTCCTTTATCAAAAATTTTTTTTTTAATCTTCCTCTAGTCGCGTTCTGATGATCAAGCCATCAAGGCTAGGTCAAATGGGTACTATCTGCAAGCCTGGGCATTCTTGTTCTTCATCCGTAAGTATTTTAAGTCCTGTTTGCTTTCAGCAAGCAAGGTTGTTTCATCTGCATATCTTCCTCCAAACCTGATGCCACCTTCTTCTTCATATAATCCAGTGTCTCAGATTATTAACTCAGAATACAAATTGAGTAAGTATGGTGAAAGAATACAACAACTCTGGCACACACCTTTCCAGATTTTAAATCATTTAGTGTCCCCTTGTTCTGTTCTAACAACTGCCTTTTGGTTTATTTACAAGATCCTCATGAGCACAGTGAAGTGTTCTGGAACACCAATTCTTCCTAGTGCTATCCACAGTTTGTTAGAATCCACACAGTTGAATGCCTTTGTATAGTCAATAAAACCCAGGTATTCAGTATTCTCTTCTTTCAGCCAAGATCCATCTGATGTCAGCAACGATGACCCTCATTCTATGTCCTCTTCTGAATCCAGCTTGACTTTCTGGCAGTTCCCTGTCAATGTACTGCTACAGCCATTTTTCAAATTATTTCAGCAAAATTGTAATTACATATGATATTGATGATATTGCTTGATAATTTCTGCATTCTGTTGGGTCACTTTCTTTGGAATGGGCACACATGCGGTTCTTATTCAGTCAGGAAGCTTTCTTCCAAATTTCTTGGCATAGACTAGTGAGGGCTTTCAGCGCTACATCAAGTTGTTGAAACATTGCAGCTGCTATGCCATCAATTCCTCGAGCCTTGTTTTTGCCAACGCTTCAGTATAGCTTGGACTTCTTCCTTCAATACCTTTGGTTCTTGATCATATGGTATCTCCTGAAATGGTTGAAAATGTTGATACAGCAACTCTCTGTATTCCTTCAACCTTTTTTTTTTTTTTTAATGTTTTATTGTGAATTGTGTGATAACTTATATGGGAGAGCATTAGTTTTACATTCATCCTATCATATATTGTTTCATTGTCATGGTTACAATCCCCTCCATGCATCATCAGCCAACCAAAGGGTACACCCTACAAGCCTTGCCCCAGTCATCAGCACACAGCACCTCTCCCTCTCTGGGTTTAAAATCTCCAGCTGCTCCATCTCTCCACATCATTGCCTTTGCCTCCATCTCAGGCACCACTGCTTCTCTGAGTAGGATCCTCTTCTCCACTCTTCTCCCTTGATGATCCCAGGGACCTCCACTCCTAGACTGCAAAGTTAATCACTCCTCTCCTTGCTACAAAATGTCTACCTTTACATTTCCAACCCTCACAATCAGTCCTGATATCAATTATTCACTATTGTATCACAGGAGACCTATCCACACTTCCTTTCATCAGCCCCGCCCAGACAGATTGGATACTACTCAATGGAGATTCTACCTTCCTCCAGGCCCTCTGGATCTAGGTTCCCTCTTGAAAGCTTGTAAGCCAATCACTTCTTGCCTTTGTAGCCCCCCCCCCCCCATTTTGGGTAACCAATTTCCAAGTTGCCCATCCCTGTCTACTCTGTGTATGGAGGGGGTGGGAATGATTCTTGCTATAAAGATTTGTTCCCTCTTTTGAACTACTGCATCCATTGTTGTAGGTCAAGTTCATCAAATTGTATCAGATTACTGTTTTTTCCCCTCTTTTTTCTTCTAGTTGAGCACTGATCGTCCAGTCATTGAAGCCAGGTCAAGTGGGTATTATCTGCAAGTGTGGGTGTTCTTATGCATATGCCCTTCTCTTCTTATCAACTGGATGCTTCACTCTCCACTCTAGGCCTCTGTGGTTTTGTCACTGACTCTGGGCCCAAGAGTCCCCAGGTCTTGCCACACTGCTGGCCAACCAGGTCTCCAACCCGGTTCACAGGAGTCTATTGAATGTTGCAGGGCTTAGCTCACAGCTTCATTGCTGTTTTTCCCTCATTTCCCCTTATTGGTGACGGCCATGGTCACCAATCAGAGTGTGTATTCCCACTGAGTCTTAGTCTTGGAAGGGGGTTTGCTCTGAGGGGACCCAACCACTTGCCTTGATGTCTCCTGGATGAGCAACTTGTTTGTTCTTGTAGTAACAGTCGGTCTGCCTCTATTGTTTTGTACTTTTCCGGTAGGTCTTTCTTTCAAGAAGTATCTTCTGTTCTTCTAGCAGCTCCAGGCTGGTCTGCCCATACTTTCAAGTGGAAATTTCCCACCTCTGAAGATTCTGGATGCTGTTCAGGATTTCACCTATGGTCTTATGTAATGCAGAGACTCCGCAGGAAGCCTCCTTCACTGGGCACATCGTTGCCCCATTTTAGGTATTCCAGTCAGTTATAGGCAGAGTACGGACTTACAAGCTTTCTGTGGTAATATTTTTGGCCATTCCTTTCTCTCCCATCAAGTACTTTGTAATGGTATGCAAGGGAAACCAAGATTCAAAAGACAGCCAAGCATCTTAACATTATTCCCCCCTTTTCCCCATTCCAACCATGTCTCAATCCCTGTATCCCAGAGCCCTGTTGTTCCAAGGTTGTGCATACATTATTCTGTCCCACTTAGCCCGTGGGAACCTGCCTAATTGTTCTCCCATCTGCTTTGTTCTTCCATTCCCCTCCCCCTTATTGTATATTGCCCCCCTCCCGGGCACCCAAACTATCCTGTGTGTATTCCCTGCCTTCCTTCACCTTCCTCTCCTTCTATGCTCCACCTTCCTCTCCCTTCCCTCACATCCCAGCAACCAGCAAAGAATCCCGCCCCACTTCTTTTAGTATAGATTCTTTTTCTTAGTTTTTTACAGTAGTAGTCTTATGCAGTATTTCTCCTTTTGTGACTAATTTCACTCAACGTAATGTCCTCAAGGTTCATCAATGTTATGCGGTGGCTTGCAGCTTCCTTGTTATTCTTCAAGGTAGCATAATATTCATTCCGTTGTGTGTATGTACCACAATTTTTAAAAATTGCTGCACTAGTTGTATTTTTGTTGTAAATCACCAACCAGTCAGTTCTGACTCACAGCAACCCTGTAGAGGGCTTCCAAGGTTGTAAATCTTTGTGGAAGCAAAAAGCCTCATTTTTCTCCTACAAAGCAGTTGGTGGGCTTGAACCGCCAACCTTGTGGTTTGCAGTCCAGAGCTTATCCTACAGTGCCACATCAGGACTAGACTCTGTTTAATCGTTATTTATTAGTCCCTTGGCTTAGTCTGTCTTGAGCACTCTATCATCTGTAACTAGCTGGGCTAACGGTGGCCATGCCAAAAAAAAGTCTGCTAACAATTACTGAAACTCACCGGCAGCCTATTTTCTTAATGCTCAAATTTTACTTTGTTTGTAGCTTGCAGATTACGTTCTCTTCAGCTCTGCAACTCTTTAACTTAACCAGTACTTAGCAAGTCCCTGTCAATCAAGATTTCAACACTTTTGAAATGTCCAAAAATGCATTTCCTCTTCATGAAACCAACATTCCAAAGTTTCAAAACCTTCAAATTGTGAGTTTATCTATTTAGTACACATTTAAGCCTATACTGATTCATATAAACAAAATCATACAGATTAGATGAACTTCCACCTTTATTCAGCTTCATAGAAAAATCCAAAAAAATGCACCTGAAAATGGGTTAAATACCATCTAAATATCAACTAACTGCTCATTATCCAGAGAGAATACTATGTGACCAGAAGGTTTGCCTGAAGTTAATCAAATTCCTAAATTCCTAGTCTTCAAAGGTGCAGAAGTCCATCGTAAAAACCAAGCTTCCAAGTGCTAAGTAGACAGAGGAAACAATTCGACCTTCAATACCTGGAGCGCAGCTGTGCCCCGTGGTACTGTAAGGAGAGACTCCCAAATCTCTTGGTTGTGACAGGCCCAGAGCGCAGCAGCCGGGGAAGCTCACTGACCCCTCAGGAGGGCATGGCCATGGGACGGGGTTACAGTGAGTCCAACAGTCCCGTCCCTTCACAGAGGTTTTCAGAATGGACACTGTCACTGTCACTGACGTCTGCCTGCCAGTTTAACAACTCACATGGTTAAACACACTCGGTTTTCTTCTAGCTCGTGTGTGTAGTTCTAAAAGTGTCAGATGATGAACCGTTCGTTATGTGTTAAACACACTACGAGGATCCTGAGAGGAAGGCTGCGACACATTCCCGCTCCCTACCCGATATGACAGACACGTTGCCAAATCACAGCCTCTGTGGTATCGTGACCAAAATCGACAATGAATGCTTCTTAGTAGCTGATGTACAGCTACGGTGTGCAATGGAACTAGCTCAGCCACGATCATGCAAAAAAAGACCCTCCACAATCGGTTTCAAGAGCATTTCTTTTTTTCATATGTTTTATAAAATGGTCTTAAAGGTGTATTTCCATAAACATTTCCGGTGCAATTTAGTTGATGACAAAAATACAAAGCTCTCCATCACTCTTTAAAGATTCTGAACCACATCTTCGCAGCGCTCAGCTACGAGTAGAGACTGCTAGGGAGGGGACTTTGTGAGATCCCTACAATCCAGTGGGCACCGGTCCAGTAGGACCTGCCTCGGTCTAGAGCAGCCTACCACCACCACTGGTGGCAGCGTGCTGCAAATCAACAACAACTCAACACTGAGAGGGTAAGACAAAATTCAAAACGTACTTTTTAGACAGAAACGGTGATTTCATAAACATGGAAGAAATCTTGAAAAGGAAAAAATCAAAAAACAAAAACATTCACTTCAATTGCAATATACATTGGGAAACCATAAAATGTCATTTTCCAAAATAGTAGCTTCTTTATTATAGTCCCGCCGCCATTCTAACCCATCTTGGAAATATACCTTCAGCATTAACGGTGTATGGCATGAAAATACTTCATTATTCAAGGTGATACATTTAATAAGTTACAACAGGATTTTTTTTCTTTCCTGATGTTGACAATCACAAAGAAAAAAACAAAACAAACAAAAAACAACACAGCCCCTGAAATACTAAAATGAATTTAGTTAAGCATGAAGTACTTATATTTTGGTTCAAAATACAGTTTATGCAGCTGTATAAAGGATACTGACCAGAGTAATTTGTTTATAGTTTGCAGATGACACAAAAGAAAAAAAAAAAAAAATCTAGTATAAATCCAAATAAAGTTCTACTTCTCCCAACCTGGACAAAGTGAAATGTTTTAAAAGTTCGTAAGACGGTGACTCCCATGGTAGCTGAGATCAGTGGATATATGGCATTCCCACCCCGCCCCCGTCCCCACTATAAGTTTTTGGCTCCCAAATAAAGTACAATAATAAACTCTTGAGGAAAAACTATGTTATGGGGCGGTCTCTCATATACGATGGTTAAATGCGAATTTGCAGAAAAGAACACATCCCATTCTCAGCACTACCCCTCCCCCCATAAACATGCAACTCACTATAAAACACAAACCACTTGGCTTTTGAGAACAGCTTTATAAAGACACACTGAATCAACAAAGTTCTTTCTTTCTGATTAACTTCACACTGAGTGGAAACCTGGTACCTTTCTCACGTGTGTATATATCAGATTTTACATTATAGTAATAACTTGCATTTTCTGCATGTTAATGTTCAAGAGGAAGTATCTATACACAAGAACATTCTAGACTATCAAAAACTCATTCAAATTACAGGATTTTATTGATACAGTAGATTAATAAAAACTGAATGGGGGTGATAAAATGGTATAAAGAATTCAGTACATTATTTTATAGCACACTCTTTAAAATTAAAATATTTTAATCTCTCTCTCTTTTTAAAATGCTCATTTGCCATGGAGGGCTAGAGCATCCAGGACCAATACTGAGGTGTCGAAGTCGCCAGACCACGTTGGGGAGAGTCCACAGACTGCACGGTATCGCACCCGCAGAGACGGTGGTGGGCTGTTGCGGCCGACCAGTTAGCACCTCTGGAGTTGGAGGGTGCCGGAGAGGAAACACTGGGTGAGATCCACAAAGGGAAAGTGACCAGGGTGCGGCATCGAGAAGACCCCGCTCTCGGGTGAAGAATTTGTTTCACAGTAAAATTGCAGAGAATACAGATACAAACACTGACAGTGCCGCCTAACCAACACTTTGAAACCAACCGATCCGATGAACCGCCAGGTGCTGCCAGTTTAAAGCCGCAGGGAGAAGCTATACAAGCGCTTTAGAAGTCAGGGACACTAAGAACAAATGGGTGGGGGCAAAGGCTATGTACAGGTTTCTTCTTTAGCTTCTTGACGTGGCGGCCACACATCACTCTGTCGAGGGACGCCAGGCCCTGTCGTCATCGAGCGTGACTGACGCGGAAGGTCAGGAGAGCAGGGTCCACTGCCTGTCTTCGGCAGTCCCGTTTTGTGCATCAAAAGCTTTAGTCGGACTCACGCTTGACAAACAACAACTACAACCACAACAAACTGATCTCTTTCAACAAAAGTTGTGAGCTGCGCCTGTTCATCGCCTCTCCCTTTTGGAGCTTCTTCGTCGAACCTAAGAGAAAAAAAAGCCCAGAGACAGAGATGCAGCGTTAAAGCACACGCCACCATCCTTAGTCTCATTCAGGGGCTTCTTCCCTTCCCTGGAGGCTCTGTCCCGCTGACACACAGGTAAACATGAGCTGTCCCTGAAAAGATCAGCTGCCAGGGAGGCAGCCCCCCAGGCATGGCACCTGACTGCCGGCCCCACCCCAACCTGTGGTGAAGGGACCCATGGTACCCACAGAGGCTTTTATGAGCTGACTGTCCCCTCCCCCTGTGCCTGTACACAGCTAGCCTCCTCCAGGCCTGTTAATAGCTCAGGAGAGAAACGAAGGAGCCCATCTCACAGCTAAGACCAACCTCTAGCAGTGGATACATCATTTTCTCCTCACCTTTCTGGAGTGAAAGAGACACTGGATACTCAGGAACTTTGGTTTTAAGTTTAGCATTCTTTCTGAGACAAATGCCCACAGAGCTTGTGGGTACAAATGCCAACAAGTATCCAATGAGCATAAATAAATGGAAATTTATACATCTCAAGTCTACTTACTGGCAAGCATTACGTATGAAACTTCAGTTCAAAAGGATCAGCTTTAACAAAAGAAATACAAACAAACCAAGGTATTCACTCATTGTTGTTAAGTGCTGTGGAGTCAGCTGTGACTCATAGCGACCCTGGTGGGTTTCAACTGCCCACCTTGTGCTCAGCAGTCAAGTGCTTAGTCTTGAGCTTCACACCAGGACCTCACACATTCACTCATTAGGTTTCCTTTGATACGGTTTTTGTGTGTGAAAGTATACATGGCAAAACATAGACCAACTCAACAATTTCTATGTGTGCAACTGAGCATATGGCCACATTCTCTGGGTTGTGCACATTATCCTACCACCAGTTAAACAAACCCACCGCCTGCTCTGCAGTTTCTCATCTGCCCTTTCTAGTTTCTGTTGTCAAGTCCACTTCATGTAACTCATTCTTGGAAAAAGAGCAGTGTTCAGGGCAGACATTCTTTACAAATAAACTACACTATTGCTGTTAAGCGCTACCCAGTCGATTCCAACTCACTCAACCCTGTACAAGGTTTCCAAGGAGTAGCTGGGGGTTGAACTGCCAGCCTTGTGGTTCACAGTCCGATGCTGATCCCACAGTGCCACAGCAGGACTAAGCTACACTAAAGCTTGTTGACACGTGAACTCAGGATTCATTTCCCTTTGAGACTTCAGGTACGAAGACTGTCTCAGGGCAATAGTTTCCAGGGATCAGCCAGTCTCCGTGGATCCAGAAAACCTGGATTTCAGAATATGTAAACTCTGGTCTGCATTCCCCCCTCCTTTTCATCAAGGTCTCCCATAGAATCTTGAGTCAAAATGTTCAGGTAACGGGAGCTGGTATCATGCCAGGGTTCTGGTCTCCTCCTCCCACTGGTCCAGGTGAATAGAGACCAGCCGTTTGTCTTGATGGGTGCTCACAAGGCCTTTAAGGCCCCAGATACTTAAACTATACATGAGCTATGAAGTGGGGAAAAACACGCCATGCCCCCAAATCTCCAAACCAGAAAAACAAATCCCATGAGGTATTTGGTGCTTGTTTTTTAGAAAAAAATAAAATTATAGATATATATATAAAACACACACACACATATAACATGCACACATAAATATATAACACAGGGTATGTTGTGTAAGTGCCGTCAAGTTGGAGAGTGGTTAGGGGGTGTGAACTGCTGGTCTGTGGCTTACCAGTCCAATGCTTATCCTACAGTGCCACACCAGGGCTCAACACGAGGGGGCTTCAGAAAATTCATGGGAAATGGAATGGGAAGATAATGGAATTTTTCGATGAACTTTTTGATGTTCCCCCCCATTAGCCAATTCAGCCTTTCATAGGTGGTGGTGATGTGCCCTAGAGTCAGTTCCGACTCACAGCGATCCTGTACAGGGTTTCCGAGGCTGTAAATCCTTACGGGAGCAGAAAGCCTCATCTCCCACGGAACAGCTGGTAGTTTCGAACTGCTGACCTTGAGGTCAGCAGCAAGACTCGTAACCACTGTGCTACCAGAGCTCCTTGACTTAGGTACACAGCTTCATCGATGACTCTGATCACACTGTGTACATGCCAAACGTCCCATCACCATTTGTTGTTGGCACATAGGCTCACTATGAATCAGACCCGAAATGACGGCACCTAATAGCAACAATAAACAAACAAACAAACAAACACTCGGTTCTGAAACATTAATGGCAATATGGAATAACGGGAACAGCTCCTTAAAGGGCACCAGTGCCCTATGATCTAGGTGTGACTTCAATGCCTCATTCTTCAGTCCCGATCAGCTAGAGATCTGACGCTCACAATTGCCCTGGGCCCCTTCATCTCAGTTCCTGGGGTTTTGGTCCTTCGCTAAGCCCACAGCTGATGAAGAGAAACCTGTGTTCAGAAGCCCAGGTCCCACCACCCGTCCACGCGGGGAGTACGCACATTGACCGTGGAAACCTCCCCCTCCTCCGTGGTCTCCTCCTGCGTGGGCTCGTCATTGGCAGGAGAGCTCCCCTGTAACAGGTCCACTTCCTCACTCGAGTCATTCTCTTTCATCGCTGCTTGTTTAGAGCGTCCTACACGCCTGGGGAAAAGCACATGGAGAGAAAACGAAGTGTGAACGTTCAAACCCGACCAGGCCACTACAGGAAGTGCATGCAACATGAGGGGGCTTCAGAAAGTCATGGGAAACGTTCACCATCTGTTAATTCCATTTTTCCTAGCACGGATCCTCACTAATTACTATTTTCATCCTTAGTTACTTTATGAGAGCAGAACCAGTCTCCTTACCATTGGAATCTCAAACCAGTGTTGTAATCCTAGAATCCTAGATGCAAAAAATCCTAGATGTGACCCTGATCACTCCCCAATTGGCTTCTCTTGTATGTCTCCCAACTCCACATGACGCACCCACGTCCCCTGCACTGCTCGAAGCTGGAAGCCTGTAGGTAACTCCCTACCGAACCGAGAATAAGTTCTTGAGGATCCTCAAAACAGATCATGGCCTTGCCCGCTTGCTGCTATCCATCTCCTCCAACTCCCACCTCCCCACGACAACAGCCCAGCAAACTCTCAGCTTCCTTCAGCCAACACCTCCCCTACTCACAGCGAGAGACCCTGTATAAGGTGGTTTCCAAACCGCCTCTTTCTCCGGCAGCAGAGCAGCAGGGAGATTCAAACTGCTGATGTTGCTAAGATCAGTGGCCCAACTCGCAGCCCACTGCGCTGTCAGAGCTCCTCATGAAATTGCCTTAGACGTAAAGATTTAAAAAGATCCTCCTAGTCAGGGTAACGGGGACCCTGGTGGTGCTGTGGGTTAGGCATTGGGTTACTAAACTGCAAGGTCAGCAGTTCAAATCCACCAGCCACTCAGAAGAAGAAATATGAGGCTGTCAGCCCCCATACGATTCACAGACTTGGAAACCCTGTACCGATCACAGTGAGTGGGAACCGCCTCAGTGGCTGTGGGTTTGCTGTTGTTTGTTGAGGGTCGTCGAGCTAGCTCCCAATCATAGCAACCCTGTATGGGGTTTCCAAGAAGTGGCTGGTGGGTTTGAACCAGCAACCTTTTGGTCAGCAGTTCAATGTTTACCCTACAGTGCCACACACCAGGACTCCTTTTGGGTATGGGGAAGGTTCATCTCCAACACTGAGCCAGGCCATAGAACTCTTTTCTGCACTGATGCGTCCAAAGGAACACTTGCGGGGTTTCTAATAATTCTGCAAAGACTCGGGTCATTTTAGAAGTTGAACAAAATAATCACCTATACCCTGGATTTGATGATGCTGAAATATAAACAAATTCACGTCCTATCATTTCCTAGTTATGAAACCCAACAAGGGAATTTAACATTCCTCAGGAACTGTGACTGTCCCTGATTGAATTCAAACACACACACACTCATGACCTGCCTCGACTGTGCATCTGAGAAAAGCAGCAGTGTTCCGGCTCAGTGCTCCTGTGGGACACGTGGTGGGGGAGACACGTCTCTGGCACCACAGGGCTTTCCCCAGAGAGCCGGCCACTGTGGGAAGCCCAGTGAACGGCAACACCCTCAGAAGCAGCTGATAGAACTCCTTCCTTAATAATGAAGGTTTTGAAGACTTATGATTCTTCCTCACGCACATCCCTGCCAGATCTACCCACCCCACCACTGACGCTCCTGGCACGTTTGTTATCTTGGGCACAAAACCGCTACCACAAGTCTCTTACAGATATGTGTTTGTCTGAAATCCAAAACTCTCTCTCTATAAATGTTTTAAAAGTCAGTTCCAACTGACGGGCCTTATGGGACAGAGCGGAGCTGCCTCAGAGGGTTTCCAGGACCAAGTCTTCACTGCGGCAGACTGCTATGTTGTTTTCCCGTGGAGCAGCTGGTGGGGTCCAACCTGGGACACTTCGGGTGGTAGCTGAGCGCTTCACCTACTGCCCACATGGGAAGCACTCCCTGTGTGGTATTCATGCATAAACTGTGGGGATGAAGAGATGGCCCCAGAGAGTTAGTTGGGGTACCCACCACTCAGGCAGACTTAAAGAAATCCTCTTTCCCTGGGATGCTGAGGCGGAATGTTCAGGGCTGTGAAGGCCTGCAGACTGATGTACTTACACATTCCTGGGGGCCTGTGATGGTGATGGCGTTTTTGACGGTCTACCCCGTGCTTTCTGCGGTGTGGATGGGGTCGATTCGGCAGCACTGGCTTCGGGAGACTCTGCCCTGCTTTGGGGAAGAGGAGACGTGGGTGCAAGCTCCCTGCCCGCCCACGTGCCCCCACACGCGCCCCAACGAGCACACTCACCTGTGCTGGGCCCTCCTGGCTGACCGGTGCTGCTTGCTCTTAGCCTTGGCCTCGGTGCCCCCACCTGCTCTGTCCTCCTCCTCCTCGTCCTCTGCGGCAGGGGGCCCTGCTTTTTTTTTGCTGCCTTTCTTAGGTTTCATTGTCGGCTCTTCTTTGGGGAGACCTGCGCCCAGCGGCTTCGGGGGCCGTCCGCGTTTGCCCTTCTTGGGTGGGCTGTTTTGCTCGTCCTCATTTTCCAGCAGGTCTTCTTTGAGCCTCTTCTCCTCGGGCCAGGGCTGCTCGTCCGACTCAGAGGCCACCAGGCCCCTCTTGCGGCCCCGTTGGCCGCCTTTAGGTTTCGCTTCCGGCACCAGTTTGCTCAAGTCATCCATGCCCAGCTTCTCCTCCGTGTCGGCGACAGGCATCTTCTTCCGGCTTCTCGGCTTCTCCAGTTCAGACTAGGAATGAAAGCAGCCCGTTTACACGAGAAAGGGGTCTGCATGCATGCTGTCAAACAATAAACTGATCTGGTTTTACCAGAGCAAGGTGGCCAGCAGGTGACCACAGCAAAATACCACTGAGGACTTGGTTTTGTGTGTAGTTGTTTCAGTTTTTTAAAAAAGGAAAAAATTCTCTGGGTAAGCAGGTAGATTTTCATTCTTACTTTTGTCAAATGGGAGACTCTCAAGATCAGTATCTTTGTTCAAGAATCAATTTTGGTAAGGCTTTCTTTCGTGAAAACGTTAAGTTCTCGGTTCAGTGCTTGCTCCTAATGGACCAACTGAATGGACCTACTTTCATAGTCAATTTAAGAACCTCTAGGTCTACGGCAAATAAGAACAGAAGCAAATAAGAACAAACATTTCAGATGTAAACCATCGACCTCCTCAGTAGTTGGACACCAGTTACAGTCTTATATGTTAATTTTTTTTAAATCCAGAATTTAGAAGTGGCCAATAAAAGGTGATATTACTGCATTATTTGCAGCGAGACGTGTAGTGTGGAGCTCCAACAACAACACGGAATATTGGGCCACAAG
>NW_006408790.1:180496-196046 GCF_000296735.1 Chrysochloris asiatica | reverse complement strand
ATGCGCTGGACGGCGGTTCAAGCTCACCAGCTGCTCCTTGGAAACCTTATACAGGGTCACTATGGGTAGGAACCGACTCCACGGCACTTACCAACAACAGGTTTACGGCACAGTGCAGCACATGACAAAGTGTCAACAAAGCACACATAACTGTATCATTCATTCTGTTGCTGTAATGGTTGCTCCATGTAAGAAAATCCCATTTGCCCCAAGCATATAGCTGATACAAAGCAAACAATCACTACAGCAAACTTAGATTTATGTATGTGTGTGCAACTACCTCTCCACCTCCTTATAATTTTAGGCTACCAAGCTGAATTCTTAACTTTTCCCAATAGCGTCTCTTGTTTTGCTCTCAGAACATTAGAATAATTTGTCTTTTCTTTTTTCCTTGTTACGTATCTCTCACTTGTAACTCATGTCTTTCTGAATTAGTCAAACATCCTAGAACCATTTTAAACACCAGTGATGGCAGATAAGCTTACTTTGTACCTGGATTCTTACTAAGACGCTATAAGCATCTGTCTTTAGGATAAAATGACAATGATTATTGGTATAAAATAGAGAAAGCATGTGGCATGTTATAGAATGATCTTTCTGGTCTTAGTTTACGAACATCTGTCAGGAACAGAATTTTTTATTTTAGTTATATCTCCTTGGCATGATCTGAGATCATTCTCTGATTTTAGCATATTAATTGGCTTTACTTAATAAATGTCTTGGCATTAAACAATCCACACATACCAGGAGAGATAAAAAAGGAGCTATAAATCATCGGCTTTAATTTGCTAGCATTTATTTGGAGTACTTGCATATAAATTGAGTATCAATTACTGCTACTCAGAGACAGGGAGAGAAGAAGAAAAATTAAATTGAAACCATCACTTCTAATGTTAAAACCCTCCAGTTCTTTGTGATGTACAAAGTGTGGAGAAGGGGCTGGATTCTTGTGTGCTGCTGGGAAAGGCAGCTTTCTGGAGACAGATGTCGTGAGCACATTCGTTTCCTAAAGCACTCACCACACTCTAATCGCTGTTTCAGTCTGCGGAGCACTGCTAGAATAAGGGGCCAACCACAGCACTGAGAGTGGGCCAGTAGGCAGGGAAGACCTGCCTTCTGCAGCCCCTCGCAGCTGGAAATCTAAGGAACGGGACACAGCCGTATGTGCACACTAACTCCCATGCGGTGACATTTCAGACACTCTCCTCTAATCTGCGGTAACCCCCACTAACCCCCACAAGGGGGGTTCCAAGGAAACGATCTGAGAGCCAAAGGCACTTCTAGTAGTTAGGACCCAGCTCTGCAGTCTATGTGCTGCAGCCAACTGTGAAAAGCCTGCACTGCAAATTCTGCAGACAACTCCGCCGGAGCCGGGAGGCTGCCTGTACACAGACTTGCTGTGCACCGCTCCAAAAGGGGGAGCGCAATCCAGGATTCACAGGCTATAAACCCAGAAAAAGAATCCACACAAATCACACCTCCCTACTTTGGAGGGCGTCCGTGGGGCTGGGTATGGGAGAGGAACCATGAGGTAGTCACCGGGAACCTCTGATAACAGGCTTCCTTTCTGGCCAAGCTATTATGTCTGGGCTCTGCCTGGGTGACACTGTGCATAACAATCAGAATCAGCAGGGTGGGTTGTAGGGGTTTAGAGTAAGGCGGACCACTGGCCAGACTGGAAAACCAGTGAAGCTCCTGGCAGGGCTGATGCCAGCCCAGTGGAAGCCAGCATTTGATCAGTAATCCTCCACCCCTCTCAATAGACACATTGTCTCTTGCTTGTTTGGTAACCACTGAGGACCAACATTATTCATTGTAACAGTGATAAGATAGCAGCAAAACTGATTCCATTTGGTCTTATTCTGAGAAAACTTACCAGTTAAACATCCACATTTCACAGAGAAATTCTCTTGGGTTATTTAAGGATTGATTAGACCTTAACTAAAACATTCAAAGGAGCCGTTATTCAGGCTTCTTGGTTGTATTGGAATGCAGACAGAACTGTGTTCTCCGTCTGTACTAAAATCTGACCGACTTTGCCTTCAAATGACCAATAGAACTATCAAACTAGTTCTCATGGTTATTAAGGCCTGCAATCTGAACAAGGAGACATCTCCTACTGGACCCAGAGGCTCACTCAAGTAAGGAGAGGTTCCAGGAAGCAGCTAAGTGGAGACACCTTCAAGGGCCTGCCTGCCTTCTAGTCCCTTCTAAGGCGAAATCCAAACTGACTGTGCTCACACAAACAGACCAGTGAACACCAGAGATTTCCAAGCAGACCTACAACTGAAGGATTGCTAGTCAGAATGACAAGAATATAGCGATTCAATCAATGTTCACAGTAGGGAATAATGGTGAAATCACGTAAAAACATAGAACAATCAGAAGTCAGATCTGAGTGTAATGTGAAGGGGACTGTTCTCCACACAGTCACGATGTGTCGTCAGCAGCAAGGCCAGCAGTGTACAAAGCAAACAGCTCACCCTTCCAAGCTCAGAGTCATCTCTCTTGTCGCCTTTCTTGCCCGGCAGTGGAGAAGACATGGTGTAGTCCTCGTTCTCGCTGTGGTCCATCTCAGAACTGTCGAGCCTTTTAACACAGACATTTGTCATTGTTACTACAGCCCAATCACCTCAGGGGTCCATTCCTGCCCACTGAGCACCTTTAGAACATTACAGGGAGACACCTTGGTCCTGGCCAAGAGCCCCCAGCTGTACTCTAACGTAGTTCGGACGACGCCAACAAGCAGCAGCAGCACGGCTATTGTACTGGAACACACCAGGAAATCACAAAGCACAAGTTTAAGTTTCTCCTAAGTGTTCTTGAAATTTAAAGTCTTTAGGGGGCAGGAGAGAACATACCAAAGCAAATGGAAAGGTTTTGTCAGTAGGCGGACAGCCCGGTCTCTGGCCGTGTGTGCCCTGTCCACTGCTGCTTCTTCTGTAGCGGTACCGCTCAGCGGCACACAGACCACCCTCCCCTACAGACAGGCATCTAAGCACGAGTCCTCGGTCAGTTTTACTCACCACTCTGTCTTAGCAGTTGGGTCAATGCCTAGCACACAGCAGCCACCCTTCAGTAAACAGCTCAGTCCTCTGTCTTGGGTGAGCTCAGCCTTATCTGGTTTTGATATGAAGAAACTAGTTTGCAGCACAAATACTTGACCATTCTGATCAGAACCACAGCACTGATCTTGATAGAATGGGAGAGAAATGTGGAACAGAGCCTTCAACACCTAAAAAAATGCAGCAGTAGCCAGACCTACTGCACTGATTCAGACTGGAGGACTCCCTAAAGTCAGGGGTGGGGAAATTTCATCTGCCAAGGGCCATTTGGATACTAGTACCATCAATGAGTATCAACTAATGTTGCTACGAAAGCTTCTAGACTGATTGAATTTCAAATCCCACCTGCGGTGGCCGTGGCAGGACCAGACCACATGATGCTCCCCACCCATGCCCTAAGAAAACTACCCTGAGATACACTCTTCACACGAATTCCTGAGGTCCCCTTCTACTCCTTTCCCCTTTCAGGCTCTTGTCTATTTCTGATTTTTTTTTGCAGGTTTTGAATTGTGTCCAATGCTGTATCGATTCGATTTGATTGTTCCTGGAGATTTTTTTTTACTTCTTCCTTATTTTCCTCGACCCCTTTTCGGATTATTTGAATTTGTTTCCATATCATTCTTCTGAATTGCCTCTCAATCATATCCAAAACCCGCTCCTCCTCCTCTATAAAGCCTTTGTCTGTCTCCAGTTCATTTGCATCAGTCAGCTCCCCTCTTCTGTTTTTGGACAAGCTTCGATAAAGCTGATTCTTTCTTATTGGTCATGGTTATTGTTTTATTATTATTAATAATAATATGATCAGGAGATGGGCTGCCCTTTTCGTCTGTAATGTGTAGCAGATGTTGTTGGGTCTTGTCTTAAGTGGTGGAGTATTATGTTGTAGCTTGGCTATATGGCCACAATTGCTGCTTCTTCTTATGGGACGTAGGGAGGATAAATTCCCACCTCCAGGAGGGATGTGTAATCCAGAGGACTAAAAGCAGAGGTAATATAACTGCATGGACAGAAATCACCACATTGGAGCAGATAAGTGGCTTTGGTTAACTTTTTCTGTGCCCTGTCCCACCAGCACAGCTGCTGAAGGATCCCTGCTGCTAGCTAGGAGTGGGGGGAGGGGCTTAGATGCAGCGACAGATGGGGGATGATGGATGACATCAAAAAGCCGCCACCGACTTCCTCACACTCTCCGTGCGTGGGTGAGCTGCACCTGGCCGATTTTTATTGGGATATCAAGTCAGAGTAGGGAGACTTGGGGCGGGGGGAAGCTAGGTCGCCTCTTGCCCCCAACCCCTCACTGGAGACACCGCTTTCCAAACAGGCCGGCCCTGGCCCCGCCCTCTAAACTCTGCAGTTGCAGGAGCGACCCATGGACCCGCAGGCAAGAGTCCCAAAATCCGTGTCTTCCTTTATCCTTATTAGCACAATTTCTCAAAAATGTGAGTTCAGGAGACTTTATGATATTTTAAAAGCCGTGGGACTGGTATATGAACGTTTCCTTTATGAGATCCCACTCGTTTTTCCCCAGAGCCCCGACCCTACCTTACTTCCCTGGCTGACCTGTACCAGAAGCCTGAGGTCCCCTTCTAGCTAAGTGACCAAGTGGCTCACAAAGGGGCATCAGCTGTAAGTGCTGGGCCCTTTAACAGTCACCTCTATGAGGGCAAATTGTCAACAAGGACTTTCAGATGAGATGGCACAGAGCAGGGATCCAGAGTGGATATCATGAAAATGTTCACGTTTTTGTGAAGCACGCAGCCGATGTCTCTGAATGCGTTGTGTGGAGGCTGTTGAATGGGAGTCTAAACTGATGTGCCAATCTTCACTGAAAACACCGCACACAAAATTCGTTTTTAATTTACGTACTGTTGAACCTCAGTCTTGTTCCTTAACCTTGAAGTCACTGTGAACCCTAGACTCATATATAGGAGAGCCTAGCCAACAAGTTACTGGAATCCTAGTAGCTCGCCTACCCCGAGCTAGGTCACGGCGGATCTCTCTGGAACGCCAATGGCAGCATTGTCTTCTCAGGGCTCAGGCCAACTTCCATAATGGATCATCACAGAGACGCCACCAACAGGATCACAGAGCCTGACTGCTTGGAGAGCATCCCATCCTCTGGAGGAGCTCCAAGCTTCTTAGTGGCTTCACAACCTCAACCCTGGCTCTGCCACAGGCCAATCTCTTCAGAGCACAAATCAAACCATCAGACTTTACAACAGTAACTTCTAGTTGCTCTTCAATTGAAATCCAAACTCCTTACTTTGGCCCATGACATCCAAACATAATCTGTCACATAACTTAATCTCTAACTAATTTAAAAATTGCAGTCCTGGTATGGCGCTGAGGGTTAATGCACTGGACTGCAAAGTCAGCTTTAAGTGCAAGGTTGGCGGTTCAAACTCACCAACTGCTTCTTAGAAACCCTACACGAAGCCGCTATGGGTTGGAACTGACTCGACAGTATTTAACAACAATTACTTGAGACTGGCAGCCATAGGTTCTGGGTAACAACAGGAGACAAACACAGCAGTGCAGTGGCAAAGACTTTGAGGTGAAGGCTCCAATCTCTAAACAGGGGCCAACAGAGTTCCATGTGCAATAGCGAAGTGGCCGCAGAAGCAGTTTGAGATGACTGTCTAGCAACAACACATGCAGTAAGAAGGATGTTCTTCTTGTGAAGTGCCATCGAGTCGGTTCCAACCCATAATGACCCTGCAGAGGGTTTCCCAGGAGCAGCTGGTGAGCTTCAACCAACGACATTGCTGTTCAAACGGCTTTGCAATCTGGCGCATTAACCCACAGCGCCACACCAGGACAGAAGAATAGCAATGAACAAACAGCGTAGTGGTGACAAATCAGGCTGCTAGGCTTGGGGTCAGCGGTTAGAAACTATCAGTGGTTCCGCAGAAAAAAGATGAGGTTTCTGTTCCCATGAAGACTTACAGCCTCCGAAACCCTGTACAGGGTCACTGTGAGTCGGAACCATCTCCACAGCACATAACCACCAACCACTAATTAAAGAGAGAAAACTAAAGAATGACAGTAGGAAAGAGAAGGACAAAACATTGTTTCAAAAACACACAATTTGTCAAAACTTAGCAACTGAACATACACAGATAAGGGGAAGAGGCCAGACACTCCTGAGGTTTTTGTCTAGTCGACCGGGTGAATTCGATCATCTTTAGTTGTAACTGGGAATTCAAGGTGAAACCCCATGACTAAAGGCAATAAAGCACATGGGAAGGCCACCCACTAGACAATGTCCTGTTGGCAAGCACAGCTGACAGCCCTAGGGCAGCAAGCAGTCCAGGAGGATCTACAAAGAGCACAGTGACAGTGGACCCGAATGCACCTTGGTCTCCATGTACTCTGCATTAGGAAACAACCCACTCACGCAAGGACTATGAAAACAAGTTTTGGAACGTGTCCCTCCCGGCCTCACTGATTGGTCACGAACTGTGGCAGTGGCAGCGTGGGCTTCCAGAATGACTTAGGCAAGTTCATCAGGAGAGCCCATCTGGACGTTTGTACAAATGCTCTGCTGCCCACAAATGGTGTGCTGAGCACTTATACCAAAGGGAGGGAAGTGTGATTCGATTTCAAAGTATGCTTTTAAAACTAGTTTTTTATAAAAAGTAAAACATGTCTAAAGATGTACATAGAAAGAAAACTGAGCCTGCACCCGAGGATGAAACGAGCTCCCCCTCTTACACCAGATGAGCACACTCACTGTTTCGGTGTCGTGTATTAACGACAACCTTCCTATAATCTACACAGATACCACATGTAAACATAAACACAAAGCTACTTTACAAACTCGGGGAGGATCCCTAAACCTGCATCTGCTCAGACCTCACCGTTTACACGACCACCTGGTCCCACCGCATGCCATGCCACACCGTTCAACAATCCACCCAGGGCCGGATACTTTGGTTGGAAACGAGCTGTTACCAAATACCATGGACACCCACAGAGGACCCACACAAACTACACTGTGAGTGCCTAAAGCTGGGTACCGACCTAATGAGCAAGTAATACAGTCTGAGCTTGAGAGTGGCTGTCAAGGTCAAGTGTGAATGGGAAACCATGGGCTAAGCCCCATTCACCGACACTGAACGCCTTGGACCCCATAGTTTCAATCTTTGGGGCTCTGGCGTCTGTACGCACCGTCCTTTGACTCGGCCAGGAGAGCTGGGGTTGGAGCTGCTGCTGGCATTGCTCACAGTCTCCATCCGTGATGACTTGGTCTGAGACTGCTTGCCTGCTGATGAAAGTGGCTTGTTCACAGCTCCAAGAACGTTGGGTGTTTTGGGCTGAAACAAGAAAGGCCAACTAAGACACAGACATAAAACCCTATCATCACACGTCTGTCAAGGCACTGCCAGAGCAATCATGCAAACTGCGGCTATCCTTACAGACAACTGAGGGCTACAGGTCAAGCATCATCACTTGAGCCAAGTGGAAACAGTGTTGACGGCGAAACAATCCCATCATGACTTTAGCTCTCTGGAGGAAATGCTTATGTAGAAAGTGAGAATGAAAGAAAAGTACAGTCAACTCTTGCTGTTCAGCATGAGCGGTACCTTTTTATCTGTAGATTTTGATGTTGATATTTGAATATAGAAGTCTAAGAAGTGAGACCTCCTGGGCTTTATGACAAAGCTGAAGTGTAAGTTTTGCCCATCAGTTTGTGTGTCAATTGTGTATGTTGTTGTTGTTCAGTGCCGTTGAGCCGGTTCCAACAGCCACCCTGGATAGTGCTTCCAGGTTGCACATCTTTGCTGGAGCAGAAAGCCTCCTCTTTCTCCTGTGGGCCCAAACTGCTGACCTTGTGGTTTGCAGTCCAGTGCTTACCCTGCAAAGTCACTGTGCTCCCCAGCTTGCATACAGTAAACCAAGAAATTTTTTTACAGGTAAATCCTGATTTTTTTTTTTTCTTCCTAGAGATACATACACGTTCAAAAAAGAAAGAGCCTAGCATGCCACGGGGACACTGACTGAGACAAACCACCACACAAAGGAACATTAAGGCTTCTCAAGACGTACTTTTCCAGGTGTGAAGAACGATTTCATTTCTGGAGGCAGGTAATTTTTGGTGTTACTGAAGTTCTACAAGCAAGGGCAAAGAGAGGAGTTAGTTAATACTGGAAAACTCTTATCAACACAGCAATTCAAATGGAACAGAATACAGAGCAAGTTTTCATTTTCTTTCATCAACAGTTAAAGCATTAATTTTGGTCACTGGGTTTAAGTGCTGTAATGAGCACGCTGACCAAGGTTAACAAAAGTCACTGGAGTGCGACCTTGCTGGAACCCTACACGCCGCTCAGAAGTCGCTGCTGACAGACACTGAGCTCCATGGACCAGACTGGGTAGACCCCTGGCATCTTGCTCAGTCCAAGGGGAAAGCTGAAACACAGACTGACGCTTCTGGCTACTGGGTGGATCCACAAGGCTGCTCTCTCTTGCCACTGGTTATTTCAGAGGGTCAGTCAGTGTCCTGCAAGACCGTAATTGGTATTTTACTTTTTTTTTAAAGTAAGAAGGTAGTGATGTTTTCCAGAACTCTTGGTTACCAAATATGCTTAGGCGTGATACGACTCTCTAAGAGGGAATCTGGGAAAATGTCTGTTTACACAGCGTACAACACTTGAGTTTCTTGTGAATGGTTTGGGGACGTACTTATGGTCTATCCTCAGTTTATCTCTTCAGAGTCAGTTGTAAACCCCAAACAGGGGCTTGTGACATCAGACTACTGCTATCCACAATCTCCTTCCCATTCGGGGTCACACGGTCTATGACACTTTTGTCTCCCTCTCCCCACACACAAGCAGGGCCGAGTCCCCCTACCTTGTCGGGCTGGGTGAAGAAGCGTGCGGGCAGAACGGGATCTTTGGGGGACTCCAGGCTGTAGGTGGTGCTCTTGGACACAATGATGTTCATGGCAATGTCACAGACTGTGTACAGCTTCTGCGGTAATAGAAACATCGTCGGTACTTACCGTGCCACCTCAAACCCCCAAGCAAGCACCCCACCGGAGTCAATTCTGACTCACAGCAACCCTCTGGCCCCCACGGAGGGAGTGGCTGGTGGGTCTGACCTGCTAACCTTGCAGTCAGTAGCCCAATGCCTAACCCACAGCTTTCCTGTAGTTGGCGCCTTGGGCTCTGTATGTTAGGGGTAATTCTAGAACACGCATCCAACGTAACTGGAAAACTAACGAACTATTATCAGTGTAAGTAAATGTCTTACTATAAATGATATCGGTGCTTCCAACCCCAAACCTGAATCTTTAAACCAACACAGAACCATGATTATCACAAAGAACTGCGTACTTCGTTCATCTTTGTGTCATCTGGTCCTTGGGCATCTTTTGTTTGTTTGATATTTTCAACCATCTTTCGGATAAACGCATGACTGTTATTTTCGTTTTTAGCCATTAGTATTTCCAGAACAAACCAAAGACATCTTTAAAGCAAAAACAAGAGAATATTAAAGAAGAAAAAAAGAGACTCTTTTGTTAAATACTGACACAATAATTCTAAGTATCAATATAATGTACCTAGATTATAACTTGGGGGGTAGATTAAGAAGAAATAGCTACAAATCATCAGGGGGAGGAGGTAAGAGCTGCCTCCACATGATGACAGGTTAGCCAGCTACGTATGAGTGTGGCTCTCACAGGCTTTCCCAGGAACAGTAATGACAAAGAGAATGAAGTGACCCGAACCCTGAGTCCTGGCAGCTGATTCTGACCCAGGGAAGAAAGCCTCCTTCTTGGCGCCGAGACTGTCACTCTTCATGGAAGCACACAGCCTCATCTCTCTCCCTCGGAGCAGTAGGTGGGTTTGAACTGCCAACCTTGTAGCTAGCAGCCCCACACTTAATCCACAGTGCCACCAGGGCTCCTCATGAATAGAGTGGCCTCAGCTGACTACCAAGAAGTCTTCAATGCAACATGCTATCCTACTCCATCACTAAGCATCTTTGTCAATAAATCAGACAAGAAAAAAATTTTTAAAGATAAAAATTAAGAAAGAGCTCTAGTATCCCAGTTTTAAGGTTAATTACAAACAAGTCTCAGAAAGAGAGAAAGGGGCAAAGTGACGCAGAGAAGAAGAGAAGGGGACAGGGGGCTCGTGTTCTAAGGGAAAGGTTTCAGATTAAAGGTGTGTGTGTGTGGCACGTTCTTCTGGGGGTTCACTGTACTCTGGCTCTTTGGAAATATAGCCAGAAATGTCCAGTAAATCCCAAAGACTGTTTTATGTCAAAGGCCAGTGTTCTGACAAAGTAGGAGAGCTTTTGCTGTAAGACAGAACTTCCTTTGAGAGACTCTGCTTATTTTTAAAATGGAAAACAGCGGTGAAAGGAGAGTAACAGATCACTGCTTTGTGTGGGGAGTTATTAGAAATTTGATTTTATTTTTCTTGAGGTATCTTAATTATTTTCCTATAAAGCACATTATTTTAGTCAAATTCACAGAGGTTATTCTTCATGGTAACAGCAAGAGGGCCGGTTCTCCCACTTTTTTTAAGCAACGATTCTAAGAACCACGGATCTCCTACTCTGCACCTAAACAGTCGTCTTTCCTGTCTCTCAGCCATACTCTAAGGGAAAGACAAGAGTCATCTTCTCCAGAGGATCGCCGAGGAGGGGGGTAGTGGGAGGTGTTCCCTGGTTACCACCTCAGCCATGAGTCAAACAGGTCGCTCTCTCTTCCTTGGAAAGTTACCTCAAAGGAAAATTGTCTTACTATGTGTGCAGACCAGTGTATGAATTCACCTCACAGGGCTGTACACAGAGCTTTAGGAGAAAATGAGAAAAGCTGCTGAACTGCTTCAGTACAAAAGAAACCACAGACTGCTAGGGAACCAGAACTACCCGCTCCGCTGCCTTCGAGTCAGTCCCGACTCACAGTGACCCTCTGGGGCAGAGGTGAACTGTACACGTTCAAAGGAGCAGACTGACTCATCACTCTCCTGACGAGCTCATGGTGGGTTCCAACTGCTGACTTTTCAGTTAGGAGCCCAACACCTAAGCCTCTGAGCAGCTAGGATTCTTTAGAAAAAAAATGAGTGTGCTGAGTGAAATTCAGGGAAAATACTTAAGAAATCATGTGAAGCAATGGTACGAGGCAAGACACAGAAAAGAGCCAATAGAGGATGAAGACCCTTACACTCCAAAGAAAAGGAAAACAGCTAATATTAAGACATTCAATTGTAGTGAAGATGCTGAGATCAGCGGGAAAGCGGGAAACAACTTTCAGAAATAAGAACAAAGCGGGCCAGGGTGGCTTACTCTTTAACATCTTTCAGTTGTTCGATATCCTGTACTTTGACGTAATCTGGGTCATGAGCCAAAAGGTGAATTGTATATGGCACCACATACTCTGGTAGAAGAGAGAGTAATTTTTCTGAAAAAGAAAAAAAACAAAACACAACCAAATTAATTTGTTTGCACTCTCTCTTGTGCTCGGATTCTGTATTTCCTGCCTCCTAAACCACGACTGGGAGCAAATGGTGCTGAGGCAACATCACAGACTGAGCAGTTTATCCACCCCCCACCCACCCACCACAGCCCACTCAACACAACACTCCCGTTTCCACATAGAAACAGTGACCGAAACGGGCTCCACGTACAACTGACAGACTCAACAACCACTTTTCCTGGGGTTATAAGGCTATGCTGAAAGATTTAAAATAAGACTTTGACGACATGATCATCAGGAAGGGCCAGTACTAAGAGAAGGACACCATGCTTGGTCAAGTGGAAGCGAACAAGAGAAAGACCCCCAACGAGATGGACTGGCACAGGGGCAGTAGCAACGGGCTCGAGTGTGGCAACAACTGTGATTTTGGCCCAGGACCAGGCAGAGTTTCCTTCTGTTGTGCATAGGGTCGTTTTGAGTCGGTACCAACTTGACGGCACCTAACAACAACAACAACATCATCAGTTGTTACAGTACAAAAATAGAAGACAGATATAAAAGAATAGACTTATATACATTTCTGGTGATTTTGGTTATGTGCCACGGAGTCGGTTCTGACTCACAGCGACCCTGCACAGGGTTTCCAAGGCTATCAAGCTTTACGGGAGCATAACGCCTCATCTTTCTCCCGCAGAGCAGCTAGTAGTTTCGAACTGCTGACCTTGCGGTTCGCAGCCGGATTCGTAACCACTACGCTACCAGAGCTCCTTAAGAGATAATTTCTTAGGTAAAATTAATTTATCCCCCTTCAGATTTGTTGAAGAAACTAGCACATCCCTCAAGAGGTCACTGGTGATCCTAAGGAGCTTTCATAAAGGGTGTTCTAAAGACCAGGGCCAATAGTAATGATGATTCCTTTCATAGTTGCTATTTTCACAGTAAAGTCTCACATCCAATGTTAAACCGGAAGTTCAGTGACCAAGTTATACACATCCATAAAAACTAGCTCCCCTGCAGCTGAGCCAGCCCAGGGTCCCAGCACCCTTCCTCGCAGGAAGCCCAAGGCTGTGAACCTTTACAGAACAGATCAACACAGCTTTCTCCCATGGAGAAGGGTGGGTTCCAACCACCAACATCTGGTTAGCAGCTGAGCCCTTGACCCCTGAGGCGGGTCCAAGGCCGGGCGGTGGCCTCTAAATATCCAACGGAAGTACAACAGGGGTGGAGAGACCAGATGTTGAAGACATCTGGAGGAGGAGCTAACGGCCTCGGAGACTGACGAGAGACAAGAGAACGGCAGGAAGGAGAAGCGGACAGACGTTCCCACTGTCGCTCAGTTGATGCCAAGTGGCCTGGTCCGGCAGACTAGCCAGACCCCACAACCTGGACCCCAGATGCCCATCACGTGTGGCTGTCTGGACAGACAGTTCAATGAATCTGAACCCAAGGAGTTCCTTGTGTGTGAAACAGTGTGTCCCCGTCTTTCTTATGGGGTTGTGAGGCTCTCAACCTAGAGCAGAAACCTGGGCTGTTCTCCAACTAGAAGACAGGGCTTGGAAAATTCCTCAAAACATAAATGCTCTTGTCTTCTATTCAAGTGCCTTTAGGGTCACGTGCTGTTCCTCGGCCCTACCTCAGGCCCACGAGGGTTGTATCCAGGGGGATATTTAAAGGCCCCATACCCTGGTATTTCCAAAACTGAACTTTTCCAGGGGAAAGCAGACGCAAAATGACAAGGAGTGGACTTGTCTCAGGAACAATGGAGCAGGAGATACTGGAGCTTTCCCTCGGACTTCGGAAGCCTCTCGTGGTAAAGCCTTACTAGGCCACTTGGCAGGGCGAGCACCCACCCAGCGTGCCGGGTGCTTACCGCTCACTGCTGCATGCTGCTTCAGGTACTCGCGCCTGACATTGATGTTCTTCACCAGACACTGCCTGGCATGTGCACGCCGCTCCTTCACGGGGTCTTTGGCACAGAGCGCGCAGATAGCCATGTATTCAAGCGGAAGCCGCAATCGCGAGAGGCCTTTGTGGAGCTTCTGGGCAAACACTTGTCTGACTTGATAGCACTCGTCCTGCGGAGACACAAGTAGCCCAGGAAGGTCGTCAGGGCAGTGAGGGCAATGGGACACACAACCTGCGGGTTGGTCACACACACAGCAGGGCAGCTGGCAGCATTTCACCCACCACGCCACGGGCCACTTACAGGGGACCACTCATAGGTGGTGGAAGTGACTGGATGCACTATTTCAACCAAACTAGTAAGTCCAAGGGGCCTCCATAGGGTTTGTGGGAAAATGGAATGTTTCCACTAACTTTTTGAAGGCCCCTCTCCCCCATATAAATGCATGTTCACTTAAACAAACAAGACACAAAAGATGGGGAAAAGCTTAAACACAAGTTGCTTCATCTACAAAAAGTCTGTAGAAACATCCCCTTTTCCAGGAATGTTCGGAAGCTCCTCACATGGCCTTTTGCTTTACTGTCTAGAATTCTAACCAGTAAGTGGCTAAATCTAAGGGGGAGAAAGGAAAAGGATACAGCAAAGCTTTCTCCCCCAAGAAAAAATTCCAATCCAAGTTTTCAGCCACTTCTGACAGTAAAACTCATGTTAGGAGAGTACGACCAGAAAAGGCAGAAGTCAGAGTAGCAGCAGTAAAGGGTCAGAACAAGCAAAGCCCAAGGTGATTCACACTCTCAGGTCTAAGAGATGTCAGTCAGACCTACTGAGAACTGACTGAATGAAGCGCTCCTTGCCTGGAGAGAGTAGATTTGTCAAGATCATGATCTACTTACAGTCAGGGAACATACACGTTTAGCATCTGAAATCGGGTCAGAGACCTCAGAAACAAAAACTTCATGTTGCTGGCATAAGAGACATGGATACAGAAGCCGAGAGGACCAGAAAAGTATGTAAGTGGGGACCGTGGTCACGGACAGAGCCCCACAAACACGCACAAAGGAAAAAGCCAAGCCAGCGCAGGTCGTCTGAGAAGACCTACAAAGTGCTTCAAAAACCCAGGAGACATGTGCAGCATAGCCAATCAAAGAGAGAGACGGACAATGAGTCAATGATCCAGGGTGGGCACAGACAAGAGCTTAAAGCAGTAACAGTGTGAGTCACGGAGGGGGGAGGGTGCGGCGGGGCTGGAGGGGACAGAGACAAAGGGCAGGTCACTGCCAGAGGCTCAGAGGACCAGCAGAAACCTTAAGTTGTAGAGTTGTAGGAAACTGGTAATAATCAACTTTGAAAAATTAACACATATTCCACAGGAAACAGAATTCCAAAACAACCTAAAATTTTCAGTAATTTGAACTTTCACCTTGGGAACTTAGTGGCTGAGGTGGCACTGTATTACAAATGGCGCTAGAAAAGAGTCCAAGAAATTAATAAGCATGGCTTCTTACACATGCACGGTGGAGGCTCACAGGACATTTCAAACAAAGCTCATATCATTTTATGTATTTTCATTATTCCCTGGTTTTTGAAACCCTTTCTAGTCAATAATGACAGCACCAATAGCCTAAGAAAACAGCAGAGTAAGAATCTGACGAATCAGTTGTTGCGGTTGTTGCAGAGAGCCCTCAAGTCAGTTCCAACTAACAAGGATCCTGGGTAGGATTGCTGAAGCTGTAAATCTGCGGGAGCAAAAAGCCTCATCTCATTTCCTTCCCTCAGAGCGGCTGGTGGGCGCAAACTGCTGATCTCATGGTTAGTAGTCCAGTGCTTATCCTACAAAGCCACCGAGTTCTCTGATATAAAGCAACAGACTGCAAGCAGATTGCAACTATCATCGATGTAAGACTGTCATAATGCCATTTTATATATATGAGAGGGCGTCAAAAAAAAAGTTTGTGGAAAACTGGAATTAAACAGTAGAGGAGTGTTTCCACAAAGTTCTTACAGACCCCTTGTATATTTAAAAAAAAAATGTTTTTTTTTTTAATGTTTTATTGTGAATGATGTGATAGTTTACATGGGAAAACATTAGTTTTACATTCATTCTATCGTATATCATTTCATTGCCACGGTTAAAATCCCCTCCATACAATC
>NW_006408790.1:106606-173391 GCF_000296735.1 Chrysochloris asiatica | reverse complement strand
CTTGGATATGTTTAATGTTTATCTGTGGCCCTAGTAATTAAGTATGTGTTTTGGTAATTTTTTATGTTTTCTGATTACCTCCAGGAAGGTGTGATCAGGTTGTGGTCTTCCTTTTCACACTCCTTATTGCTTAACTCAGAGTAACTTTTTTGGGCCTCAGTTGGGCCTGGGCCTCAGCAGCGGGCCGTTTGGGCCTCGGGCTGGTGGGTTGAGCCTAGGGCGGATGATTTGAGCCTCTGGGGGCCTTGGCGTCAGCGACCGGGCTGCAGTCGGGTTGGGCCTCGGACGGGTGGTTTGGGCCTCCTGGGGCCTGGGTATCAGCAGCTGGGCATTGGGCGGGTTGGGGTTCAGTGGGCGGGTTGGGCCTCGGGGACCGGGCTGACCAGGCTACGCGGTGGATTGGGCCTCAGGGGCCCTGGCCCTCAGCGACCTGGCTATGCAGTGGTCGCAGGTAGGTGATTTTGGCCTTGGTTGGGCCTTTGTGACCAGTCTGTGGGCAGGTTGGGCCTCAGGGCAGGCCTTGGCCTCAGTGCAAGTGTCTGGGCCTTGGGAGGGCCTTGGCCTCAGTGGGTGGACCTGTGCCTTGGGCGTTCCTGAGCCTCAGCGGCTTGGCAGAGGGCTGGTCTAGGCCAGAGCAGTAGAGGGCTGGGTTTAGTGGCTGTAGGGAGGTATTGTCCGTATCTGATGAAGTAAAAAATGCCTCTCTCAGTCTCTCTGTACCGTGGGTACCCCGAATTTTCTGGTATCTGTGCCAATCTCTCTATTTGTTCGGCTTTGTTAGTTTATGCTTCTTTTTCTCTGGAAATGCAGCCTTCTAAGTGGGGTTGCTCTAGCTGTGCATTTCAAGGTCTGCAGGGGGCAGAGGCACTCGCCGGCGCGGGAGTCGCGTGCAGGCAGGCAAAAGCTTAAAATGCCTGTAATTCCTCAGCAATTTGATCTTTTACAAAAATGAACTCAGAATGTTGAAATATAAGATCTTATGTTTATTCAAAGGCTGTCTGTCTACTAGACAGAGGTTTTCTATGTACAATTCCGCCCCTTTTCCCCGGAGCCCTACCTGAGCTGCCTGGTCCGGGAAGCGTTGCCCTCAGTCCTATCTTCAAAAATTTTTAAAGCAGCACAAATAATTCTAAGAAATTTATCAAACAAATTTTAAACGACTTCTACTATCTCACAGAATAGGACTATGCCAATTAAAATTAAATGAAAAAACTAAACCATGAAGTTGTTGGTTCCCCACAAATCTCATTTCTAAAAGTGTAGTATCTGAAAAACAAAACTAAAATCATAAACAGGATTCAGAATAGTTGTTTAAAAGACGGAGTTACCAGACATAGTCAGAAATAATTACAAAAAACAACCAGGTGACTGGTGGGGGAAGCGGGAACAGCTGTATCGTGAGTAGAGGGGGGCGGGGAGGGAGAACCACATGTCACATGCAACTCTGAAAGTACTGAGATAGACGCTGTCTTCTGAAGCATAAGACAGCTTGGAATAGCTAAGCAATCAATGACAAGTTCACATCGGAATGACCGTATTTATATTGTGACCACCAAATGATCAATGAAAAACTCACCTCAGACTGATCGTATTTATATTGTGACCACCAACGATCAATGAAAAACTCACATCAGCATGATACCATCACTATCGTGTAAGCCCTTTTGTCCTTAATTTTCTCAATGATGCAAAACATTTATAAAGTCAGTAAGCTTAAATATAAAATCATTCTACTATGAAAGCTGTTTTTTGTTGTTGTTGTTGTTAGGTGCTTATCCAGTTGACCTGGATTCACAGTGACCCCTATACAGGGTTTCCAGCTGTAAATCTTTTCAGGAACAGATAGCTTCACTCTTTCTCCTATAGTGCAGCTGGTGGGTTCAAACTACCAACCTTTCTGGTTGGGATTTGCAGTAGAGCCACGTAGAGAGCCACCACACTCCCAAGGCTGGAATGTTGTTAAGTGCTGTTGAGTCGGTTTTGACTCATAGCAACATGTATAGGGTTTCTGAGGAGCGGCTGGTGAGTTTGAACTGCTAACCTTAAGGTTCAAACCAACCTTACAGTTCAGGGCTTACAACGTCACACCAGGACTCAAAACTGGAACAGGAAGTCATAAATAAGTATCATTGATAATAAATTGAAAGTTTAATTCGCTGAGTAACAGGGAATGTTACTAATCTGAAATTAGTATATCCCATGCTGCATGTCATTATAAGAGCTTACATTTTACTCCTTTATTTTATGAAGTATATGCTATGCTACTGAACAAAAACAACAAACCCAAAACTAACTACCATGAAATCTATTGACTTTTAGACGCTTTATATGATAGAGGACAACTGTCCCATGGGGTTTCTGAGGCTGTGATCTTGATGGGAGCTGATCACCAAGTCTTGCTCTCAGAGCAGCTGGTGGGTTTGGACTGTTGATCTTCAGGTTAAGAGGACTGCACCAGTAGGGCCCCTAAGTACGAGATTAGAAATCCCTGAAATTTGTTCTGCTAAGGGAGTCTAAGACCCTGATCTCTATCAGTCATGCATGAATGTTTCAGAAGGAAGGAGACAGAAACATTTAAGACTGTTACTCTCTATCCCAGTGAGGCGTCTCCTTGTAAAAGTCAAAGACAAGAGCAAGCGAGCGAGCGTGTTTCCTTACGTTGATGGCTAACGCGCACAGCTGGTACTGCTCCAACGTGATGATCTCATGGTAGCAGGGCTCTTGGGCCAGCTTCACAATGGCACTGCCAGCAGCAAGTCGCAGACGGGACATGTCCGGTTTGCTGGAAACAAAGCAAGAAAACGGTGGTTACTGACGGCTTACGTGCCTGCACGGACGCACTTCTTGGATTTTCTCACTCTGCACGAAGTATGACACCCAAGAATCTTAGAAAAGACCTCCGTGATGGTGGGACTCACACCACACCTAACGTAAGGATGGAGGTGCTGTCTAGACACCAAAATCCTCCTCTGGAATCCAAGTCTACGTGCGTGCCGTGCCCTCAAGGTCGTTTCAGTCTCTCATCCTACAAACAAAGCCGTCTTCAATACCTGCTTAGACCTACTCTACCAGGCAGCTTCAAACACTTGGTGGAAAACGGAATTGAAAGATAACGGGAGTTTTCACAGGAACTCTCTGAAGTCCCTTCATATGTCTAGGTTAGTTATTAGATCTTAAACCTTCCATTTGGAGCTTTGTTTTTTTTTAAATAATTAGGTAAATAAAGATTAGGTATAAAAATTCTAAATTGCTAGTCAGTCAACCAGAGAGCAGTAGCCGGTATGACAGATAAAACATTTCAGTATTTCCCAGGAAGAGTAAGAACAAGAAACACGTGCTGAACGGGCACAACTTCTTCCTTCACCTCAGTTTTCTATCTCCTATGTTCCCAAAGGAGTCCTGGTGTGTGGCGCTGTGAGTTAATGCACCAGACTGCAAAGCCATTTGAATTGCAAGGTCAGTGGTTCAAAGCTCACCAGCTGCTCCTTGGAAACCCTTTACAGGGTCGCTATGGGTCGGAATCGACTGGCACTTAACAACATTCCCCAAACTCAGCTATAGCATATTCTCACCTAAGGAGTTCTGGTGGTGCGCAGGGTAATGTCACGAGGCTGCTAACCTCAAGGTGTCAGCAGTTCAAACCTACCAGCTTCTCTGTGAGAGACGAGGTGTCTGTACAGAGTCACAGCCTCAAGAACCCTACGAGGCAGTTCTACTCTGCCTTATGGGGGCACTAGGCGTTGGAGGCAACTCCAACTATATACTATAGACGGAGTCCTGGTGTGGCGCTGTAGGGTAAGCACTGAACAGAAAGGACGGTTTGAAGCACAAGGTCGGCGGTTCAAACCCTATATACCAGCCGCTTCTCAGAAACCCTAAACGGGGTCGCTGAGTCAGAACAACTACAGAGATGAGACAGTTCAGTGGCCATGAACACACAGAGGACAGGCGGGCTGCACAGGTAAGTCAGGTTCCAAAGTGGACCTGTCACTTTATTTCTCAGCAAGTCATTCAACCTTGTGTGTCTCAGATTCCTCATGGCAAAGAAACAATATACGATAGGATGAATGCAAAGCTAATGTTCTCCTATGTAAATATCATATAATTCATGATAAAACATTAAATAAAAAAAAGTATCCAGGTCTTTCTTCTGCCTCCCACTTGAAAAAGTTCAATCAATTTTGAGGGTTTTTCAAGTCCTTACGTAAGGACTTGAAAAAAGGGGCAAGCCAGTAAGAAGGGGCTTCAAAAAGTTTGTGAAGAAATTCCATTTCCTTCTGGTCCATCTGCCCACAAACTTCTTGAAGCCGCTTTGTGTTATTTTGAAAAGATTCTCTCGTTGGCCTCTAGGGCTCTCTCCTTGGTTTCTGTCAAACCTGCTCCATCAGGCCAGTGTGGTTAGTGTCCCCAGTGACAGCCTAGGGCCACGAGGTCTTCCTGCCTCTCAGCATGGGGAGAATAAAGGTCATTCACGATCTCCACCGCTGTGTGAGGAAGCAGGGCCACTGGCCACAGGTCACCTCGCTGAAATGTGGGACTTCAAAAAGCTCATGGACACACAGGATTAAGAGCTAATGGAATTTTTCCACGAACTTGTTGAACTCCTCTCGTAAAGCGGTGGAACCAGAATTCAAGTTTTCAATTCCCTGTGTTTGAAGATCACACTGTCATACAGCTTTCAAACTACCAAATAAAAGAAAGAGAAATAAACAATGTTGCTGACAGCGTGGCCATCTTTAAAGTTTGCCTATGCATACCCAGCGGCAAACATCTGTCACTCCTATGCTCTTCTACCTTCGGCAGGAACAAAAACACACAACAACAGGTGTGACTGCGGCACTAACACAAAGAGTGACACTTTCAGTACCCCACACAGCCAACAAACATGCACTTCTAACAGAGCACACTGAAGAGCATGCCTCAGCACACATGTGAATTATCATGCAAGAGCACAGCACAGTCAGAACGCCCTATGGGGCGGCGGTGCCCTGGACGGGTCAGCGTACCTGATCCTGCCCTGCTCCGTCAAGTCTCCGTCACTGTGCAGGATGGTCGTGAGCAGCCTCAAAGTCGACGTCCCCGACTTGCTATGGTTGTTCTTCAGCCCCAGCAGCCAGCGCACCATCATCTTGATCGCCTGGATCTGCTCACAGCAAAGGAGACGTTTAAAGAGAAGTCCCACATCACATGTTCCTTTTTCATCAAGAAATGTTTTAAATGGGTGCTTTTTTTTTTTTAAGGAAAAAAAATATTCATAGAGTGGTAGGTAGATAACATCATAGATTAGATGAAAGACAGATGAATTGGTAGACAGATGGGTGATAGATGAGCTGATGGGAAAGACAGATGATGGAGGGATGGATGGATGGAGGATGGACGGATGGCTGGAGACAGATGGTGGGTAGATGGTTGGATAGAGAGCTGGTGGATGGAGAGACAGGTGGATGGACAGATAGACAGATGGATAGGTGGATGACTGGATGGACAGACAGACCTTCTGGTGAGGAGCTAAAGCAAACTGTAGCCATCAAGGGACACTGTGATAATATTACAACATGCTCAATATGTGAAAACCAACTTTTGTGCACATTACTCACTTTGACCATTGTCTCGGGAGAAACCTCTTCATCAGGAACCCAAAGTTTAGTTGTCTTTTTACCTGGAAGCTAAACAAAATTAAGGACTTTAATATCTGAAGTTGAGTAACTGAATGTATTGGGAGGTATGAATCCTGGGAAGCAGCCAAAAAATTACAATAAAGTGACAAAAAGATATGAAACGAATCTCAAACAACTGGAGATCCCAGTTTTCCCCCTGCGGACACCTGTTGACTTCCAGGGGCGGCCAAGAATATAGGAATTGGAGCACATCTCAGTTAACCCTGTGCCAACATTCAAAAGGGAAATCCGTCTCACACACAAAGCTGGGGAGTCACAGGCCCACTGTCTCAACTCTCCCTCAGAGAGCAGCCTTCTCGTGTCCAGCAGAGGCATGAAACAGGGATCTGAAAGATACCAAATGCTTCCAGGGCTGGCTGGGAGTGCTACCCAGAAATGGAGCAGGATCAGGTCAGCTCAGAGTCCTCGGGCGCCCAAATATGTGAACTTCCTGGACATTAATTAGAACTCAGGAAGGAAGAAGGGAACATGCTCAGAAAATTGAAGACTGAGAAAAAGTTTCTAAACTGCAAGCCCATTTTGGAAGGATTACTTAACCAGACTTACTACATACTCAACACTCACACAAAAACCATTCAAGCAGCTAAGACAATAACAAAAACCCCACAAAAATCTAAAAAGGAAAAGTTGTAAGTGAGACAAACAGATGCATTAAAAAATAATAAAATAGGAGAGGGTCTTTTGTTCGGCAGAGGGGAGGGCTGTTGTCGGGGCCTGCGGTACGCGGCTTCAGGGAGGGGTTCCTTCGCAGCCACTCGCCTTGTTGCTTTTGTGGGTGCCACTCCCCTGGCCGGCCCGATGCGACACGCCAGTAGCGTGGCACCGATTCCCCTCTGGTTCTTGGGTGCTGCTCTGAGCAGCGTCACCGTTTATACCAGAAAGCTGGCGGGTACTATGGGGAAAAAACAAAACAAGAAGAAAGTGGAAGAGGTGCTAGAAGAGGAGGAAGAGAAATATGTGGTGGAAAAGGTTCTCAACCGCCGAGTGGTAAAGGGCAAAGTGGAGTACCTTCTAAAGTGGAAGGGTTTCTCAGATGCAGACCACACGTGGGAGCCAGAAGAGAACCTGGACTGTCGTGACCTCATTGCTGAGTTTCTACAGTCACAGAAAACAGCTCATGAGACAGAGAAATCAGAGGGAGGCAAGCGCAAAGCTGATTCTGATTCTGAAGATGAGGGAGAGGAAAGTAAACGAAAGAAGAAAGAAGAGTCAGAAAAGCCACGAGGCTTTGCCCGGGGTTTGGAGCCGGAGCGGATTATTGGAGCTACAGACTCCAGTGGAGAGCTGATTTCCTGATGAAATGGAAAAACTCTCATGAGGCTGACCTGGTCCCCGCCAAGGAAGCCAACGTCAAGTGCCCACAGGTTGTCATATCCTTCTATGAGGAAAGGCTGACGTGGCATTCCTACCCCTCGGAGGATGATGACAAAAAAGATGACAAGAATTAACTCTATTGAGTACCAGCCCCTGTCACATGACTGTGGGTTTAAAGTGGGGAGGGGAAGGAGTTCTACTTGTCTTGACACTATAGAAGTGGCTTGAGAAGATGTCCTTTGAAGAGCCAGTATAGTTTCTGTGCCCTACAGCAGCCTAAGTGCTTTAAAGCCGTCCCATGCTGTAGAGATTAGATTGCACACCCATCCCAGTGGAAAGGAAGCGAATAAGTGTTTCAAGACAACACATTCTGCACTTTGCTGAGAAATGCAAAGGGCCTTCTATGAAGGACAAAACTTGCAGCATGAGTGTGTGGGAGAACAAAGAGATACTGTACATCTTCAGAGAGCATCTCCACAACCCACAGCCTTCTTCCCAATAGTGTTAACTCTACATTTTTACAACGTAGCATGTGTGTAGTTTTTGGCTATTACTGGTGTATATTTGGGATGGGAGGGGTGGGTGGGGAAAAGGGAGATGGATAGGATCATTTTTGTTAAAATTTCTGATTGGGAAAATGATGAAACCAACAACTGTTGATTTGATTCTATGTCCAAAATATTTTACCTTTAAAAAAAAAAAGTCATTGGCAGCAGAAATGAGGACAGTGAGAGACTGCTTCAAAGCTCTGTGTGCCTGGAACTTAAGCCAAGGTATTCCCTGCCTGAGCTTAATGCTGTCCCTACAAAGGACTAAGCCAGTAAGTTACCAAAGCCTCCATTTTGGAATGGAAACTGACTGAAGAGGGAATGTGTTTTATTGGAAAGTACATATAAGCAGATTATTCTGTTTCAGAGGTGCTAATTCTTGAAATTTACAAAAAGACCCTTTCTTTGCCAGTAAGTCAGAAATAACAGCGTGTCCATCCAAGCCTCTGGGTGAGCTATTTGGGGGAGGCAAAGGAGAGTAGTGGAGATGAGAAAGTGGGAAAGATAAGAGCCCATGCTCTTGGGGTGGAAATCTCTTGGAGTCTCTCTGTTATGAACTTTGAACTCTTAAGCCATTAGTGGCAGGGTTCAATCACTAATAGCACAAGTTTCACTGAACTAATAATTCGAGGGATGAAAGATTTTTAAAGCCCTAGTCTCAGGAGAAAAGTAAACTTTCACACTGGGGCAGTGGTTCACTTAGAAAAACAAAACAAACCACCATTTTTTTTTAATCCTAAAAATGAACTAATACCCAAAATGCTTTATCTTGAATCATGAGATCCACCAGTTCTTGACATCATCTGAACTACATCAACTCTTTAGGCATGTGTTAGGTTTCTGTGAAAACATTGTTTAAATGTAAACTTCATACTACCCTGTCAGTTTTGTCTTAAAAAAACTATAGATTTATAAAAATTATAATAATAATAATAATAAAATACAACAAAAACAACACAGAAAATCTAATAATACTAAAAAGATGGCAAAAATACGCCAGTCTGGATGTGAAGAACTGAATGGAATTTGGTTAAAAATTAGGAACATTCTCATTTATACCAATAAGACATATACCTAGAGCCCTGGTGTGGCGCTGTAGGGTGAACACTGAACCACAAGGTTGGTTTGAACCATAAGGTCAGATGTTCAAACCCATCAGCCACTTCTGGGAAACCCCATGCAGGGTTGCTATGAGTCGGAATCGACTCGACGACACTTCATGGCACCACCAATAAGACGTAAAAGCCCTTAATGCTGATACGCCTAGCAGGAGCATACCAAAATATGCCCGAACCAAAATGATCAAGGGAATAAGGAAACACTGAAAACTCCACCACTGCTAATGAGCACCTGACCACATCTCGCTCAGAAGATGGAGAGGAGGTGAAGACGACTAAACAACTGAAATACACAGAAACACAAAAACATAAGGATTGGAAAATCATTTCAACTACCATTCTTCATAAGTGACAGGAAAGATGGGCAGAAGCGCAAAACTATAAAACAATCTGCCCAAATCAACCACAAACAGAAAAAAAAAAAAAATTAATTAAATTGGGGTACCCAATAGTGCTGCATTCTGTTGTGCACAGGGTCGCTATGAGTCAGAACTGACTTGATGGCATCTAACAACCTAAGATGTGTCTGAATTCTGTTTCTAAGGCAAGTTATTTGTCCTCTTCATGAGACACTAATGGCAAATGGAAACTTTCACGACAGAGTGCACACAAAACAATCAACTCCAGACAGATTACATGGTTTCTATGTGAACAGCAAACCTAAGAGCCTTCAGAGGATGTGCTGTGGAAGACTTGTTTTCATGATGTTGGCACAGGAAAGAAGTTCTTGAACAAGGTATAGAAACATTGGCCACACGAGAAAAGAAAAACACATTTAGTCACATTAAAGTTAACGACTTTTTTGCTGGGAACCTAAACGACATGTGTTATGCTTCTCACCAGAAACACAAGTTTTGTTTTTTTCATGAACAGTACCAGAGTGACAAGACAAATCATAGATGGAGCCTGACGCCTTTTGTACAGACACTGCCCCTGACAAAGGACTGATGCGTGTGGAAACAACCCCAGCAGCAAAAAGACATGCTACTCAGATGACAAAGAGCAAAAGCGGCCACAAGGCACGTCGGAGAGACGGCAGCCTGGATGGAGACGGGCGCCTACCCCAACAGTGACCAGGACCTCTGACGGAACACACAGCCAAAGGCACCGCAGACTCTGGAAATGCTCTGGGCCCTTGGTCTGCAGATCCTGTCTGTTCAGTCACAAACCACGAGGGACCTTATGGTCAGCACATCAATGATCATGATGATTATGCGCCCAAAGTCTCTCTCAGTAACGAATCTAAGTATGGGATGACAGGCAGTTGAAGAGGTGACAGACAATACAGCTATGCACCTGAATCTGAATGCTTCTGTTTTCAGAGCAGAAGCTCATGAATCTCATTTCTTCCAATTTTCCTGATCAGTAGTGCAGTGCTGAGCAAAAAACATGTCTGTGAGTGGCATGAAGACACACTCACACGTGTGCATGAACCTCCACACGTGTGTCAAGAGAGCCATCCTCCCAGATACGAATGGGAGACAGACAAAAATGTTACTTCCTTCTCAAAGTCTGCTCCAGTGTATGGAGGCAGGAGCGGACTAGGTCCAGACACACCCATACATTCAGTCAACTAGACTGTCACCACACAGAGCTCAGCCTGCAGAGAGCGTGCACTGAGCCAAGGCCGCTGCAGCAGTTCAGGCCACATGGTGAAGAGCGATTACGCACATGTAAGAAAGGGCAGCCAGGCCCCCAGAAGGAAGCACTATTTACAACTGTGGTGTAACATTTCGGGAAAGCACACGGTGAAGCGCTCAGGCTGAAAGGAACGTTAATTACCCGGTCATTCATAAGAAGGTCTTTCACGATGAAAGTCGCTACCAGAGATTTCAATGGTGCAGCAAACTGGTCAGGGGCGAGGAGAGCGATGTGGCCCATGGTGACCAGTGGCGTGATGAGGTGCTCCAGGTTGCTTGGATCGAGACTCTTATGCAGAGGCTGGAAAAGAGGAGCAGAATTTATACTCAACAATACACGTATGCAGACACACTGTGCGCAGTTTCCGTCTCTGCATGAGCCGGTGTGGCTTACAGGTTCCACAGAATGACTAGGGAGCACAGTGGCTTTCTATAGTAAGCACTGGACTGTGAAGCCTCGGAAAGCCTATACAGGAGTGATACATGTCAGAACTGACTCGATGGGCCCTGAACAACAATTCTGGTCTGACCCACGTCCTGTTAGGCAGGTCAGGAAACACTGCAGCGTGTGGAATCACATTCATAAGTAGTACACAACGGGAACTTCAAAAAGTTCCAAGAAAACTTTATCGTTCCATTCCATTTTCCCAGGATCTTTGGGAAGCCCCCTGGTATATTCTGACAGTGACTATGTTAGAGACTGCTGGGGTTCCCCAGCAATCCCTAGTCTCCTACTTCCTGGGCATAAGCAGGGCCACACGGCCAGTTTCCTGTGTGGGCGGGCTGCAGGTGGGTGTTGCGTGATGCAGGAGAAAAGGCACATGGCAGCGGGCAAAAGCCGCGAGGGAAGCGGACTTTTCAGAAGTGACGTAAGGAAGTCTAGTGTGGCTGCGACTGCTAACTGCACGCCCAGTGGACACCAGGCACGCACATCTGGCCATGAGAGCACGAAGAGCCTTTACACTCACATGGAATGACACCCAAAATGTCAACTACAGAAATGTAAAAACTCAGGCGAGACCTCGTGCTGTCACTGGTATGGGGGGACAACACTTGTTCTGTGTGTTTATTTGTCCTTATTGTACTTTACAAAGTTAGCATTCTGCTTTTGTCTGCCACTCTCCCAGGCCAGTAAGTACTGGCCTATGCTCATTTTTTTTTTCAACAACACGTTTACAAAATATATTGGTAGAGAGTGCTTATGAAACTACCCTGTGGGGAGGGAGGAGCACACGGGGGCTGGGCATGGTTGGTAAGCACAGGCCGTGAACAAGCGCTATTGCCTAGAAACACTATGGCAGGGGTGGGGATGGTGTGCCATGGAGTCACTTCCAATCCTCCTGGCGTGGGGTTTCTGAGACTGTGAAGCTTTATGGGAACAGAAATCCTCGTCTTTCTCCCAAAATGTAGCTGGTAGATTCGACCTGCTGACCTTGTGGCTAGCAGCCCAACTCATAGCCAACTCTGCTACCAGAGCTCCTTCAAACACTACGATTGTTGTCATTATTAAGTGCCTTTGAGTCTTTGGAACCATAGTAACCCTGTATAGGGTTTCCAAGGAGCAGCTGGTAAGTTTGAACTGCCAACCTTGTGGTTCAAACCGACTTTGCAGTCCAGCGCCTTAACCCGCAGTGCCACACCAGTATAGCAGACATGCATTAAATGAGCTGGGAACTCACACCACTGAGCAAGGGAGCTTTGGGGTGTGCCTGTCCCTGCTGAGGCATCTAGCGTGTGGGCTTTGGCGCATAGGGAGATGCCTGGAGCTTGTGGGCAGTTTAACAATCTAACAGGTCCACAGGGCCCAGGAGTGAGTCCACACCTTCTCTACCTTCTGATAGGAAACAAGCTCATGTATTAGCTGCTAATCATTCCCATGCCACATTTAGAAAGAGAACCCATGTCATCAATGTACCAAACTAACACTAAGGATTCTGGTAAAAACAGTTATGTGTTCTTTCCCAACTTCTCCACAGGACAGTATGAGGTTTTACCCTGGCAAAATGCACATATATTCAAATGAGTTTAGTTCTTGCCACTCTTGATAACTTCCCTCCACCCACACATGCACTGCATGTCCAGCTACAGGCCAGTTTCTCGTTTGTCTAATAAGCAAAACTCTAACACAGTCTACAGTTACTGTCAATTCACTGCCATCACAAATCTGATCATTCTTCACAGTAAATTAGTGATGTGGTTTCCGGCAGCTGACATAAAGGACCAGATCCTGGGCTTGTGGCCAGCTATCTTCATGACACTTTTCCCTTTTTGTCAAAAGTCAGCCAGACTTACAGATAAGATACACTACCAAACTGAAGATTAAAGTACCCTAACAAATGCAAGTTAGTGTCAGGATTACCTTCCTTATCAGCATCATTGAAAAGAAGTAAAATGAGATCAGTCAAGAAAAGCAAAAGCTTTCTATAAATCAACATGAGTTTATTAAAGACCTTCTTCTCGTACAAAAACGTATTAGAGAAAATAACACCAAAAAGAAAAATTGAAAATAAACTATTTGCTACCAAAAAGCAGGGAGTCCTAGTGTGGCACTGTGGGTTAAGGCAGTGGACTGCAGACTTGGTTTGAACCGTAAGGTTGGTGGTTCACGCTCACCAGTCGTTCCTTGGAAACCCTAGCTATGGGTCAGAACCGACTTGGCGGCACTTAACAACAAATTAAAAAGCAGAGCAGCTGCCTGGAAGATGGTTGAAGACATGGGGCCTCCCACCTCTTCTACCTGTTGAAGTGACACACAGTGTCACACGTGACAGCAAAACAAGCCTTCAGAAACGGGAAAGTCTAAAAGCAGCTAGGGTAGCAACTTCTGCATCGCATCCTAAATGCTCTGGCATCACCAAGTCCCTGGACAAAAGGTGTAGTTCGGAATGAATGCATTTCTTGCTTAGCTGTGATTTACATTAACAGTACTAAAGACAGCCCTCGGATATAACAGAATGCAACCCAACTGCAATGCTTAGAAAGCTGAAGGTGATTTCAAGGACAGGGGAAGAACATGAATACACACACGGGAAAGACACCCTGGTAATCTAACACAAAACTGGAGGTTAATAAATATACTCACTTTAGGAAACGCATTAGTATTGATTTAAATTTCAGTTGTTGTAAACTATCAAGTCGGCTCCAAGTCATAGCAAACCCTCCCTGTATAGGGTTTCTGAGTGGTGGCTGGGTGGGTTTGAACTGGCAACCCTGAAGTTTTCAGTCCCGTTCCTATGCTACAGCACCACCCCAGGACTCCGATAGCAGCTCAGAAAAGTGTCCGTGGTGTAGAAAACAGAACAATCACCCGGTGGTCACTATGACTGATAACTATGGTTTTTAGATGTAATTACTGGCTAACAAAAAACTGTTTCCAATGACTAAGATCTAAATATAAAGCAATACCAAATGGTGTTATGTAACTGTTTAAGTTTTCTGAATTTAAGTTAATACGGAACATCAGACAAATCACATCTTTTCATATTTTAACCATTCATCAGTGCTGAGAGTTCACAGAATCCTATTCTGAAGAAATACTATAGAGTTTATGTGCACAAAAATCAGCATTTTCTTACAAAACATACCTCAAATATCTGTGCGAACTGGGTCTCTTTGCTGGAGAAAATGGCGTGGATACAATGGACGGCATACTTGGCTTGCCGTGGGGGTCCTTTTTTAGATTTGTGATGTAAAACAGGAAGCAAGGCGCTAAAGAAAAGCAGAGACAAGCAATGAATGGGACAGCAGGCATGGTTTCTTCTAGGTACTTTCATGCTGGTATGTTTGACTCATGTTCTGTGAGAACACAAATGTCATCTTGCTTGCAACAATCTCTATCGAGCTGCTTTACAATCATCTATGTTAAAAACAGAACCCGGATACAGACACAGTTTGAATTTTTCCTTTTGGTTCAGCACTGTAAGGACTCATAGGGCTGGTGGCTTGCCCCCACCCGCCTCATCAATGCCGCCCCCACATGGGGCTTTTCCTTACAAGACCTGCTGCTATAACTCCAGCTGAGACAAAGACCACTGGTCTGGGGCCTGTCTCCCAAATCTCTGCCTCAGATGACCTAACCCATACTGAGAGCGGGTCCCTGTGGCCCAGGCACTTCCGTGGTCCCCGTGGTCCCTGCCTGGTGCTACCAGCATGCGAGGGGACCAGAGAGGTTGTAACGTGTAAGTAAGCAGTATAGGAGCTGCGTCCAGATGCAGTAACATAAATCAGTCCAAGGCCAATGCACACAACAGAGACCAAAGAGAGGGAAGCCTTGTACTGTTGAGGCGGCCGAATAAACCACGCTCACCACAGTCCACTTCAAAAGCCACCAACAGCTCCTTCCTGGTGAAAACATGAATGCAGGTGGATGATAGCAAGTGTGTTGTGACCCCATACGTGATGCGAGAGATAACCTAGAAATGGAGAAATGTCCCCAGATGTGACAGTTCCTTGTGTCGGTCACCTGCCGTCCTAACAGGCTAGTGCTGGTCATCCTCATAGCACCAGGACTTAGACAAACAGGACTGGTCAAAGAAAAACACAAAACAAAAAACATGGGTAGGTTGTCTAAAAATAAAGTGCAGGTAAACAAAGCGATGCCTGCTGTAAAAACCTACTGCTACAGAACTGGTGTGGAGTCACAGCACCCCGCCAGGACAGAGGCAGAGAAGCACTGCGCCAGGGCTTCCAACACTGTTTCCTCCTTCTCCAGCGGTGTGGCTTCAAACCACCACGCTCTAAGTCAGTAGTCCAATGTTTAACCCATGGCACCACCAGGGATCCTTGATAGGCACACTTTGCTGTTGTTTTTAAGTGCTATCGAACCTGTTCTAATTCATGGTGACCCTGAATAGGATTTCCAAAGAGTGGGTGGTGGGTTTGAACTGCCAACCTTGTGGTTAGCAGTCCAGTACTGATCCCACAACCTCACCAGAAAAGTACACTAGATGGGATTAAAATCAGAGTATATACTAAAGACAATGCTATAAAAACTGCAAAATAAAACGTGAGAAGAGAGGAAGAAAGAAAAGAGGATCCGTGCCTGTAATTTGGCATCAAATGGTCAAAAGCACAAGTAACTGGTGTCCCAGCAAACAAGGCATTCCTTGTACTTCGGGGAAATTAAAGGAAGAGACAAAACCTACAGTCGCTGAAGGAATACTTGCTAATTTTTTTTTTCCTCCAAATCTGATGAAAATGATAAGCTCACTGATCCAAGACAAGAATCTCAATAAACCTTAAGCAGAAGAAACAGACAATCAGCTGTTTAGAAGCATGCCATCATCAACTTCGCAGAAGCCAGTGGTAAAGAGAAATTATGTATCCTTTATAAATAAAGGATATATAATACATAATAACTCTTTTCATCAAAAAAAGTTCAATCCAGAGATAATGGAATCATGTATTTTAGGTTCCAAAAGAACTGCCAACCTAGAGTTGTATTCTTAACAAAAGATGAACAATTCTACAATAGAAAATATTTCAAACAACTGATTTAAGCATCTACCTTAAGAAATTAGATAAAGAGCAAATCAAAGCCTACATAAACAAGTCGAATGAAATAATCAGCAAAAAGTCATAAAATCTAATATAAAATAAAACAATAAAGAGAAACAATGAAAACAAAATGTGGTTCTTTTAATATGGTCGCTAAAAGAGCAAATCAAAGCCTACATAAGCTAGTCAAATGAAATAATCAACAGCAGAAAGCCATAAAATCTAATAAAAAAATAAAATAAAACAATAAAGAGAAACAATGAAAACAACATGTGTTTCTTTTAATACGGTCACTAAAATTGATGAATGCTGCGCCGGACTGGTCAGGAGAAAAGAAAGAAGATATAAATTATCAACAGCAGAAACAAAAGATGACAAGTACTAATCCTTCAAACAACAGACAAGGGACTTTTATGGACAACTTTATGCCAGTAAATGTGACACTCTAAATGTTTGGAGGCTGTTCCATTGCACTAGACAAATTGAACTGAGTTTTGAAGGACACAAAATATCACAGCCATTCCAGAAAAACTGGTTTTCGATTAAGGAAACAGAGGGTGAAGGTAATTACGCACCTTCTCACGAAGGAAACTCAGTCCAGATGACTGACTTTACTGGTGAATTCTATCAAACCCTGGAGAGCAATGCCACCCACTCTCCAAACATTCTTCCAGGATTAAGGAGACAGGACTTCACAACTCATTTTACAAGGCCTAAAACCTGCCCACAGAGCATGAGCCCTCAGGATGACAGCTGTAAACACTTGACAAAGTGAACACCCCCTCCCCCCTTTGAATCCAACAGTAGATGATGATGAAGAAAATGCACCCCAGGAAGGCCAGGCCCATTTGTCACCCTGACTTCACTGTGACTTTAAAAGGAGAAGAAACCACAGACTCGTTACAACAAATGGAACCGATGCTGGAAAGCCATCTGACCGAGTTCTGCACTCATGCACGATCAAAACCCACAGCACACCAAGACTACTAGCAAGGCACTTTCTCCAACTGGTAACTGGACTTAGAAAATCCCAGAATCACATTCAGATGGAGCACTTCCTTCCAGAACAAGGAAGATGGCAAGCATGCCCGCCCCTCTCAGCGCTGCCACCGTCACTTTACTGGGAGTGTGACCCCAGCGAAAAAAGTCAAGAGGACTCATTCTACAGGGTAAGCCTGATCAAGAGGGGGTGGTGGTGGTGGTGGTGGTGGAATGTGCAGCAGAACCCCAATTCTCATGGGATCTATACTTTCTGATGCCACAGAAACTGGATGAACACCCAAAACCCACTGCAGCAGGATAATTTCTAACCCTGAAAGCAAAACCAAACAATATCCCCTGAAACCGTTCTTAAAGTAGACAACAGCCTAGCTGAGCTCATGAAGGAGGTCTCCATGAGCAGTGTGCTCTTTTAAAGAACGTAATCTATGGAATCCTGCTTTTACCAGCTGCTCCAAGCTTGCTTAGGGCGGAGTGGTTTCATGTTAATGGTGGGAACTTACCAGGAAAAGAATGAAAATGGCTCCACGATTTAAAGAATGTAATCAGTATCACCGTATTAAACACAAAATTTGTTGAATTGTTGTTTGTTTTATATATATATTCACCAACAATTTTAAAAATAATTTAAGTGGAAGACAGTATCCAGAAACCTGCAAGATATGGCCAACAGAAAAGAAAGAAGACCAGTAAACAGAGACACACCACCACATTCATGGACCAATAGGCATTTCTGAAGCACAGTTTACAGTGTACTGCGCTTGGAACAACTGGAGAGGAAAAGTGTCTTCTTCATGGTTAAAAAGAGCACTCCAAGGTCTGCTGTGAAGTACAACGCTGTCAGTGACAGGATGATACATGTACGTCTATAAGGAAGACCAGTCAATACCACTATTAATCAAATTTACACACTAATCACTTAAGCCAGTAATAATGAAATTGGAGAATTTTACCAATTTCTTCAGTCTGAAATTGAAGCAAGATGCACTGAAAATTACTGGTGATTGGAATGCAAAAGTTGGAAACAAAGAGGAAGGATCAGTCGGAAAGTCTGGCCTTGGTAAGAGAAAAGATGCTGGAGATCATGCGACAGAATTTTGCCAGACCAATGACTTACTTACTGCAAACACCTTTTCAGCAACACAAAAGACAACTATACACCTGGAAGAGTCCTGGTGTGACACTGTGGGATAAAGCACTGGACTCAAGGTCAGTCTGAACCAAACGGTCGGCAGTTCAACCTCACCAGCTGCTCCTTGGAAACCCTATACAGAGTCACATGAGTCGGAACTGACTCGAGCACTTAACAACACACATGGAAAACACCTAATGGAATACACAGGAATCAAATGAGCTACATCTATGAGAAGGAAGGGACTATTGAAAAAATCATTGTCAGTCAAAATAAGCTTGGGGGCTGACTATGGAACAGACACCATCAAGTGCTCATACTCCAAGTTAAGACTGAAGCTGAAGAAAATCTAAACAAGCCCTCGAGAGCCGAAATCCGTCCTTGAGTATGATCTATCCCTTCTGAACTTAGAGATCATCATCACAAGAACACCTCTGATGCATCAGACCTAAGACCAGAAGAGTTGTGGAATGGCATCGAGTACAACATATATGAAGAAAGCAGAAGGTCATTATGAAGGCAAGAAAGATAAAAATGGATGCCAGGAGGAGTGAGTGACTCCAAAACTTGCTCTTGAAAAGAAATGAGGACTCAAAAGAGCTAAGCAGAAAATTTCAAAGGGCAGCTTGAGAAGACAGAGTTAAGACTTGGAGTCAGAAAACCAACAGGGAAGAACACACTCAGCATTTCTCAAGTTGAAAGAACTGAAGGAAAAAATTCAAGCATCAAGTTGCAATACTGAAGGATTCTAGGTACAAATTAGAGAGGGGGTGGCTCTGTAGGATTAGCACTGGACTGTGAACCACAAGGTCGTCGGTTCAGGCCTACCAGCAGCTCCATGAGAGAAAGATGAGGCTTTCTGTTCCCACAAAGATTTACAGCCTCGGACACCCTACACAGGATCACTAGGAGTCAGAACTGCTTTGAGAGCACTTAATGACGAAAACAATGGGTAAAATACCAATTGACGTAGGAAGCGTCAACAGAAGATGGAAGAAACACACAGAATCCCTGTACTGAAAAGAACTGCTCAGCGCTCAACCATTTCAATCAAGGCCTGATGGTACTGAAGGAAGAAGTCCACGCTATAGTGAAGGCATTGGTGAATGGAATATAAATTATGTTTCAAATAAAAAAACTAGAGCAGGAAGATAGCTACCGGACCAACCAATTTAAAGTCATCCATATTTGTATCCGTTCCAAAAAGAGGTTATCCCATGGAATATCATTCACATCACATGCAAGTAAACTTCTGCTAAAATTTTCTATCAACAGGGAGAAGTTCAAGCCAAATTCAAAAGAAGGCACAGAAGAGAGATATCATTGCTGACGTCCGATGGATCTTGGCTAAAAGCAGAGAACACCAGAAAGATATTCACCTCTGTTTTATTGACTTCGCAAAGGCTTCCACTGTGTGGCTCATCACAATGTATTGCATTAGACAAATATGGTGCCTAGCGATGTCAAGATGTTCAAGAGCAAAGATGGCAGTTTGAAAACTCAGCTGCACCTGATCCAAGTCGTGGTATTTTCAATCACCTCGTAAGCATGTGAAACTTGAACAATGAATAAAGAAGATGGTAGAAAAATTGATGCATCTGAAGTATGTGTTGGCGAAGAATATTAAAAAAACCATGGACTTCCAGAACAAACCCATCTGTGCTGGAAGAAGTGCAGCCATATGCTTCGTAGAAGCCGGATGACCAAACCATGAAGAAGGACCTCATTCTCGATAAAGTGGAGGGTCAGCAAAAACAAGGAAGACCCCCAGCAACGGACTCAAATATAACAAACATTGTGAGGATGGTGCAGGACTGCACAGCATGGTGTTCTATTGTACACAGATAGAGCCAGTATGAGTTCGAACCGACTCGATGGCTCCTATGTGCAGGAACACACTTCTCAACATCCGCCACTATAAATTGTACATTTATGTACTTCAGAGTTTTCTGATTTTTGTTGCTTAAATATATGGATTTTAACTTACTTTGCTACACTGTTTCAGCTGATTCTGTAGTATTTTCCCAGGGAAACGATTATTTCTGCTTCCTCCTTTCTAAGAAAAATATAACTTACATGCTTAAATAGTTGCCTCAGCTAACCCTTACAAATCAATGCTAACTCTGGACAGGGAAGGCATGGTTTTCCAGAGTCTCCCTGATTTTACGAGGAGTACTTTTAGCTCTTTGTTATGTTATAGTAGGTTGGGAGATTATGTTATGAAGGCATTCAATCCTATTTTACTGGATAATTAGAAATAAGATAAGCACTCAACTGCAAGGTCAGTTTGAACCACAAGGTCAGAGGTTCAAATTCATCAGCTGCTCTTTGGAAACCCTATACAGGGTCCCTATGAGTCGGAACTAACTCAAGGGCACTTAACAATAATCAACATCAATCCCATGATCAACCGGTTCCCTTTGCCCGACCAATCCCGAGGCGCAAACAGTTAACAGGCTCAAAGGCTAACAGAAAGGGTAGAGGTTTGAGTCTTACTGAAGCTACTTCCAACAAAACCAGCCACAGTTCTCCTCTGGCACACTTCAGAACCAACTCCATGACAACTGGTGTGTGCTGCTGGGCTTAAAAATGAATCCTAACAAAACAGTGTCGCTGCTATTGTTGTTACGTGACAACATAGCGACCCTGAACAGGGTTTGACCCACTGACCTCACTCTTAGCAGTCCAGTGCTACAGTCTCACACCTAGCTTTCTATTCCTGGAATTAACCAAGGCCGTTGTTTTAAGCAGATACAATTTAACATTTGCATGGACAGCTGTAAGCACCTTTATTGAACATACTAATTCATCTTGAACTGCATTTGAGCAGTTGGTCTACAAAGAATACTAGGTTGTTTTGTAACAGAACTTCCCACGCCCTAGGTCAACTGTCCCATGCTTTCTGGTCCATATTTTGGAACTCCATTAGTTTGCTGAAACTTTTGAGGAGACCCCAAGGAAATATTCCTTAAAGAATGCTTGATTCTTTCTGCAACAGCGTCAATCACCACTTAGCTGAAAATTGAGCCACAAGGGCGCGTTCCCGTCCAGACCTGAAGGGTGGTCAAGGGCCACGCCCTGGGTTCCTCTAGCCTCTCTCCACACGGTAAACCCAGTCCCGTCGAATTCTGAGCCTCTCGCTCCACACTCCCTCCCACTTCATCCAGGACCCTCCAACTTGATCGCCTGAGAACAGCCAGCAGTGGTAGCAGGCATACTGCAGGCTCCTCTGATCTCAGAGGCGTGGAGACTGACGTTCACACGGTCCACTGCACTAACTGACTCCAAACATCTGCAATCGTCATCACTCTTCTTTTTTCTGCAAGTGGAGACCAATGGTTGTACCTTAGCTGCTCGTGAGCTTTTAAGACCCCAGGTGCTACTTGCCAATGTAGGCTGTAGAACAAAGTCTCTATGGACCACGCCATACCAACTGGTCATAAGATACCCCTGGTTGGTTGGTTGTTTTTGCCAGTATGTCACTTCTGATCTTTGTGTCGAGGTGATGAAGATCCAGCTTGTGGAGGGACAAGGATAAGATTCATAGGAATGCAAACAGTTAGGTGCTCGACTAGCAGCCCCGTTTCAATCCTGCTTAGGTGGCAGGCCTGGCAGTGGGCCTGCAAGACCCCGTGGCGTTCAAATTGACAGCAACTGACAACAGGAACCATCGTGATTATCTCTGGCTCTTCTTTGTAAGGAGAAACGGAATGCTTTCCTTTTTTCCTTCTATACTGTGAACAACTGAGAAGAATCTGAATATTCCTGGTTTCTTGTACATTTGAATACTTTTCCCTCAAGAGACTTCTGAAAGGGTAATGTTCTCAATTTCTTTCATAATTGTAGTTTATTTTTTCTTCCCTCTCCTTTAGACTATTTTACTGAATTATACCATCCTAAAAAATCCAGTTTTCAAATTATTTACATTAAAAAAAAAAAAAAAAACCCGCTTCAGCAAGTGTCCAGGGTAGAGCAAGAGTGGCCCACAGGGTGGTGCAAAGCTGAGGCTTAACCCAGCACACAGCCTCATCTTTTGGCCAAGGATGAGGAACCGAGTGGGTTCCAACAAACCTTTGGTTTGGAGCCATCAACCTTTAGGTTGCCCGCTCAGTGCCTAACCCACAGTGCCACTGGGGCACCTTTTTATTTGCTTACCGAAGGCAACCCCAGTGCTGTCACATGGGTTCCAGCTTCTAGCCACCCCGTAGAGGATTCCAGAGGCTGCAAACATGTTTATGGGACCAGAGGGCCTCATCTCTCTGGCTCGGAGTGGTTAGCAGTCCAGTGCCTACACTAAATATACAAATACTGAGTAAAGTCATGGGCAAACTCATACCATGGGTCTGCACCAAGAGCTGGAGTTTAGGGACATTAGGAAAAGGTCCTAGCTGGAGGGACAGCAGGTCTCTGAGTCCTTGCTACAGCCTGGCTGCCAGCCGGATTCTCCTGTCCAGTAAACTCTCTGGCTATTAGGCTGCTTCCGTTGGAAATCTTGCATGGCTGAAAGACTAAGCCAGCCTTGTTACTTTCAGTCATGCTACACGACCTGGTGTGGCACTGTAGGGTCACCACAGGATTGCAAAGCACAAGGTGCTCCTCAAAAACCCTATTGTTGTTGTTGTTGTTAAGTGCCGTGGAGTGGGTTCCGATTCATAGCAACCTTGTCTGTATAGGGTTTCTCAGGAGCGACTGCTGAGCTTGAACCAACGACCTTGCAAGTTCAAACCAACCTCTCAGTTCAGGGCATTAACCCACAGCACCACATCAGGACTCCCTACAGGGTCACTATGAGTCGAGCTGACTCCACGGCACTCAGCAACAACACACGACCTGCTATTTCCCCCTACCTTGATATTTATGAAATAAATTACTTCAATAAATTCAACAAATCCTTAAAATGCAATGTAATTCCACCAGGCTGTTTTCCTCAGCTATGAGACTTCTTGCTGCACAGATTCACATTTTTGTTCATCGCCAATAAGTAGGAAATAGTCAGAAGTACTGAATTCATGAATATTTCTCATGACTATCCCTGGGGGAGGGAGGAGGGCACGATGGCTTGCCCCTGCCTGCCTGCCTTTGTGGCTTTGCCTACTTTCTCCCCATTCTCAGCCATTCCCTCAAGTCTAACCTCGAGTCTGTCGTTTTCTGCAGTTTATTCTGCTTCTTGCTGCCTGCAGTCAATTCTACCCCGAAAGGTGAGTCCCTTCTTGTTCTTCTTCGCCACTTCCTCTCTCATACGTTGGCCTGTGTTGTCCTCTCCTTTTCACATGTCCTTGGCAGTTTAACTTTCTTGGCCGTGTGGAGCCACTGTTATTTCCTAGAAAAATCCAATGATTCCCAGCAGTGCTGAGCACCTGGCCTCTGAATTCTGTGATATTCCATGTGTTTTATGCCTGATTGTTTTCCCCGACGAGACACTTCGCACTTCTCTTCAAACTGCAGCATCAGCACTCCCAGCTCCGGCTGCATCTAGCCAGCTGGCTCCTCACATAGGGGCAGCGTGAGGATCGTGAGCCGCCCCCCATGTGGCGACTCCCCAAGTCTGCTGGAACTCCTCCCATGAGAACCAGCTGCATGGCTTTCTGGGGCTACCTGGGTGACCAGGGCGCCCTCCGGTCAGAATATCACAAGGGACCCCTGCCTATCATCACAAGTTTTTCTGGTCAGCACTTACCCTCTGACCGACTGGAAAGGGGGTGGGAACAGATGGAGCCTCACATTCCCCTCTCGGCCTTACTGCCTTCTACTTGGTGCTCCGCTGAGGAGAAGAGGTCAGCCAGACAAGGCTCGGGTGTGACCACCAGCACCCCCTTTACCCGTTACAGCAGAAAGCGGGTTTACCTCTCTTTCATCGTTGGTACACACCATAACCCCTCCTAAATTAGCACATGTGCTGACAGATCAGTACTGTGTCTTTTTCCATGGAGCTACCGGGTGGACTCACACTGTCAACCTTCTGGTTAACACTCGAATGCTCGGAGATTCAACACTGCCTGACCCCTAATCTGGGAGTATGTATCGATGCTCATTGCTGCCGCATCAGTCAGACTAGAGGGCACCCCACCTGGCACCAATTCCATCCAGCCTGTGGTCGGTCCCATTCACACACATTTTCCATTATTTTGGTGACTTCTAGGGAAGACTGTTTAATAAACTATTCACTTAACGCTGTCATTTTCCCTCAATTCAATCCGTTCAAGCTGGAGTCTGCACACACAGCTGTCTCCTGAAGGCTTACGCTAGGAGAAGCCTCACGGAAACACAGCAGGGAGTCGCTGTCAGCCGAATTCAATCTCCTCACGAGAGCTGCTGGAATCAGACAGACCGTCGTAAGTACCACAGCTCTGTGAGAAAGCAGCACCCTCTAGGGTGTCCTCCTGTCCACCCTGCCTCGCCATTCCCTGACAAATACATCCTACAAGGCTCTTATAAGGGGACAGTCTAGAAGGAAAGGGGTAAAGGCCACCTCCAGTGGACAAGTCAGACTAGGCCTTGCTCAAAGCTCTGGCCCAGGTCACACGGAAATTCAGGCCTGCGCCTAGTTTCGGGACTGACACTAGCCAGTTGCCCTCCTGGAGCCGTTACATCTGAGACTCAGCGCCCTCCGGTGGATGAACTCTTACCAGGTGCCACTGAAATGGTCACAGGAAGAGGGCAGTCAGCAGATGGTAAAAGCTGCACCAGAGGGCTTCAAAATGTTCATGGAGAAATGGGGTTTGCCACAAACTTTGTGAGGCCCCCTCATATACAGATGCACAGACTTGTAAAAAATTCTGATCCAAACAGGAGAGCCAGAGCACTGATCCAAAAAGAAGTTCAAACTCTGTGTTCACTTAAAAATGAAAAAGTCTGCTCCAAACAAGGTTCCCATGCTTGCCAAGAAAAAAAAAAAAAAACCTGTGATAGACTTGTGTTACTATTTCAACAATGCCCTTGTCCTAGCTATCAGCAGATCCTGGAAGGAAGGAAACAGCTTTGCTCTAGTCTCTGTGACAACTGATCCACAAACAGTGCGCGCTCCAGGAAGACTAACCCTGAGAGGGCCCGCGGCTACGAGCCTAAGTCCCGGTCCTAGGAAAGTGGGCACACAGCACACATTACCAACCCGTGAGGGAAGTGTGGCAGCTCTACAGAGAGGGCAGAGCTCGGGCCATCCTGCTACAGGTCCTGCAGACGTCCCGACCATACACTACACCTACGGGCATCATTTGCCCTGCACCACAACACACCGGGGATGGCTGCCATCAAACAGGTGCCTTTGTGTCCAAATCTTACAGCAAAACGAATGCTTCATCCCACTATGTTCACAACATTATCTATCATGAGTCTTCAAAAATCCCAAAACTTACTCCCCGGAAATGAGAGTCCAATTGGCACAGCACAGACTCAAGACAGCCTAGACATTTCTTTTCCTCCAACCATGACAGGAATCAAAAAGCAAGAAATCCTCTTGCCATTTTCCAAACTTGTCAGAATAAGCTCTACTCACGATCTGATGTGTGGGAAATCCTCTTCAATTTTGCTGCCCGTGTTTTTGAAAATTTGTAATGCGGCTTCTGCGACTTTCTCATCGTCCATTTTCAGACACGCCAGGAGAGACTCGAACGTCTCCGCCGAATGGAAGGAGATCGGGTGTGTGAAGGAGAGGACCTACAAAAGGAGTTATCAAAACCAGGTCTAAATCCATCTCGGGTCTAAAAACATGCAGCTGTAAATGGGACAGACTAGAAATGTATCACACCCAATCTCACATGGTCATCGTTAACAACAAACTCAAGAGTATTACAAGTAAGTCAAGGTTCTGAGCAAGCAGACATGTAACACAGGGCAGAAACAGATGCCCCTGTACAGGCAGATTGCCCAAAAGAAATCAGAAGCTAATATAATTCTAATCAAAATAATTGCCATTCTAATGAAAGTTTGGGTGGTTTATTTTGGGGGGTGGGGCGGTTTGCTGAAGAGGGTGAGAGCAGAAGAAAAGTGGAAACAAAGAGAGAGCACTGACAAAGTGTCCGTGTCCTCCTCAACAAGCTGGATGAGATTACTTGACAACTGTTAGGTCAGCTCCAGGGAGCAGGAAACGGGGAAAGCACTCAGCAGGTGACTAAAGCTAAGACAAATCATAATAATCACACCAGCATGGTACTCACACTGGGAAAATCACAAAACAAAAAGTAAACCAGTAAATAGCTCCTCACATACGTAAGAAATGCGATTATCCAGACTGCAATAGATAAGTTTTAAAAGGCAACAGAAATAATTGAGAATGAGGGGAATTTGTAAATAAATAGTCTGGAGACAACCAGGCCAGCCATTTGGAGAAAATCAAATTAGATCTTCCCTCAGAAAATGCACTTTCAAAATAAATTTCAGATGGGTTACTGCTGAAGACAGTAACTCTGAAAAGTCTTTAAATGGGATGGGAATTTTTTTAAGCTTAACATAGCAATGGAAATCAAATGTGGAATAGGAAAAAGCAAGTAGTAAAAACATACTCTGATAATGCTGTTATTTGTGAAATTCATAAACAAGTAAAATGAGCACTCTGTTCTAGAGCAATGTTAGATACTATTTAGACACACATAGATATAGATATAAACAAACACAAATACACAATACTATAAAAAATAAAGACTAGTACGAGGATAATAAATCCAAAATTTAGTGCAATTATACATGAAAGATGTCAATGGAGAAAAACTGCACACAGGAACTTCATGAATACTGTTAATACTCTATTTGGGTTAATATTCTATTTAGTTTTCATCAGTATGACTTTGTTGCTACATTTTATAATTCACATCTAACAGAATGCAATATATTACAATACATCCTGTCTATATACCAAATAAGAGTGCTGGTGTGGCGCTGTGGGTTAATGCGCCAGACTGCAAAGCCATTTGAACTGTAAGGTCGACGGTTCAAGCTTAGCAGCTGCTCCTCAAAAACCCTATACAGGGTTGCTATGGGTCGAAACCGACTGGACAGCACGTAACAACAACATATACCAACTATGTCTTACATAACTGCAAAGGAATATCCAGCTGAATTTGGCCATATAAGATGCTCTAACTGTATGTATATCAAAAGGAACCCCAAAACCAACCAAGCAAAGAAAGAAAAAGCAAATTCCAAGAGCTTATATCGTTCATCTATAATAAGTTAAGACAAATCAGCTTTAAAAAAGAGTGAGCTACCAACCACCACAGGCTGCTCCAGTAATACTGTTACAAAGTTGCCATCTCCCTCACTTGGAAAACATGAAACACTTTAAGATGAGTTAAGTTGGTCAGTCAGCTCCTCTGTGAGTTCACTCTTCAGCATCTGGCCTGCTCATCTCCCACTACAGCAGCAACTCACTTCCCCAACATCAAAGGAAACGACAGCCAGACACTGGCTCCAGTTTTCTGGCTCTGTTAAAAACAGTCTTAGGGAGCACAGAGACGCACATGTGCTTCAATAAGAGAATATACAATTTTTAAAAATTACGTATTCTGGCTGCTCTCAACTAAAAACATACGTGTATTTTAAAAAGATTTAAAAGCAAACAAAAGAAACATTAATGTTTATGTACAATAGGCTTATGTTTCCTTTCTTATAATTGTTCATTTTCTGATATCTTTATAATTAGTAAAAGACGGTAAGTCTTTTACTAATTATAACGTGGATTTTTAGGGAGACTCTGGTCCATTCTGTGGTAGACGAGTTAGCATCTTCTTTGCTCACTAATTACACCTTCAAATCATACTCAGTATTTTCATGTAATGAATCTTAAGACTTTACCATTTTAAACCTGAAAAATTTCAACTTACATGTTAAAAAAAGATTCTATTTCTAAATGATCAAAAACAACAGAAAATTTTACTCTAGGTCACAAAAGCTTCAGGGACAGATGTTAAGAATCAAAGCACTCAGCACACATGGCGGCCAGCTAACAGGGAGCCCGGGTCAGACAGGCAGGCCTAACCTTGAGTAGCTCAAGTCCCGCCCTGATGGCCTGGTCCGTCGGCACTCCCTCATCTTCATCGTCTGCTGTTCCGTCAATGGATTTGTTCACTTGCTTAATCAAAGCACTAATGGAGGACACAATAACAAACACACACTTTTTTAAGCTAGCATATGTTAGCAATGTCTAAGAAAAGGAATCCTTAATACGATATATGAGGGCAAAGAAGCCACTCATTGACACGTGGCCAGTGGCCGCCACATCCTACACAGTTCAGGAGTTTTCATGGAGACCTCTGGCCAGTAAAGCTTAAACTATTTACTACTGACAAGCCAAGAAAGAGGAGGTATCCCTGGTACATTGTAAAAGATAGACACTTGTTGGGGACTGCAAGCACTGAGATGCTGAGGCCCTGTGTCATGCACAAATATCCAACACGAAGGCCCCACTCAGGATTGCTAGCCAGGGAACCTGAGGGCCAAGGAAGTGACCTCTTGATGTCCCGGGTTCACATGGAACCTGAGGGCCAAGGAAGTGTCCTCCTGACGTCCCGGGTTCATAGGCTTTTACGAACTTACTGGTGGGTTACCTCTGAATAATTTTCTTTGGTCTTATTATTCATTCTATGCTTCTAACTCCAGTAATTCTAACTTCTGAGAAAATGGTTTCTTATGTGCCTCTCTTAATGTCTCCACTGTGTTGGCAGTGCATAGGGTCCTGGAAACAAATCTCTCTGAGGAACAAACTCTGGCCACCTGGCAAGCATGTCCAAACTGTTCTTTATCAAATTATTCAGTTATGTTTGATATTAACTTAATACATGAGCTCTTGATATCCATGCACCATATTAAAATCAAAACCCTTTCTAAAGCCGAGACCGTAAAAGTTCCACAGGCAAGTTTGCTGGGATTCTGCAAAGAGGCTCCGGAGACAATCCGTCCAGGGAATTCACTCAAAGTAGATTGGCGAATTCCGGAGTATTGTTCAAGGAATAATAGTGACAACCTCCTCAAATCGTCCCCAGGTGTAACCCATTAACCTAGAGGTCCTTCTTCCTCCTGAAAGCTTAAGCCAGGTAGCTGAAACAGCTTGACTCTCTTCAGACCTTTTAAATCCTTTTCACCTTTACCCATTAAAGATTAAGCGCTATAGGTACGTTAATTAGCCTTGAGAAACCTCAAGTCACTGCCTTAGGATTTGAGCCAAAAAAGTAATTTATAACACTTTGCTTGAATTTTTGGAAAATTAAGAATGTTAGATTATTAAGACAATTTGTGATATATAATTTAGAATTTGTTCCTGTAAATCATTGTGTCCTGTTTTGAACAATTAATCACATTTCATTTCTGTACCCTGTCTTAATAATCCCCTTCTTCCTTTGTGTAAAATCCCTCCCTGAAATAAAAGACGGGTGCAGATTGAATCCTGCATGCATTACTGCTTGCAGGGCCAAGCTTTACAGCCATGCTGCTTGTCATGCAGGGTCTGTCTGCCAGTTTTGCATCCACTCTGGTCTCGGGGTGTCTTCTTTGTTTCTCTCATCCTGTCTTTGTGTATATTCTTTCTCTATCTCTTTCGCCGCCAGATCTCCCTACTTCGTGAACCAAACTTCCCTGTCGAGGCAGGTCCCCGACAGACACTAAGTTTAAGTTGACAGTTTCTAACTGACCAGTTGACCCAATACTTATCACTGAAAGAAATCCTAAGAAACACACTATATGTACAAGACATGTATTTAGGCACTAGCTGGCACCCTGTGTACAGCAGGCTCTCCACAGGACCCAAGTGCCCGGATGAACCCACAGCAGGTCAAGTGTCACACCGTGACAGGCAGGTACCTGATGGATTCCGCGTCTATGTGCACAGGTGCAATCCGCTCCAACAGGAACTTGATCATCTCCAGGAAAGGGTTCGTGGGCTGTTTGGGGTTGCCCAGCTTCTTAGTTATTTCACGCTGCAACACACATTTTTTAAATGTTACAAGAAGCAGGGTTAAACAAATCATCGCCTGGAAATGTTTTAGAATCTACAGTTATTAAAGCCACGCAGTATTGGTGCTGGAAAAGGCAAATCAATGAGAAGTGCCCAGGACCAGAAAAAGACCAGAGTAAAAATTTCATCTCTGAGAAATTTCAATAATTTCAGTGAAATAGCTAACTGGACAGACACTTGGAATAAAAACCAAGATAAATCCCCATCTCCCACCTGACATCAAAAGTATTCCAAAGAAAATAAAAACAAATGCCTGAGAATAAAACAAAGGGCAGTGGATAATCAATCTTCAGTGAGCAAAATTCTCTGGAGTTTTTTCAAACTACAAGTCCTGGACCTTGCTCCAATGATCCAGATTTAGTTGATCAGGGGGAGAGGGGGGATGTCAATACATATCTTTAAAAAAATGTCTCAGAAGCATTACTGGCAACTATATTTACAAACAATGCTCTAAGAAGGGGACAGACTGTGAACATGTAATTCACACTGAAAAAAACAAACAAATAAACACAAATGGACAATGAACCCAAGGGAGGGAAAGGTCAGATATTGACTAAGAAACACAAAGTAAGCCCAAAGTCTTGTTTTTGTTTGTCTGGTTTGGGCTTGTTTCCAGCAATGATGGACTGGATCAAGGCGTGAGCGGTCACAGCAGATCAATCACCAGGCCCATCTTCTGAGGGGCCTCAGGGTGGATTTGAACAGGCTGGTAGCTGGGCACTTAATTCTGCATGGCCCGCATGGCCCCTCCAGCGGTGATGCTGGTTAGTGCTGTTACGTGAGAAAACGGTCACGCTTGTGATTGCTGTCTAGTATAAACAAGTTCCGTGGTGGAGAGAGAGCAGTATGTTTTACAAGCCTTAAAAAGCGGGCCTTCTAGGAGTTTCTCTCCCAAATAAAAAGACAGGCACCACTGCATCAAGACTTAGCTATAGGTGCAGACACCCATGGATGACCTTTGTATCAGTCATGAACCGGGAACAATTGTTAATATCTAGTTCAGTGGATCGCTCCATATAGTTTATGAGCAGGCTTCCAACGTTCGTGGAAAATCCCCTGATCTTTCTGTTCCACTTATCTGTGTACATGTTGAAGGCCGGTTGTGTACTCTATGTACCTATGAAAACATAATACTGAAAAGGCTTGTTGTTTGTTGTTAAATGCCGTTGAGTCGGTTCCGACCCATAGCGACCCTGTACAGGGTTTCCAAGGCTGTAAATCTTTACAGGAGCAGAAAGCCTCATCTTTCTCCCGCGGAGTGGCTGCTAGTTTCGAACTGTAGATACAGCTTACCCAGTTGGGTGCACCCAGTGGGCTTGTTAGGGAGACACAGCAGAATGCTAGTGGCAGGTGTCTGGACAGTAAGCTTATCACTGTTTTTTTTGTTTTTTGCATGTTTATTTTTGTTGTATTTCCTAAACTACTTCATAGTGAATATAAATTGTTTCTTTAAAGGGGGGACCACAGAAAGACTTGTTTCCTTTGTAAACGGTAGCTCTGTTCATCTCTCTCCTTACCACACAGCCTTCAGCCTGTTTGCAGGAACACGTAGGACTAACAAGACCCTCTAGCTGTTTTCTTATTTTCTCATCGTCTTCTAACACCTGTGTGAATTTCTTCATGAAGTCCTGGGCCTTACCAGGATCTGGCAAATTTCCTTAAGATACAATTGAAAACAAAAAAAGATACAATTCAAAATTATTTTTAAAAAAGAAACATTTCCCACTGCTTCATTATGTCAATTAAGACTTTTTGTAATTATTAAAACCAGGTCTAGGGTCCTAAGGAGCAGCTGGTGGGTTTGAACTGCCGACCTTGTGATTCTACAGCACCATACCCAGGAGTCTCATCAATTAACAGTCCTAACACACAAATTCAGTGTATTTCAATGAAATTATCAGTTGTCAAGTAACTTTAATAAACAGTCACACTTCCACATCTAAAAACCTTGTAAGAAATATGAAACCCACACGGGGTCACTGTGGAAGCGACACATTCCCATTCCTCAGTCACTCTAGTGGTTTCCTGGCAGCTGTGACAACAGAGACTAGCTGGGACTCTGGGCTGTAATGAGAGGAGCAGAGATTCAGGAGACAGAGTCAGTGAGATTCCACCCAACGTTGATGATTCGTTTCCAGGCCCCTGACGTGCTAAGTAGAAAGGAGTCCTGAGGACGTGACCGTGTGCTCTCAAGATGGATCGAGGGCAGGGAGAGCAGACCCAGAGCACAATACGGAACCATGTTTGCAGGCAGAAGACCCACTCAGTGTCGGCACAGTGAGCGTCTGAGGGCTGGAGGGATCCCTGCTGGCGTGCCCGCTGACAATGGTGCACAGAATATCGTTAGCTCTTCACTGGCGTATCTCCGGGATCCAGAAAAGCCATCGATGTTATGAGAGGCCACAATAAGGTCTACCATTTCAGAACAAAAAAATCAAGGGAAAGAGACAAGAGGGAGGAAGGCCGTAGAAAAGCGCTAAAGAGAACTATAACTGGGCATTCTGCAAAGCTGGAATGGAAGCCTGCTTTCTCTGAGCACAAGGAGCTAGATGGGGCGGGAGAAGCTGGGAACTGGGTCCTACAGGGTGACAGCCATGCCATGGTCCCTACCACAGCAAAAGTCACAAATACAGCAACAGCACAAAACCAGTTCTCAGGGATTCTAAAGGAGCTGAAAACGTACTGATGTTTAACTGACCCATATGAGAAATAGATTTGATCTTAAAGTCCAAAACCAAACCAAACCGCCTGTCGTCACAAGTGGCTGCAACTCAAGATGACCCTCGTGGTACAGAGCGGATTCTTTCACATTCTTGCTTTCTTTTGCTTTGTTTTTCTTCTTCCTGAAACTGCTCACTCAGGCTCCTTCTTAAAACCCTACTCATGCAAGCACTCCCCTCCTCTTCCTTCTGCCGAGTCCCAGTCCATTAGAGCCTCCTGCTTGGGTGCGGTGCCCGGGACTGCGTCCGTACCACCATCAGCACCTAAGAATCCACCTCACAAGCACCTCATTGTCACCAGAGGGCGGCTCAGCACAAGGGGTTCCTGCGGCTCGCAATGCTGTATCTGGGCACAGTGTCCCATCCACACTGACCCGGCTGTATCTGGGCTCAGTGTCCCATCCACACTGACCCGGCTGTGTTTGGGCTCAGTGTCCCATCCACATGGACCCATCTGCTCTGGGCTCAGTGTCCCATCCACACGGACACGTCTGTGTCTGTGTACAGTGTCCGGTCCACACGGAACCAGCTGTGTCTGTACACAGTTTCCTGTCCACACGGACCCGTCTGTGTCTGTGCACAAACTGAGTACACCAAGCATTACAAGAGCCTGTGCCATCGAGTCAATCCCGACTCTGCCCTCTGGGGTCTTCGAGGCTGTAAACCTGTACAGAAACAGACTGCCACATCCTTCTCCTTGACAGTGGGTTTGAACTGCCAGCCTTGAGGTTAGCAGCCCAATGCTTAAACCAGTGCATCACCCGAGGGCCCCCCCCCCCCTTTGTGGCCAGGTTGCAGCTGTCAGAGGGGAAATTGGGCAGTCTTGTTGCATCCCAGCTCTCACAGGTTTCACTAATCATTGTTTCTCCTAAATAAATTTACAGAATGGATTACTTCCATTCTCGCTCAGTCTTGCTCAATCCTTTGGACTACGCAATGTAAATGAAGGCCATGAAACGAGGGGGAGCCGGGGCTGCATGCGGCCTGTCGGAAGTTAGTTACAACCAGAAGACCCCCTAAAAGCCCCTTCAGTGGTCAGCCAGGTTTCCATGCAATCTTACATTTGTACAGATATTAAAACGTGACTTACTTGTAATGACCATCACTTTAGAAAATATGGCCTTGACACTGGCGTCTGTCTGTAAACCACACACAAAAATGCAGCATTAGAATCCCCCCAGTCAGAGTGTAACCCAGCCTACAATGCGCCAGGCCCACCCCACCCGAGCTGGTCCAGGACACAGAGCAAGCCAAGCCCTCTTCAGTCAGCAGAGAGGTCTTTGAGCAAGTCTGTAAAACGTTGAGGCTGTCTGTAAACCTGGGGGTAAGGGAGGAATAGACAAGGTCTCTGCTCAAAATGAACCTGCCAAGACACCACAGCATCACAGTGAAAACCCACAGCTCGGATGGGGGTTTCCGAGGCTGCAAATCCCCACAGGAGTAGACAGCCTCAACTTTCTCGTGGGCTGGAAGGTTCGAACCCATAGCCTTCCAGGTAGCAGTCTAGCACCTGCCCACTGCATCACCATGGTGTCTCACACAGAAGGAAACCATTCACTTCCAGGGTATTTTAAACTTCAGTTGGGGACCTTGTTGTGTTTTGGGGGAAGGGTTTCAAGGCAATCCCCATGGTAGACAACACTGTCAGAAAGGGCCACAAAGGCCACTTCTGGAGAGCATGCTTCTCCAGGACAGCTGTCCACTCAAACGAGGCAAGTAGGAGGGCTAGCTGAGAGGGAAACAATTTTAATCACTTTGAGTAACAAGGCAGCAAAACATTATTCCTTTAGTATGAGCTCAGTGCTCCCGACACAGGAGGCGGAATAAAGGCACCAACAGTCAGGAAGCCTGGCTCTCTACCGTGCCTGCTGCCCGTCTGAGTAGCAAGTGAAAAAGTAGCACAGAAAAGCGAAAGATTCTACCTACCAGCAGCCCTCAAGTTGACTCCAACTCAGAGCCACCTCATGTGTATCAGAGAACTGTGCTCCGCAGAGTTTTCCTGACTGATTTCTCGAGTGGAATGCCAGACCTGTCTTCCAAAGTGCCTCTAGGTGAACTCAGAGGCTGCAAATCCCCCCAGCACATGAAGCGTTGGTACCACCCAGGGGGCTCATCCCACATTAGAATTCCAGCTTGGGGTACTATCTTTCTCTACGACCTTTTCTCTTCAATCCCACCATACATGAATGAGAATTCTTTATACATACCAGCTTCTCGGGTTATCTGTTAAGCATACAGACTGAATAAGTAAGGCTGAAGACTACAACTCTGACACACAGCTGTCCTGATTTTAAACCATCCAGTGTCCCCTTGCTCTGTTCCAATAATTACCTCTTGGTCTATGTACAGGTTCCTCATGAGCACAGTTAAGTGTTCTGAGATTCCATACTTTATCATGATCCATGCAATCAAAAGTCTTTGTGTAGTCAACAAAGCACAAGTAAACATCTTTCTGGAATTCTCTGCTTTCAGCCAAGATCCTTCCAACACCAGCAATGATAGCCCTTGTCCCATGTCGTCTCTGGTCCTAGTTGGATTTTTGGCAGCTCCCTGTCAATGTACTGCTGCAACCATTTTTTAATTATCTTCAGCAAATCTACTTGCATGTGATATTTATGATTACGTTTGATTCATTTCAACATTCTGCAAGGTCACCTTTCTTTGGAATGGACATCAATACGGATTCTCTTCCAGTTTGGAAGCTTTCTTCCAAATTGTTTGGACTAGAATGGCAAGTGCTCCCAGCACTACACCAGTTTATGAAACATTTCAGTTTGTATTCAGTAAATTCTTGAAGACTTATTTCTTGCCAATGCCATCAGCGCAGTTTGGACTTCATCCTTCAGTATCACTGGTTCTTGATCATATGGTACCTCCTGAAATGATTGACCATGGATCACTGCTTTTTGGTACAGTGACTACATTCCTTTCACCTTCTTCTGATGCCTACATTCCTCCCATCTTCTTCTGATGCTTCCTGTATTGTTCAATATTTTGCCCACGTCAGGTGCCACTTCCTGGTCCTGCACCATCCTCAATACTGTTATTACAGTTGAGCCTACAGCTGCTGCCACTGTGTCAATCCTTTTCCTTGGGGGTCTTCCTCCTTTTCGCTGACCCTCCACTTTATCATGCATGACATGCTTCTCCAGGGATTGGTCCCCCTGATAATATGTTTTCAAAGTATAAGAGACAAAGTCTCACCATCCTGACTGACTTCCAAGGAATATTCCCGCTGCACTTCTTCCAACACAGATTTGTTGGTTCTTCCATCAGTCCATGGTACTTACAATATTCTTCACCAACACGATCAAATTCATCAACTCTATGGTCTTCCTTACTTGTTGCCCATAGAATCCCTCAATATTGCAACTTGAGGCCTGACTTTTTATTCAGTTCTTTCACTTTCGAAGTGCTAAGCATGTTCTTCCATTTGGTTTTCTAACTCCAGGTCTTTACACATTTCATTGTAATACTTGCTGTTGTCTTCTCAAGCTGCCACTTGAAGTATTTTGTTCAGCTCTTTCCGGTCGCTGTAGCTTCTTTACATTCAACGACACGTTTCAGAGTTTCTTTGGGCTGTTGCTTTTTTGTGTTAAGACTGAGCCAAGACCCTCAGTGGTTCAGCAGGTGAATGTAGGGACCGCCTGTCTCCATGATGAGGCCTCATGTAAAGCAGCAGAGCACGGTGCGGTCTGCTGTGATTCGCTCTACTCTGATGTAACTGCCCTCGTGTTGCATCCCTCACGTCTATGTTAATGAGGGCAGGTGAATTCTACATGACTAGGCTGAATCTTCAGCCACTCTCTTTTGAGATATAAAGGGAGAGAAAAGTGAGCAGACAGAGAGTAGGACCTACTACAAGCAAGACAGAAGACCCGGGAGTGGGTCCCCGCACTGTGATGCTCACTGCTAGATCCAGGGGAAGACTGACGCCGAGACACATGGAGATTCCAGGGAATGCTGGGCCCACAGATGCTGAAAGGAGACAGGACACTTCTGAACAGCTGGTACACTGAATTCAGACTTCTACCCTCCTAAATGGAATCCTGGTGTGGCACTGTAGGTAAGCCCACCAGGCGCTCCTTGAAAACCTGATATAGGGTCCCTATGAGTAGGAACCAACTCAGTGGCACTTAGCAACTACTCCCCCACCCTAAACTGAGTGAAAACATTTGTGTTAGTTAAACCCATCTACCTGTGCAGTTTCTGCTATAGCAGTGCACGAGAACTAAGACAGGTGTGCTTGATGTCAGCAACGAGTCCTCTGGTCTTCAGTCAATAATGTTCAGTGTGTCAAATCTGTTCTTCAGTTGCTCTCTAAATTCAGGTGGGATATACTCAAGGTGACATGTTGGCTCTCATGGACTTGGTTTCATTTTCTTCAGCTTCAGCCTAAACTTGCAAATGAGCAACTGATGGTTTCTTCCACAGTCGGCTCATGGCCTTATTTTGGCTGATGATATTGAGCTTCTCTATTGTTTCTTCCCACAGATAAATAATCGATTTGATTCCTGTCTATTCCATCTGGTGAGGTCCACGTGTAGAGTTGTAATTTAAGTTGGTGAAAACAGGTGAGTAACTCATTGGCCTTCCAAAATCCCATCTGTGATTGCTAGCATGGTTTTCAATTACTGATCATTGTTTCCCAAATCCACATTCTCATCACCAGTAAGTAACTGATGTATCTTGATTGCATGTTTGATCAATTTCAGACTGAAGTAGTTGAAGTACCTCTTCAATTTCTTCTCACGGGCTTTAGTGATTGCTACGTAATTTTGAATAATAATGTTATTAACTGGTCTTGCTTGTTAAGTGCTATAGAGTCAGTTCTGATTCAGTAACCCAGATAAGGTTTCTGAGGAGCAGCTGGTGGGTTTGAACCACTTTAGTAAGCAGTCCAGAGCTTACCCTATAGCACCATGTGTAGTCGTATGGATATTATCCTATCACAGACAGCACTGAATTTTAATACAGATCTTGAAAGGTTCTTTTTGATGATGAATGTGACACCATTCATCTTCAATTCGTCATTGCTGGAATAGTAAGCCATATGACTGTCTGACTCAAAATGGCCAATACCAGTCATTTCAGCTTTCTAATGCTTAAGATATGGATCTTCATGTGCTCTATTGCATTTTTAACAACTTCCAATTTTCCGAGATGCATAGCTCATACATTTCATGTTCTGATTACTACGTATGCTTGCAGCTGTTTCTCATTTTGAGTTGTACCGCAGCAGCACATGTAGGTCCTGAGGGCTGAACTCCATTCCCGTCATCACGGTCAACTCTACTTTGAGGAGGCAGCTCTTCCCCAGTTGCATTTTTAGTGCCTTCCAACCTAAGGGGCTCATCTTCCAGCACTATTATGAACCAATGTTTCGTGGATATTCATAAGGTCTTCTGGGACTACTCCCTCTGAAGTGAACTGCCTCTTCCTTCTTCCTAGTCTGTCTTAGTCTGGAAGCTCTGCTGAAATGGAAACAACAGTGGCACAATTGCCACCAACACAGCAATGTGCACGCCCCCACTGGAGGACTGACTGACTGACTGACAGGTGGAGAAAGAGTACTGCAATGTACTACAAGTAATGCTTTTTAAGGGACAATTCATTCTAGAAGGTTCAGCATACTCAACAATCAAAACTTTAAAAACCTTTAACTATGTTCAAGACAGATTATTGTGAGCCTGCAAAACAAAAGTACCACTCAGCTGTCAGATCCAATTAGGTAAACAAGCGGTCTGCAATGCAGTGTGATTTATAATTTGGGGCATTAAGCAGAAAAAAGTCATAGTATCGAGCCACCCCAATCAGATACTGGAATCATCTTACTGAGCCTTGGGTACGTGGCCACCTGGACAGTCTCCCTTCTTGGATAAAATACACTGCTCTATGGACCTGCACCCAGAGAACACAAGGCATGTGTGCTGGAGGAGGTGGAGAGTCACACACTAGGAAAGAAATGCCCAACGAGGCCATCTTGTTTCCCTACAACGCAATTTAAACTGACAAGGCACGACACTTTTTTAAATGAAGTATACCTCTTAGACACCACTCACTACAGAACACTCTCAAAGACAAACAAAAACAAAACTGGGATGACTAACATCATTAAACTACACCTACGGAAAGCAAGTGACAGTTAACATCACCATTAATAATCATAAGTAAAATTCGCAAGATACCTCTCTGTAGCTGCACCATGATCGAACTTTCTAAAAGCCCAAGACTATGCAAAGATGTTGAGAGCACGTTAGGGTGGCAAGAGAGTGTCGCTTTATTCTATTTTCTATGCTTCCGGTAATACTGTTACAGTTTATTGGAAAGCTGTAAAAATAAATCAATAAATGCTGGATTTTGAGTACATGCAAACGCACTCTCTTTCTCATGGGTGTCGCCTTTTAGAGACAAAGCAGATTTATGTTGAATTATCAACAGAATGGTGGTGGTGGTGGTGGTGTGCCATGGAGTTGGCTCCGACTCATAGCGACCCTGTAAGAAGGGTTTCCGAGGCTGTAAATCTTTATGGGAGCAGAAAGCCTCATCATTCTCCCTCAGAGCAGCTGGCAGATTCAAACTGCTGACCTTGAAGTGAGCAGCCTAGCTTGTAATCTACTACACTACCAGGGCTCCTTTATCCATGTTGTAAGTTTCTTGAAAATTCAAGTTTTCTAAGTTAGGGATCATTGACTAAACCCATCCAACACAGACCAAGCTCTTTAACCCATGGAAGCAATAACTGATGGTAAGTAAATTAAGACACATGTTTTACAAAACTTAAACATCACAAAAAAATGTTCCCTTAAAATTCAACTTACTTTGGGTTGCTTAATTAAGTCAAGCAAATCCTTTACTTGATGTCGGAGCAGATTTTGACACTTCCACATTTCATTCAATGCTCTGGAAAACACAAGCAGATAAAGCTAAATAATAAAACATAACAAAAATTCTTCTGGAATATTCCAACTATGTAACTTGTTCTGAAAAACAAAGCTCAAGTTACAGATGGAAACAACAAAGATGAAGCAAAATCTCTGGGAGTGATGGGCAAAGGAGGCAGGGTGAGAAACAGTGTCGGCGTGACAAGACCAACAGTGGTGGCACCGTGGTTAAGCGCTGAGCTGCTGTCTGAAAAGACAGGCTGTTCGGAGCCATGAGCACCGCGGGGCTTTGGAAACCCTGTGGGCAGTCTCACTCTGTCCCAGAGGCGCACTCCGAGTTGGAATCAACGGGACAACCTTGGGTTCATATTCTTCTCACCGCTCCTGCCACCGAGACTGATCCCACTGGCAGCAAACTGACAGGACAGAATGCAACTGCCCCCGAGCCTTCCAAGGCTATCATCTTCACAGGAGCAGAGAGATGCAGCTTTCTCCTGTGAAGTGGATTTGAATTGCTCATCTGGCGGTTAGCAGTCCGATGCTTAACCCACAGTGCCACCACAGCTGCTTTAACCACTGCAGTGGGGAAAGCATGAGCTTTGGAACCCTTGCTGGTTCTGCGGAGTTCAGCTCATTGTATGGAGAAATGAGACAAGACCACTTACACCAGGCCCCCGCAGGTGTTTTCTGGAAGGGGCCAGGTAAAAAGTGTTCTCAGCACTGTAGGTAAGGCTGTCTGTTACAGCTGTGTCCTGCTGCTGCAGGACAGAGCAGGTGACAGGAAACGTGCACTGCGATGCCACCTAGAACCCTTCCCTGAAGTTTCTAGATGAGGGAAACAGCACCCAGAATTCTCTCCGGGTGAAAAACAGTCCAAGGCCCAGGAAGCGGCAGGAGAAGCAAAAATGATGTACACTCCTTAGACTTCCAATCTGTCTTCAAAGCTATAAACTACGTCGGCCACACACTGAGGGTTCCCATTTCCTGAAACCCAGAGCAAAATAATGTCTCAGCCCCAACTTCCTAACCATCGACAAGGCTCCATTAGGTCAACAGTGTCCCTACCGTGTCCAAGATGACCATTCCCTACCTCACACACCTGAGTATTTTCTCAATGAAGCATGCAGGGCCCAGAGCACAGATGTGTGCCAACCTTTGTGCACAGTGTTGTGTGTTGGGCATGCAGCACAAACACTTGTACCCTGGCGATCTAGACCATAATTCAAGTCACTTCCAGGGGAAGTAACAGAGAACATCTGGGGGCAGCATTTTCACAATATGGATCTTTCTAACACCGTTGTTGTTACGTTGGTTCTAATTCATAGTGACCCTGCATAGACAGTTTCTGAGAAGTGACCAGGGAGTTTGAACCGCTGACCTTGTGGTTAGCAGTTCGGTGCTTATCCTACAGTGCCACACCAGGACATCATTCTAACACCATAAGAAAATCAAAAGACAAACAACAAATACACTGAAAACATCTCTTGAGAACCAACAATACAAAAATCAACAACAACAACAAAAAGACAGAAAATATCAGACCCTGAGATTACATGTTGGCCAGCTCTGTGTATTTTTAATCACTACACAAACCACTATTGAGCTCATGTGGGTAACAGCAAGCCCACTGCCATGGAGACCGTTCAGACTCATCGTGGCCCCAGAGTGGGTCTCTGGGAGCCGGAACAAAGGGCAGCATGTGATGGTTGTGGAACCTTTAAAAGAGGAGCCTTGGAAGCACTATGGTAAATGCCTGGCTGCTCACCAAAAGGTCGGCAGCTGAGAAACCCCGCCAGCGGCTCCACAGAGGAAGCAAGGCCCGGCAATCTGCCCCATAAAGAGCACAGCCTAGAAAATGCTCTGCCCCGCGGGGGTTACTGCTGCACAACCAAAACAAGAGTAGCTTCTTATTCACATCACTGAACACACTGCAAAAGCTTTCGAGCACAGATTCGATATTGGAAACGTACTTCACAGCATTTAAATCCAGCGTGGCATAGAGGTAATACAGGCACTTCATCCGCTCCGTGGTCTCCAGATTGTGAGGAACCATGTACTGAGCAAAGATGCGTTCCACTAGCAGCCTGCAACACAACACACAAAGGTCACTGCACTGAGTTTGTTTGTAAAGCACACACAGACGAGGGAGCTTCAAAAAGTTGGTGGGAAAAATGCAATGATTGGGTAAACAGAATTTCCCCCATGAACTTTTTGAAGCCTTCACATATAGCTTTTCTGAGTCTCGATGTGGTTTCCTAATGAAAATCTCCTTTCTGTTCAGAGGAACCAGGACCAGACTTGGTCTGCAATCCTGGAAATAAATGGCTCCCTCTCCCACTCAGATAACAACTACCTCTCTGCATGGCTTCGGGCCTTCCCAGGCCTTCCTCCTTCCCAGGGCCCAGTTCCAATCCATGACAGCAAATTGTGCTGCAAGTCTCTGTGCACTAATGTCCCAGTCCCAAAATGGTAGAACCATCAATTCCTACTACAGAATACTGTACGGAGATGCACACAGCTCTGTGTACAACACATGAGTGTATGGAGATGCACACAGTTTTGTGAATACTACAGAGTGAGGATCTATCCAAGCGGTACCTCGGCCTCAAATGAGAAAACATTAATATTGCATTCAGAGAGCATATTTTTACATAAACTTGTAACTGTTTTCTCTTCAGACTTTCACAAGAATTGTTTGTGCTTAAAATAACTGGCTATAAGTTAAAGGATTTATTTTTATTTGAATGCCAAATGAGCAAGTGAGGAAAGTAACCAGGAAACAAAATAAAATTATAAACTAGAACATTCAGATTAACACTCTATTCAAGCCAGGAAAGGCAGATGCACTGCAAACACTGTGGCCCTAGAGTGTCCTGTAGTAGGAATAGAGTCACAGGCAACTGCTTCTTTAAATTGGCTTTGGTGGCAAGTGAACTAACTGGACACGCACTCCCTCTACTAAGAGTGAAAACTGAGGCGGGATCTAAAGGTTAGAGGCTTCAGAGTACAGCTCAATAGCAGCTATCCAACACCCAAGATCACCACATCGTTGTAGCCAACACGGCCTGAACTTACCGATCATCAATACTATTTTGATAATAAATATGCAGTAACTTGTCCTTGACCCACGCGATCTGTTTGGCCGCGTCTTTCCCAGCGGCTGACTGCAAGGCGTACTTCTTGTAAATCTGGGCAAGCCCCATCATGGCCTCTTTGCGCACTCGCCACTAAAAGGAGACAAAAACAGGTTTTCTTATCACTCAGAAAGGCCTCCATCACCAAAGGCGGCCAGTGTTCTAGTTGTCTTTTTACATTTCCCTTTGCTTTACGTATTTTCTTCAAGTCTCTTCACAGGAGCACAATCCTCCCTTCTCCCGTGCAATACAACATGGCACCAATACCACTTTTTGTGCACAGAACGCACACAGTCCGTTTTTTCACTTTATGGCTCCGCATGCTTCACTTCAAAGGTCTGCCACCAAAGCCACCACAACCCCACAGGGTCTGCCTGGACGATACCCGGTAAGAGGATCGCTTCCTGTGTATTAAAAGATATGCAACCCCGGCTTTTCCAACACCAAAGGAAAACACACCAGAGAGCACTGCAGCTAGCAGGGAAGCCCGCTCAGCTCCACAGTAAGAGAACAGAGTCCCCTAGGCAGTGGAGGGTTCCCCCAATAGGTCCACATTTGCTTCAGTGCCTGGAACAGGTTTACCAAAACACAACACCTTAATCAGCAGAAGTGTGCAGCATCCAAAACTTTGGCGGGCTCATTCCTTAGTTGTGTGTATCAGTGGCTTGCAGCAGATCACAAAGCCCTTATCTAACCCATGCGCAGTAACAAACAAGACTTCTAACAGTCTTACTCATGCAATAAGAATTCAGCTTGTCTACCGACTCCACGGTACTCAACAACAACAACATGGATGCTTTATCTCTAACCCTATACTATCTCTAAGTCTGATTTCCCAAGCTGCTGCATGAAATAAGAGAATGAAGAGGTAAACCATCTTCTAATACCACAAGGAAGGAGAACACAGACGAGTGTTGTGGGAACTCAAGTTTGACATGAATGAGCAAATCAACCCACAACAAGCACACGATGATCCAAAATGTGGGAATTATGATCCCCACAATATCCAAGAACCCAACCAGGAAGAAGACAACGTGGGTTCTTAGATGGTCTCGCCTTACACCAAGCCTGTCCCCATTTGGCTTCACACACTGATGGAATCCTCGATAAAGACAATTCTAAGTCTCCAGCCCAAACCCCACTGCATCAAGTTGGTTCGTCTTAGAGTAACTGCTCCACATAGTTCCCTGAGGCTATGGGTCTTTTACAGGAGCAGACAGTCTCATCTTTCTCCCAGAGCAGCTGGCGAGTTTGAGCTGCAGACCTTTGGGTTCGCAGTCTGGCATTTAACCCTCTGAGTAGTCACCCGGGTTCCTCGATTATGAAAGTATCTGTCAAAACAAGGTCTGTGGTTTTCGTGGGCCCATCCTGACCAGCAGCAACACAGTGGGGTTAGGAGACAAGGGGGCACCATCAATCAAGGATCCTGTTCAAAAGGTTCAAGTATTCAGCCAGTCACAACTCCTCAGCTCCCAGGAGGAATCTCGCTGTCCTCACTATTTCCCTCCGACGTGGTCACACACCTAACACTCACTGAGTCCCCTGTACTCTAGGCAGAGTGGGAGACCCAGATGAGACCCAGTCCTCCACCTAGAAGCTGGCAGGGGAGAAGGGCAGGGCTGGCGTCACTCACTCCAGGAGGGGGGATTGGGTCCCAGAAGACAGGCCCCAAATATGCTTCTCTGTGGGATGGCTTCACTAAGACACCTTTCAGCTTCCCATCTGTGAGATTCCTATACAACCAGGCGGAGGACTGCCGACTCAGAGCCACACACAGCCACCAGCACAGGGAGTGCCGTGCGGCACTGAAACTGGCTGCGATGTCAAGTACTTGTGAGCTCCAACCCAACGACTTTTCCTGTTAGGTCAGGGGGTAGAGAAGGGGACAGGCGCTATGATTCACCTGTGGGTGGTTGTGAACAGGAGTGTGAGTGTAAACACTTGTGGTCTAAAATGAGCCATCTGAGAACAAGAGGGGCCTTTCACTGTCATCAAAGAAGAGCCCAAAAAAAAGAAGAGCCAACAGGGAAACGTGTCCTTTGTACCCCGAGATCCAGGGACAGAAAGTTCTGACACTAGAAGTGGGGCAGATGAGCAGCAGCAGCAGAACCAAGAGCCAGAGCACGAGTCAGAGCCGTGGGCCTCCCAGCCCTGGAACGGGGACAGCTGGGGCACTCTGGCAGGAGGCTGGCTTGCAGTATGGGTGTCTTCGGGGGAGCTAGGGTTACCGACCTAGGAACCAGAGCTGAGTGCCTCCAGGCTGAGGCTGAGGGTGGAATGCTGTGCATTGTGGGCAGTTACTAGCAGCCCTAAAAGACCTTTCTGTCAGATGAGCGCAGGACTGCAGATGGGTAGTTCAAACTCACCAGCCGCTCCTGGAAAACCCTATACTGAGTCACTGTGAGTCAAAACCGACTTGCCGGCACTGAGCAACAACAATGTTGTCTGGGCCGAGAGGGCTCTGGCTGTGCTCATGGCTGAGGAGGGGCAGTCCTGACGACAAGAACGAAGGGTGCCAACTCTGAATTGTAACCATCACTGTGAGAAGTGTATCTGGGTTCTGTGTAGCCATCACCATGGACTGCTGAATCCAGTTGACAAGAGAAGGCTTGCGGAGGGGGGCAGTAAAGGCTGAACATCTGACCTCACTACCCTGCCTTGAAGAGCCACCCCAATTTATAGGAGAAAAGTCAGATTAATCCAGAAAAACTAATCAAATGTAATCAAACAAAAAGTAAAACCATCTCAAAAATACAAATCTAAATGTTAAAATACCTCCACCTGAAAAACAAGCTATGTGCATTTCAGCCTCAGTTCTTTTAAGTACTATGAAAATATTTCAATATTAAGGACAAGCCCCTCCTGGTGACTACATATCATGTTTACTCACCCGTTTGTCTAGCGTCCTCTCTCTCACAAAGTTGAGTAAGTGGTCGTTGACCAGGAGAATATCCTTCTTGGCAGCAGTGACTATGGACACAATGACGTCATGTCGAATGGCTTCCTCGGGGTCATGGGACCGCACCTTCAGGTACTCTGAAAGGCATGAGTGCCTGTGATTAGCGTGCAAACTGGAACGATGGCAACGTTTCCAAAGACTGCACAAGAGCTCGGAAGAGAAAGCGTGATCAAACAACAACAGTGGAAAGTTCAGCAGATTTCCCAGAAGGCCACGAAGAGTCAGCACCAACCCAGTGGCCACGGGCTTCGTTTGGGGTTGTGGTTGTTGGGTGCTGCTAACCTGGCTCCACCTGGACTGGGCTTTGCCTGCATTGGTTTGCCACGGTTGTCAGTCTCTGCGGCAACAGAAAGCCTCATCTTTCTCCCGCAGAGCGTCTTGGGCTTAAACTACCATACCAAACTTGTGGTTCTCAGCCTAGTGCTTATCCTAAAAATCCTAAAATGAAATTCATAGACGTAGTAGTCCACCTCATCCAAACTAAAAAAATCAATTTATGATGCTGTTGCTAAGTGTTGTCGACTAGGTTCCAACTCACAACCACCCTATGAAGGGTTCCTGAGGCTGGTGGGTTTGAACTGCCAAACTTCTGGTTAACAGTCCAGTGCTTATACTATAGGACCACAGCAGGACTCGCTATCTAGGATAGACAGAAGTCCTAGAAAAGGGAAGTCGTAGAATGATCTCCACAGGAAGAAAAGTGCCCTGGTCTGCATGAGTAAGTGGGGGACGAGAGACGGCTGGCCCCTGTGACCACCGGGAATGAGGAAACAGGAAGCCAGGGTGGGGCTCTGAGGAAAGGACTGCACTGGGAGGAGGCCCCAGCACAGAACCACACTCTGCGAGTCCACAGAGCCAAACACAACAGCAAGGGCAGAGGAGAGGGGCTCTACTGAGCCGAGTAGAAAGGAGCTGCTTTTGCACACTGCTGCTTGCTTGAAGAAAGCCCCTAATGAAGTCTGGTTTTAGACAAGTTAATGAAAACTATCACACAAAAATGAGAAACTCAATGGGAAAATCGAGAATCTGAAAGAAAGGCAGAAGACATAAAATCAATGAAGGATGTGAAATAACTACAACAGGCATTCTAATGAACTGAGTTACTCAAACCCTTCATTTTGATACCACTAAAAAATATGTTCTAGGAAAAGCAGTTGGAGTCACTAGAACAATTGTGACAAGCTGAAGACAGCAGGGGAATGGCGAGCCCCTGTGGAGGACAGTAGGTGGGCGGTAAGGGGGCCGCCATCACAGGCAGCACTGGCTAAGTCTTACACTGCAGCTCAACAGCAACAGTCAGATGTTCCCGGTGCTCCACAAGCACACAGCCTTCTGCTTCTCAGGTGTCTAGCGCAGCACGTCTACTGAACAGGTAAGTGTGTTTCTGTCTGGCTCTGAACTGAACAACCACAATAGGGAAGGATGCAACTCAACAGTCGGCCCAGCACTGAGGTATTTTACCTACCCCATCAGAAGCCCAGCCTGATGTCAGAGACACCAGCTTTCTTGGGTGCTCCGAGCCCAAGATGCATGCAGCAACCTGTTCCGGCTTCAGAAAATCATTTCAACGATGAGGAACCACAATAAGGACACCTCACTGGTCACAATAACAAAATGCTGTATCTTTTCCTCTAAGACCCATTTTCTTCACCAAGAAGCACCTAGGAATGTTTGCTGTGTACACACACACACAAACACACAAACACACACACACCTCTACATAGTACCTGTTAAGTCCTTTGCCAAATCTGGATGGTTCATGAGGCAATGGCTGGCAAACTTCACACATTCCAGGCGAATTGGAACATGGATATCATTAAACCTGGTAAGACAACACATGGTGTTAACAAAACAGAAACGTGTGTTTTATCCTGCACTGTTTATTCTTAGTTCTCTAAATAAAACTAATTTACAAAGTGGAGCCAATTTTAATGAAGTCTGCTTTCCTATCAATAGGATGCTCTGCAGTCTCCATAGTGAACATGGGCTACTTCTAGTAGCTAGCTCATTTGAAATAAGACTTTAAAAGACAAAGTTTAAGTAGCAGACATTTAGTTCAAAAGTATCAGCAGGACAAATACGATGAAGCTGCAAAGACTTCCTGGGAAAATTCCATTCTCTTTTTCTCCATATATGCTTCCTCATATATACAGTCCTGGGTTAAAACTAACATACTCACTGCTAACTACAGGGTTGGAGGCTCAAGTCCACCCAGAAGTGCTTCCTAGGAAGACCTGACAATCGACTTATGGAAAATCATCCACTGAGAACCCTGTGAGCACAGTTCTACTCTGATACACACACGGGGCACCATGAGTGCGATCTACTTATGAAAAATTATCCACTGAGAACCCTGTGGGCATAGTTCTACTCTGACACACACGGGGCACCATGAGTGGAATCTACTTATGAAAAATCATCTACTGAGAACCCTGTGGGCACAGTTCTACTCTGACACACACGGGGGCACCATGAGTGGAATCTACTTATGAAAAACCATCCACTGAGAACCCTGTGGGCACAGTTCTACTCTGACACACACGGGACACCATGAGTGGGATCTACTTAAGAAAAATCACCCACTGATGAGAACCCTGTGGGCACAGTTCTAATGACACTGGGGGCACCATGAGTTGGGAGTCAATTAGATGGCAATTCATTTGTCAAATATAAGAAGGCTTCAAGAACATCATGTAAAAATGGAATTAAAAGAGAATGAAACTTCCCCACTAACTTTTGGAAATCCACAGTATATGTAAGTACAGGTATATGTGTTTCACCCACTATCCAAAAATAGAGTGTTACTACGCAACTTTCATAAACAGATATGATGTAAAAATGTATTCCTATTACATTTGCATGGGTATTATTTTGTGCATCCCCATGACCCAAAATTAACCTGCCAAATCACACACACCATCTAAAACTCCCTGGACACAGGTCCAAGCTACAGGGGATTGAGGCTGGGGTGCTGAGTGTGGTTCGGGGGGGCAGGGGGGTGGAGTTGGTGACGCCGCTCAGGCTGTTGGGGTGACGGCTGCTGCAGAACAAGGCCAAACGCAAATTCTGCTTTTCTTCTTTTTTTTGTAAAGTGGAAATCCTTTCTGGATTTATTTCAGTTAGCAATAAAACAGGTACTATAATGTACCGGGTCTTTCACAAGCGAGATGACATAAAGTAAAAGGAAGGGGGTACCTGTATGCGGTTTACAAAGATAATACATCTCGTGCTATGTTTGACAAAAATGTTTTTCCTCTAACGATTCTTCTTCAAGTGTAAGGCATTCACATTGCACTCCACACTCAAGTTTCATATTAGCTGACTCCACTCACCATCACACCCAGAACAGAATTCTCTCCTGGCCCCACTTAGCCAGTACAGTGATTGCATTCTCACTCATAGCAAAGCCGATTTTTTATTTTTTCCTTAGTAAATATTTAGGGATCCCTAAGAAATTCAAGGAGTCCTTGTGTGGCGCTGTGGGTTAATGCACCAGACTGCAAAGCCGTTTGAACTGCAAGGTCAGCATTTCAAGCTCACCAGCTGCTCCTTGGAAACCTCGGTCGCTATGGGTCAGAACCGACTCGATGGCACGTCACAACAACAAGAAATTCAAACTCTTAAAAAAAAGAAAAAACAAAACCCATGATCCCACTTCAAAATGAAAAATCTCCTGCTCAGCATCAAATATCCAACCTCAAAATCCATCTTTTCTCTCTCTAATGTGATTTTGTTGCTGAGAAAAGAGTAAAACACACACCAATTCAATAGTCTGTACAACTTAAACACACCGACCCCATTCTTTGAGCTGGTTACATTCTGAATGTCGCTGTTTCAGGTTCCTGTTTCTTTCGCTGTGGAATCTACTATCTGCCAGAGTCACATCAGCTGGGTGTGTGTGGTGTCCTGTGCAGTCTGGGTTCTGTGATCAGATCCCCTGATGCCCATTCCCAGGTTCCTCTCCATCTGGATGCCTCACTCGGCACACTGCCCTTGGCTGCACTTTGCCAATCCCACCCTTTTCACACCTGGAAGGTGTGGTGAGCCTGTGTCGAGCGAGGCAGCATCGTGTCTGTGTGTCCCACTGTGGCACTCTCAGATGATTTCACAGACTCTGGTTCACATTTAAAGGCACTTAGAAGCCTAAAGTCCCACAGCTCGCTTCATCGTGACATTCACTTTACTGTGGTGTTCTGGAACGGAGTCCACAGTGTATCTGAGAGCTGCCTCTATTGGTAATGATTTTTCAGCAAGCATCCTTTACAGAAGGCACTGGGATGTTCTTTTAGGGAGCACACGAGGGCCAGCTATCTCGCCACCACAGATGTTCAAAGCCTAGTGAACTCCAAACTTGCTGGAGCCTTGGAGAGGGATGAACCTCTGAACCCACTGCCCTGCCTAAGATGTTTTCTAACAAAATATCCCACAACACCTTCTTCAAACAAAAGAACAGCTTAGCTAGGTTAGTCAAGAATGTCTGCCTTGAGCATTCTACTCATTTAAAGAACTATCTATAACGGGATTAAATTGACCAGGAGTCCTGATGTGGCACTTGCAGGTTAATGTGTTGCACTGCAAAGTGGGTTTGAACCGGAAGGTCAGCAAATCAGCTCACCAGTCGCTCCTCAGAAACCCTATACAGAGTCGCTGTGAATTGGAACCGACTGGACAGCACTTAACAACAAACCTTACTGATTCCACAGGTAGCCTGGGGGGTGGCAGTGAGTCTGTGTTACTGGGGGAGGGACACCCCAAAAAAGGAGATGAGCACAACTCAGAGGACACCGTCAATGCCCCTGAAGTGCACACGTAGAAAGTGCTGAATTCGAACCACCTCAACAGCCCCGAGCAGCTACTACTGTGTGCACTGTCTACAACAATCTAACATTTCTCAAAAATATAAACAAAAAATAAAACTCCTAATACATAAGTTCACTTGTGGGCTGCAGAATGTTGTCATTTTCTTTTAAAATCATTTGATTATTAACAACAGCATTAAAGACAGCATTTTCAATATGTTCATTAGGTGTAAGTTTGTGAACTCCAAAGGTGCTCCAATCTTAAATCATCTAACCTTGAAAGAAACAGAATTTTGCATGATAAAGGAGCAAAGAGAATCTTCATAATCAACACCAAATTACTCAAACATTTTGTTAGGATTAAAAATATATATATACATTATATAATATAATATACACCCCCTACAAAAGCAAAGAGACCTTTCCCGTGGTCCTCTGCTTTTCTCAGCTCTTTGGGTTCAGGTATTCAATTTGCGCACATTTGATTATTTCTCAACTGAACATGCACCATAAAAACACCTTATACATAAATAAACCACTAAAGAATACATCTTTAAAATACGTGGGAGCTCCTTAACTTATTTAATGGCATGTGAGTTTTATGCCATGAAATAAAAGGAAACATGGCAAAGTAGGAACAGAAAGGTGACCTACAGATTATAATTTGTTTTGTCTTTTTTAACGTGGTGTGGGTGCTGTAGGATAAACACTGGAATGCTAACCACAAGGTCAGCAGTTCAAGCCCACCAGCTGATCCTCAGAAACCCTCTTCAGGGTTGCTGAGACTGGGAACTGACTTGATGGCAACTCAGCTACAACAACATACACAACAAAAATGTTTCCTCCCCCCACTCCCCAGAGAACCTCTGCACCCAGAGCAGGAAGTCCCTCCCCTACGGCCCCTGGCCAACATTCACCTACACTGGTCTCTCCACACTGGTATTCCAAGTGTCATGTAAATGGGCCATGCGGTATTTTATTCCTTCTTTTGTATCTGATTAATCTCACTCAGTGTTAACCGTTTCCTGGCCTCATTCGTCAGGCCATGCTTAAGGAACACTTCCATCTTTTGTGAAGAGAAGTAACATTCCATTGTATGTATGTGCTACATTTTGTTTGTGCGTGCAGCTGCTGTTTAAATATTTGGATTTTTTCCACATGTTGGCTACTGTGAATAATCTGCTACAGACGCTGGTAGACACGTTACGTGTTTTAATCCCTGCTTCCCACTTTTCTGGCTAGGTACCCAGTACTAACATTGCCGGCTCACACAGGAATTTCACGTCTAACTTTTTGAGGAACTGCCAAACTTGTGCGCAGCAGCTGTACCACTTTAACGTTTCCACCAGCCACCAAAGCGGCTCTGACTCAACGACCCCACACACAACAGAAGGAAGCCCTACCTGGACCTGCGTCCTTCTTACAGCCATTGCTAAGGTGGGCCCACTGTGCCGCTCATCTCCTGCGCTCCCTCCTGATACTTCTCACATAAATAACACTCATTCTATCCCACAGCCACCCCACGGGTCTCGGTTACATTTCAACAAGTGACCCCTGTACGCTCTGTTCTAGTCCTTTGTCCACCCTTGGGTTGGGCTGTCTGACTTCTAGTGTGGGGTTGCAGGAGCACTTTATAGACTGTGGACACTCAACCCCATTAGACACAAAGCTTGCATGATGCAGGTACTTTGCCCAGCTGCTCTGGCGGACTGTGGCCATAAAGATGACAGCTAGAACACCCTGCAGAGCCTGTGTGCTCGGTGGTGACACATGGGGCTGCCCTGAGTAGGATTGACTCCGCGGCAGCAGGTTACCAAATGCATGGCCACCAAATAAGGTCTCCCATTCTGTAGGGTGTCTAGTCGCTTCTTCGAGAATGTACATGACGATTTTTTGCCCAAACAACATGTAAGATAAGAATAAAGTCTGACTAGTCTAAGTTCTGATTTAAAGATTTAGCTGTATATTTGAAATATGTTTTTGTGGTAAACAGAATGGACATTAAATTTAGCTGAATCATTTATTGTAACTTGTAAGTATTTTTTGATCAACTGTCCATACATTTCCCATTGTATTTAAGAGGGAAAAGTCTACACATCAAATGACAATGGGATACTATTAGCTCATGTACCTCAGTATAGATTCTTACTGAGCCAGCTCAGTGCTAGAATATCACACTGAGAATTCAGAACTTAACAATGATTTGCAACAGCTTACAGGTACATCAGTCATCTAAGCAGTTAGAAAGCTAACATCAGACAACGAGACCGTGCTCCCAACCCAAACACTCCAACATAAGACCAAGAGGATAAAGGCAGCTCAATCCTATCTAGTATTGTTTCATGGTTGATAACATCATTTGTTAGAAGGTTTACTGAAGGGGGCAAAGTTCTCCTTTATCCTCAAGGTCAAAGTAGGCATTGGTGGGTAGGGTTTTCCTATTTCTTAGGTCAGGGACCCCTTGAGCAATCTGAGTGAAGTGAGGCCCTGTCACACCGCCAGAGGCACACACACTCACAACCTCAGGAGTTCTGTGGCTCACTCACTAGAAGCAGCTCAGGAGATGACAAAGAGAGCTTCGGGGAGCAACACAGTGCTACTGCTAAGTGCTGTGGCATCAGTTTCCACTGACTCCATATAGGGTTTCCAAGACCTGACTCAGGGGCAAACCCCATGGTCTCCACAGACCAGGGATTTACAGCGCTGACTCACAGTGGCCACCCGTGTGTAGGGTTTCCGAGGAGCAGATGGTGGGTTTGAACTACAGACCTTGAGGTTAGCAGTCTAGTACTTATCCTACAGCAACACACCAGGGCCCTAGGAACATACACTTATTACTCATTTTCTGGATATCTTTATCCTTTTCAGTTCTAATGAAGTGTAGCTTTTGGTAAAGGAGCTGTAACCCACAAAGACAGCTGTTCAGTTGGAATTACTCACTGCTTAGCAGTAAAACATTTTAATTTCATGGGTACAGTATTAGACCGTGTACTTTTTTTTATGGACCCTCTTTTGAAAATCCCTGAGGACGAAATAAGTTGAGAAGACCTAGGGAAAACTCAGCATGGTCCATCATTGTCAGCACAGAAATTTCAGCAAGAAAGAGAGCCTTGGCTATCCCGACTTCAGAGAAGGCAGCAGGACTGGGTGTTGTTGTTGCTAGGTACCGTGGAGTTGGCTCTGAAGCAGAGCGACCAAGAAGCAGCTGGTGGGTTTGAACTGCCAACCTTGTGATTAGCAGTCAGGTGCCGATCATACAGCACCACCCCAGGTCTCCAGGCTGAGCGGCTGGAGTTTCTGAAAGTATGAAGTCAGCAGGAGAAGGAAGCGGGAAAGTAGACCGCGTGTACCTGCCCCAGTACCTGCCCCAGTAGCACTGTCCAAGTACCTGCCCAAGTAGCACTGCCAGAGAGGCTTGTTCTGAGACGCCAGTTCCGAGTCCTTTGCCCCAAACATTTTTGCCAGGAGTTTCACAACTTGCAGACGTTCCTCATTGTCATTGCTCTGGAACAAAACAGTCACAGTGTTCAGAGCATGAGGGAGAACTCAGCGGCCCGTCCCCCTTACCCTCCGACTATACAGGAACCCTCGCCTGAGCCCTGGGTGATAAATGACACCTAGAGATGCCGGTCAACACGTCACAAAACGGAAATGCTCACTGACGTGACCTGCTCACTACAGACGGCACTGACCAGTAGGTCCCTCTAGCATGAACAGACAGGACAAAAATGGGACTGTGTGTTGGCAGCCCCTCCTACAGCAGAGACTCACTCAACACAGATCTCTTACACAACCTCTGCAAGGCTTTCTGTACCAGGGATGGACCCTGAGCTCTGTGTGGTCACACGACTTGCAAGATCTATGTAGAACAAACATACATGGATAAGTCAGAAAGTACTGCTACTGAAGCGTTTATGAAACAGAAACCTCTGAACATGAAGCTACCGTTCGTTGGCACGCCCGCCCACCTGCCATCTAGGTTAGCCCACCTCTGAAGGTGCTGCCGGGCGGCCTTTCCTGAATGCTGCTCTCCCTGATTCACGAGTGTCAAAACGAAGGACTCACGTCACATTCCTTTTCGGTATTATTGATATTTGAAGAACAGAAACCTGTCTGAAAGGGCAAGGTCAGGTCTGGAGGGTGGATGGGGCAAGGCTTTCCACTGAAATTCTCCCAGGACAGTGCTTGCTAGCCTGAAGAATGAGGAGGTGCGTGGTGGTGACTGGAACCAATTCCTCGGTGCAGCTCCAGCTGCTCTCCCCACTGCCGTGTCCACTGTGCTTATTAAAACTTCTTCACGATCTGCCCCTGGGACCCTCTCATGTCCTTCGAGAGCATCCCCCAGTGCCCCCTACTCCTCTGGAACCCCAAACAACAGTCCCCACAACCTTCTGAGCTGACCTCTCTGCCTTGAACTGAACTGACCCAGCACACGCCCTTTGAAGCCACTGTTTCCACTGGACCTTGTTATGTGCAGGATCCCTGTGAAGACTAAGACACGTGTGTTCCTGAGAGAACCTGTCTACAGCCCCCGAGCGATCACAAAGACAAACTTAAACACGTGTTGTTGGGAATAAACCCAGGTATGGATGTACTACCAGAACCCCAGTAACAATCCTTTATGACGTATCTGTGTATGTACAGGACGCTCCCCAAGGGAGACTCTGAATTAAACAGAAAAGTCAGTTCCTCCCTGGACACAGAGATTTGTAAAGGAAAAAGCCTTGATGATTTGAAGACTAACCTTCACCTGTAGGGTCTATACTGTGGGCACCTTTGGACAAGGACCCCACTTGATTATGAATGAGGCACCTCTAAAATACAGCACAATCGTTAGATGAGTGAGCCAGCTGCCAGAGTTCACGCGATCACATGGAGAAAGATGGAAGGACGGAAGGCATGTTCCCCAAGCACAGTGCCGACTTTTCGAACTCACCTGCATGGTTTCTCCTGTTGTTCAGCCAGGTCAACTCCTGTCAACCCTAGCTGCATTACCCCTAAAGCTTTCTGCAGATTAAAATCAAACACTGATGCCTAGACTCCACTTCCAAAGAATCGGGACCACCTGGTGTGGGTTGACGGGCCTCGGTGCTTCCTCCCACCCCTGGGTCCAGGTGTTCTCTGGTTCACTCAGCCCCACCCTACCTCATACCAATGGGCCTCTTTTCATAACCAAGTGTTTTTCTCCTTCCCTTTTCTCCCAGTAGAAGACAGTCTGTTTGCTGAAAGCAGGGGTGAGGATCTCATTTTTACATTTATGTTGTTGCTGTTGTCAAGTCGGCCTGGACTCACAGCGACCCCACGTGCTACGGGGGAGGACTACACGTGGGCTCTCTTAGCTGTCATCTTGGTGGCAGCAGATGGCCAGGCGTTTCTCTCACGCTGCTTTTCAAACACTAGCCTGTGGGTTAATGGCTAACTACACACTGCTCACACCGCCCAGGTTCCTCGTACATCATTCACAGAATATACGGAAATGTCTCGAACAAGGGTTCACCCACTATGTTTACTAGAGAAAATCAAATAAACCAACACGCAATGAAAGATGTGACCAATCTCCAATCTGACGAAAGCCATGAAACATTCACACCAAGAAGCAAGTGAATCCAAACTCGCTTGAGAGTACTCCAAAAACACTGCAGAATAAAATGAGAATGACTTGCGGGATAGTTGAGGTGTTTATGAGGAAGCAAGCTGAGCCTGTTGCCCCCATCTGCTCTGTCCCACTGCAGCTGAGCCACCTGGATGGCGGTGAGGGGCCAGGCGGCTGTGAGGTGCTCACACTGCAACATGGACTGCTGATTCTGCGTGATTTGGTAAGGGGCAGAGCAGAAGTTTAAGGGAAAGAAATGCAACACAGAAACCATTTCAAAACTGTTCCGGGTACACAGTGTTGGTAAGTGCTGTCGAGTCAGGTCCGACTCACAGCAACCTGTAATAGGGTTTCTGAGGAGCAGCTGGTGGGCTTCAAAAAGTTGGTGGGAAAATGGAACTGAACAGTAAAGGGAGCCCCCCTTGTGTATCATGATGACCAGCTTTATGTAACCATCTGTGATGTACAGAGGAACCTCCAGTCTACAGCTGGGCATAACGTCAACAGCGCCCACAGGCCGCTGTGGAAGGGGCTCCAGTTTCACCTTGATAATGAGCCAGAAACCAAGGGAGCTGTGACGGTGTCTGTAAAAACGCACGCTCCATACACAGCCAAGGGCTAAGCATTCTAGAATTGATCTGGAAACCATCTGGAAGCAAGCACGATCCTCAAGGGAACACTAGTCTAGTCTCCTCACTTCTGGAATGCCTGGGGAAGTGCCATCGAGTTGGTTCTGACTCACAGCCACCCTGCACAGAATAACTGGCAGAAGAGCAAACATAAGTCAAGATTTGAGAAAGAGGACTTCTACGGAGTCTTAAGAGCAGAAAGATGAAAGCTGAGAAGAGAGATGCTCAGAATCCCAAAACCAATTGAGGAGGCTTCAAAAAGTCGTTGGAAAATGGCATGGCAGATCTGACTTTTCCCACGACCGTGTAAAGGCCTCATGTACGCCTAACGGGAACAGGAGCCCTGGTGGTGCGACGGTTAAGCACTGCAACCAACAGAAAGGTCTGCAGTAATGAGGACAGCCAGAATGCACCGAGCCAGAGCTCTAGTCAACCCCACGGGGCACTGAGAGTCACAATTGACTCCATGGCATCGAGCAGCAAACACTACCTAACCACACCGAAAGGTCGGCAATTCAAAAGAGGAGGCTTTCTGCCCCTGTGAAGAGTTACTGCCTAAGAAGCCCCAGAGTGGGCAGTGGGCACTAACCTGAAATGCTGTAATTTCAGGACAAAAACATAATAATAACAAAATATTATATATACAGACAAGTAACTCTGAAAACATGTGCCCTTCAAACAATGTTTGTTGTCAAAATACAACAGAATTAAGAAATCTAAATTCAGAAACAATCAGCCGAGAGCAGGCATTCCCTTTTTGCAGGCATTCGCTTCCTGGAGGCATACTGTGGGACCTAGGTGGTGATGAGCTGGAGCCAACTCAAAAGTAGTGCTGCGGGAGAAAGATGAGGCTGTGTGCTCCCATAAAGGTTACAGGGGCGCCGAGTCAGAACCAGCACTGTACAGCCATGCTGAGACGCCACCTCCGCATCCCTCAGTTCAAACTACCGCGAGAACTGAAGAGCTCAGTAGCCGGGCAGATGGAACAGTTTTACAACAGTTTTATGACAGTTACCTTCAGCTTAAACTCAAGCTGGGGCAAAACCGAGAGCAACAGATGGCTGTCGATGTTGTAAAGCTCCAGAATCAGGTCGAAGACGTGCTCTGACAGGTCGCTGATAGACGTCTTCCCGAGCATCAGGACCTGGTTAAAAAACTTTCCAAGAGAGAAAAAAGAGTTTCTCATTCACTGAAACACCAGCCAGAGGAGGGACACTTAGTCCAGCTCGTCATTCATGAACACCAGGCCAACCTTGGCACTCAGACCACTTGCTGACAGTCGGTGGGCAATCCGTTCTAGGTTCCATTAAAGATGAAACCCCTTATACACCGCAAAAGAGCTATGAGATACCATGAACCTACCGGCACACACCCAGAGTGAGCTGTGGATTAAACGCCCCGAATTACCTGTGGATCAACACCCCAAATTACCTAGGATTAACGCCCCGGCTGCAAATCAACACCCCAAATTACCTGTGGATTAATGCCCCGGCTGCGAATCAACACCCCAAATTACCTGCGGATTAATGCCCCAGCTGTGAATCAACACCCCAATTTACCTGTAGATTAACACCCAGCTGCGAATCAACACCCCAAATTACCCGTGGATTAACACCCCAGCAGTGAATCAATACCCCAAGTTACCTGTAGATTAACGCCCTGGATTACCTATCGAGCAACACCCCAAGTTACCTGTGGATTAATGCCGTAGATTACCTATGGATAAACACCCCAAGTTACCTATGGATACACACCCAGAGTTACCTGTGGATTAACAACCTGAATTACCTATGGATCAATACCCCATATTACCTGCGGATACACACCTGCAGTGAGCCGTGAATAAGCATTCTGCATACACTTTGCTCTTGGTGTGGAATTTATCAGATCCTAGCCTAGGTTTCAGTTACTCAGTGTGGTGTACGCAGTGTTACCCCCAGTGGATAAACTCCATAAGGGCAAGCTTGCTCACATCTGAATGGGTGGAGGTCATAGCACCTAAACCAGAGCTTTACCCTTCACAGTAGAAACCAAGGCCAATGATGATATGTAAACAAACAAAACCCTTCTACCTTATCCCTTTTGTCTTCTCTTTATTCTGATCCATGTGTGTAAAGTATGCTATAAAACCCAGTTAAAGACACACACATACAAACACAAGGGAAATGTACGTTGCCTGGTTTTTGGAAAGACAGTCAGCTCTAACGCGACTCCTGCTACTGCGGAGCTGCTAGGAAGCCCAGCATATTGGTAAAGTTCCTTTCTGTTTGAAATCTTCCCGATGTGCCCCGAGCACATCCTGCATGCCCTCGGCAGCAACCCGGCTGCCCGGAGGAGGCAGGTTCTTGGCACCACACAAGTTGCGGTGAGACAGTGAGCCCAGAGCCAGGCCGACAGTGACGTAGGCTTAGTGCTCTACACTGAATGCTTATGGACACCAGCAGGTCTCGGTTCCAGGTCTTGGCGGCTGGCTTTCAGTGTCTGGTGTCGTTTCTAAATGGCAGCTTGGAGGTCTCTGGGCCTGTACAGACCACCTGGACATGGTGTCCACAGAGAGCGGAGAGAGAAGCAGGGGGAATGAAGCCTCCTCCTGCACTCTTCTCCTTTCTCACTGGTTTTCAGTGAAAAGGAATGTTTGTCCAAAACAGGAAACAGAACAATGTGCTTGTCCTCCCTCCCTGTGGATCAATGTTGTGAATAAACATTTTCTGGCTTCAACTCGCATTCCAGTGGAAAATAAAAGTGGTCTTTTAGCATGTTTCCATGTACAAACGGTCTCCTATTTTAAAATAGCAAAATGAAAGCCCTCCATCTACTGCTCCTTCACAAAGAACCGCAGCCCTGTCCCGGAAACCTGGCTGCCTGGTGGCCAGACCCTCATCCGAAAGGCCGTTTCCGTGTTGAGCGCCATACAAGCGGCTCCAAAATGTACCTTCTTCAATGCTGTGAGCGCCACAAGGTCAAAGCCTAAGACCTTCTCCCCTGTGTGAGCAGAAACTGCACACAGTGGGCGAGGGAGTGCTGAGAAATGCAGTGGGGGACACTGCCTTGGAGAGAACTGAAAGATGCCCTCTGGAGCCCGAGGCTTCCTTTCCACATGGAGCTCGGCAGTCCTCACGCAGTTCCCTAATGAGAGGCCACCAGCAGGAATGAGTTCTCATTGTCCCTGTGGGTCTCATTGTCCCTGTGGGCTTCACAGGATGCTTCCCGCCCTCCACCACCACCCCAAGCATCAGCAGCCCCAGTTTACAGACACAAACTGAAACTGAGAGATTCAGGAATTCAACCCATTTCAAGAAAAATTTAATATACTTTTTCATTTTAAACAAGTAATTTTGTGTTATCTCCTTAAGACCTGTGATTAAAAGGATGACGAGTTATAACACCACCACCACGATTCGTTCCATGGAGGAACTTTTGTTTTTTAGACCCTGTTTTATCTTTCAAAGAAGTTATCATTTAGTTTCCTGGCTTATATCTCCCCTGCCCCCCCAAAAAATCTATTTAAAAAATAATCTAGAACAGCCCAGTGATTTCTCCTTGGGAGTGGGGTTATACACGAGGGTGTTTCAAAGCATTCATGAAAAATGGAATTAAAAGATAATGAAATTTTCCACACGTTTTCTGTGTGTGTAGGATCATCTACAAAAGAAATTGTGTCTATTTGCGTGCACGTGAGAAAGACTTGAGCAGAGCAGAGAGCATCACTACCTATCTACCTGACCCTGAGGTTCACTCGCCAATGCCCTAGCAGGAAGGGGAATGAGTAACAGCGATTTCATCTCTGAGCTAGAGAAAAGGCTGAGAATGATTTCTCACACTGAACTCCTTAGACACCGAAAGAGAGAACTGGGCTCACAAGAAAGTAGTTTCATATGTAACTGAGTCATCTTAAGTGCAAAAACAGAGAACTGACAAAGAGGCAGGGAGTAGTAAGAAAACAAGGGGCACCTGGTTTGGATCCGAATAAGCTCAGAAGTGCATGCTGACCTCACCCTAGTTCTGCTCCCAGCATCCCCACCTCCTGATAATAGACGGAACAAGCAGTGGACAGAGGGGTCCCTTTCAGCAGGCAAAGCCAGCAGCCAGGCATTCAGGTGAAGTGAAACTGACGGCGAAGGGCTGTTGCCTTTTCTGGGGTTGTTAAAATCCTTGTCTGGAGCCATTTCAAACTTCTATTATAAACCTTTTCAAACGTACACAAAGTTGAGAGAATATTATAATTTCCAATTCGAAAAACCAGTGTCATTCTATCTTGGGCCTATTTCTTTTCAATCATCCCAGTCAAATCTCTATTTTTCCCAGTCCCAGAATCAACGTGGCAGGGCATTCTTTTCTTACTTTTACACCACCAAAAAAAAAAAAAAAGCATCCAAAAACTCCAGCGTGGCATTAGCAATATAAACAAACGGACACCAGGAGGTCTAAGTCTAGTGTCTGTTGTGGGCCCTGGAGGTGAGCCTGTGGAGACACTGGACACAGAGGGGACAGGAAGGGGCCACTGATCCTGGGTCTCCACACTCTCGCTGTGGTGAGACGCACAACGCTGCAGAAGCCGCTGTATGTGGAGCGCCCTGCCCATCTTGGAACTTACGACTAAAACGGATCAGAATGTGAAGTTACAGTTTCGGAACATTCGCCTCCAAGACAATTCCCTTACAAATCTAATAATCCATCTTTCCAGAGCTTCATGTCTTTGTTGGTTTTTTTTTTAAGGTCAAACTGAAGAAACTTAAGAGCTGGGGTTGGCCAAGGTACCATTTTTAAAAAGCATTTTACTTTAAAAAAAAAACATCTCTTCAAGGTCCCATTTCCATACAACTTGTAGATTTAAATACTACATGAGAGATTCTCTTGCAGCAAGCTATAGGAAGATGAACATGTTCCTGTGATTTGGTGTGGCTTGGTTTTGTGCACGTCTGTGCTCACTGTTTCCAGAAGACAGATCTATACAGTCTGCTTGTTGGGAGGTGAGAAAACCTGAGTAGCTGCACCATTCCCAGGGCATTTATGTTGGGGAAGGGGGTGCCTTCATGGAGGACAGCGGGGCCAAGGCCCCTGGAGCCAGCAGACTGCAAAACCAGAGAGAGCCGCCAACAACCTTCTGCTAGTGGACCCAGTGGCCAGGAGCATCTCTAAGAACAAACACCACATGGCCAGTCACAAAGACAGGGCTGGGGTGATCTAGGGAGGCTCACTGCACTGCGATTCTTTTCTCTTTTTCAAATAAAAAAGAGGCAGATTTATACACAGTCTGTCTCCCACAGAGATGTCAACAGCTAAATCATCTTTCCCCACAACCACTATTCCTGTTGTTGTTGTCAAGTATCCTGTCGAGTTGGTTCTGACTCATAGTGACCCTGTAGAGGGTTTCTGAGGAGTGGCTGGTGAGTTTGAACTGCCACCTTGTGGTGAGCAGTCCAGTGCTGATCCTACAGCGCCACACCAGGGCTCCACTACTATTCAAACTTGCAGTCAATCTCTAGGTCTTGATGTTAGCTCATATCTTCTTATACAATTCAATTTCCTTTCCAAAAAGCTGGAAGCAAGTACTCTGAATACGGAGACACGGCATATGTTTTATCTGATCACATTTAACTTTCTAATATTAGATACAAACAGCCACTCTTCTAACCAAAAGCAAAGCTCAAGCTGAGTCCCAGCACCACTTGAAAGAAGCCGAGCAGCAATTCAACAGAACACAAGCTAAACCACCAGAAAATACTAATCAAGTAAGAGGGAGAAAAGAAGACACATTACTTAGTGATTACAACAGTACTAAATTTCTGAAGTATACACTACTTGCCGACATTTTGCCTCTAGTTGGTTGTCTTTAAAAGCTGGTTTCTGAAACAGTGACACCAGAGATGGAGGCAGAGATGGGGATATGGAGAGAGGAAGCAGCTGAGGACTCTGGACTCATGGAAAGAGAAAGGCTATGTGCTGGCAGCCAGGAGGCAGGCTTGCAGAATGTGCCCTTTGGATATTTAAATGATTATATATCCCTGAGTGTTTTTGTGTACATTCAAAAAAAATAATAAACCAGAGGAACTAGAAGCAAATACTACTGAATGATGATGCACGGAGGGGATTGTAATCATTGCAATGAACGAAATAGGACATGAAGAGTGTAAAACCGATGTTCTCCCATGTAAACTATCAGTCAATTTATAATAAAAACTTTTTTTAAAAAAAGTTTGCTTCTGACAAGCAGCGGCACAGACTCACATTGGTAATGTAAGGTTCAATAGCTTGCGCAGTCCTCTTCAGTAAAGCCTTCGCCAAGTCATACGCTTGCTTGTTTAAATTCTGGAAAAAAGTAAGCAACATCTGAATTACACCCCTCAATAAGTACCAGCGAACACGTCACTCTTGAGAACATGAAGGACACACCGTTGGAAACCCACCAGGAATCCAAGAGTGAAGGGAAAGCCACCTCCCTGAGACCACTGCTCTAGCGGACCCCTAATGCCCTTGTGTCCATCAGAGACCACCACTTTCTCTTGCCATCTCATCCAGAGCACAGCACAAACCACATCGAGCTGGTCGATACATGGGTGTCACACCAATGGAGAAGGAGCCCCAGAAACAATGCTAAACCTACTGCCGCCAAGTCGATTGTGACTCACAGCGACCCTCCAGGATGGAAGAGAACTGCCGCCGTCCCCACATACACACACACACACATACATACATACACACACAGGGTTTTCACAGGGTTTCTGTGGCTGTAAATCCTTACAGACTCAGAACACCTTGTCATTCTCCTGCAGAGTGGATGACGGGTCTGCAGCACAGGCTTTTCAGTTCCCAGGCCAATGTGTAACCCAATGTGCTACCAGAGCTCCTTTCTAAATCGAGTCCCAAAGTCAAACCCTTTTATCTGACCACAAATCCTGCCTTTTTCACTCCAGGTCCAGGAGTGGTGGGGGTGAGTCCCTAGGAAGGGGGGAGCAGGGACATGGGAGCAGCTGCAGAGAGGGAAACTGACTGAAGGGACACCTGAGGGTCCAGTCAAGTCCACAGGAACAACGTGAAACACACGGCACTAAGTGTGATGAGAGAAGAGGCATGAAGAAAATGTTCCACAGAGAAGACAAGAAGACACAGGAAGCTGAGCAGAGGCAGGGAGACTTCCGTAGCCACGGGTCCCACCCAGTCACCTGACACACTGACCCGGAGAGCCACGCTCCACTGCACGCTCTTCTGGAGTCTCTGGCGCCGCTGTCCCCTTCTCTCTGCTGTCTGAGATGTCCTGTGTGATCAGACTACAGCAGCCGCCAGACACAGCTCAGTCGTTCATGCCGCTACTCGGTGACAAGGGGCACGTCGTGTACACACCTCTTTGTGCACAAGATGCCAGTTCTTGAAAACTGAACTGCTGCCGTTTTCAATTGAGCTCTTCTTGTCTTTTTTTTTACTTCTTTATAAATGCTCCACACTCAACTTTTGTCCACTTCACACACGGCATGCCTTAGTCTGTACTTGTCCCCATAACATATCTAGTGTCTTGATGATACACGCAAGTTTTTCATTTTCATTTTAATGTAATAGAACACATCAAACTTCCATATGGCATGGTGTTTTCTTCATACCTCTCTTAAGAGGTTTTCTTTTGCTGAGGTTGTAAAGATGATATATATTTGCAAATGAAACACTTAATATTTGCTTTTCAGATTTTGGTCTTGATTCCATCGGTAATTTATTCTTATGTGTAGAGTCCTGGTGTGATGCTGTAGGATAAGCACTGAACAGCAAGGTCGGCATTTGAATTCACCAGTTGTTCCTGGGAAACCCCATACAGGGGTCACTATGAGTCAGAACTGACTCAATGGCACTTAACAATAATAAATGGTATGAAATTAAATTTGAACTATTATTTTCTATATGGCTATTCATAAGGAGCTCTGATAGCGTAGTGATTATGAGTTGGGCTGCCAATCTCAAGATCAGAAGTTCGAAACTACCAGCTGTTCCGCGAGAGAAAGATGAGGCATTGTGCTCCCGTAAAGATCTACGGCCTCAGATCACTGTGGGTCAGAACCGATTCCACGGTACTTAACAACAACAACAAAACCATTTATGGAATACTCTTGTCACTTCATCGTGTGATCCTACAGTCCCAAGTTTGGATATTTCTATATTCTCCAAATTTCCATATGTCCATTTATCTAAGACCAAAACCAAACCCTCTGCCATGGAGTTGATTTTGACTCAGCGAACCTGTACAGGGCTTCCTGGGTTGTAACTCTTCATGGGAGCAGACAGCCTCATCATTCTCCTAAGGAGCAGCTGGTGGGCTTGAACTAACAACCTTGCAATTAGCAATCCAGTGCTAAACCTGCTGTGCCACCAGGACTCCTTCTCAGTTGTTCATTAGGGTCTAGTTACAGGGAAAGGAACACATGAAAATGATGTTAACACTGGCAAGAACAAGCCTCCACTGCTTTCTCATTCTTCAGAACTGCTGGCCTATTACAGCTCATCTACTCTTCCATGTGAGCTTTAGAATCAAGAGATAATCGTTCAAACAGAGGCAGAGGCAAAGGCATGTGTCACGTTATGTCCCTTTACCACACTTATTCAAACTGTATACTGAGCACAGAATTCAGAGCTGGAGTCTCTGAAGAGCACCGCATCAGGGCCAGAAAGCAGCTCACTAACAGCCTGCAACAGCAGGTACCAGCAGCCTGCTTGCTGAACCTGACGAGGACTTGTCAAAGACCACAGCCTTCAGCATGGAGCACACCTCAACACACAGAACACAAAGGCCCCGTCACTGGACCCATAAGCATCATCATGTAAATGGAGACAAGGTTAAACCTGTCCAGGGATGGCATTTTCCTGAGATCCACAACCAACGCCACAGCAGCAGCAGCAGTTAGGAAACGGAAGGACACGCTCGCACTGGACAGGGATGCTGCACAGGACCTCTGGAAGCGCTCAAAAGCACACGGGCGATTTTGAGGACTAAGGTGCACCTGTACATGACCCAAGCAGCCTGTGTCTGGGAAAGCAGGAGCATAAATAAGAATGGGAGGAGAACTGACCCGTCTGAATTGCGGTGTTTGGGACGAATGCCGAAGACACCGTGGACGGCCAGAAGAACAAACAACTCTATCTTGGAAGATGCAGTACAGTGAATCCCCTAACATCTCTCGTAGCTATAGTCTGTAATTTCCATAAAACAACGTTTCTATCCTGCTGGTCTGGGTAAAACGAGGTGGGAGAAAATACTGATGGGATGACAAGATGCAGCTGTGGATGTTAGCAGAGGTCACTGTAATTGTGAAAACTTGAGCCTCTAGCACGGGTCTAAAATGAGCCTTCTCAGGTGCAGGATGCAAGTCAGCTGACTGACTGTGGGCAGGAGGCTTGCTTGTAGAGTGGGGTGCCTCCCGGCACTGAAGTGGGGGAGCCAGGTTTGCTGACTCACAGAGCTAGAGCTGAGGGCCTTCAGGCTGAGGCTTACAGTGGAAAGGTGTGTGCTGTGGGCATTTATCAGCAGCTGACTCCAACATCTGTGCCCTGAGCATTTTCTGATCCTGTATACAACCTGGTAAATTTCCTAATAAACCCCATTACTGTGAGGATGGTGTCTGCGGGCAGTGTGGCCACTGCAATGGGGAACCCAATAGAGAAGCAGGAAGTGTTATGTGAGGGATAGTTGGCTGTCGTGTTTTTTTAACAGAAGAAACACATCCAGAATGTTCTTTAGAAATGAGGATAACGATCCAAGACTAAGACTCAATGGGAATACAGGAGCAGACATGCACTCTGACTGGTGACCACATTGGCCGCCGATGAGGGGAAGTGAGGGAAAAACAGCAATGAAGCTGTGAGCTAAGCCCTAGCACATTCCATAGACTCCTGTGAACCCGGGTGGAGACCTAGCTGGCCAGCAGTGTGACAAGACCTGGGAGACTCCTGGGCCCAGAGTCAGTGACATAGTCACAGAGGACTAGAGTGGAAAGTGAAGTGTCCAGCTGATAAGCAGAGAGGGCATATGCATAAGAACACCCACACTTAAACAGATAATACCCACTTGACCTGGCTTCAATGACTGGATGATCAGAACTCAACTAGAAGAAAGAAGAAAAGAAGCGTCATCTGATACAATTTGATGAACTTGACCTACATCTACAGATGCAGTAGCTCAAAAGAGGGAACAAATCTTTACAGTGAGGATCATTCCCACCCA
>NW_006408790.1:100873-105656 GCF_000296735.1 Chrysochloris asiatica | reverse complement strand
TCATGTATTCCCATTCTCTGTCCCACTGTTGTTCAGCTTCCATGTCTTCCTCAAAGATTGTATTTGTTATTACTATTATGCAGATTTGTGTATATATTAGAATTTAACTTAGCTGCCTTTTACTTTTTTTTTTTGGCATTTTACTCTTGTACAGGGTCTGCCTTTGCTACAAATAAATTTATATTTTTTGTAGCGAGAAAAGAAAAGAAACAAGCATAGTGAGACTTCATGTCACAGACTTGGTTACCAGGAGGGACCAGTCCCTGGAGAAGGACATCATGCTTGGAAAGTGGGGAGGGTCAGACAAACACAAGAAAAGCCTCAATGAGATGAACTGACATGGCAATTTTAACAAATGGGCTCAAGCACAGCACTGACCCTGAGGATGGCCCAGGACCAGACAACTGTTCCTCTTCATAGTGCCTTCAATTCATGCTTTATAGTTTTTTAATCTCTAAGTACTAAACCTACCTAAATTTGTACCTATAAATTTAGATTATCTTCCTAAGAAATGAACTTTTATTATCCATTAAAGACTAACAGGTCCAACATGCATGCATTTGCTTGACACCCTTTTAACCACCCTTCAACTTCCAAAATTTTCTTTACTAAATTGAGTTGTACCCTTTATTCGCAGTCATTTAGATAGCTTTTAATCCAGTCTTACCATCTGTCCTAAGTGATAAATTTAGGCCATTTACATTTATTACAATTCTTCCTTTTATTGTCATCCTCAAATTTTTACCTTGAATATTTAATCAAAAGGTCAAAATTCATCTACCGCTACAGATTCCTGACCCCACCAGAATCAAGGCATCCACAGACTCCATGAAACCATCAGTCTCACATCCTGTTTGTGTTCAACGACACTGAGGTATCTTCACCCGTTTCACCGGCCACCCTAATCACCGCTGCTCTTCTTCACAAGGAGGCCTGTGGTGGCACTGAGGGTTAGCATGTTGAACTAACTGCAAGATCAGTCTGAACCACAAGGTCAGCAGTTCAAGTTCACCAGCCGCTCTTCGGAAACCCTGTACAAGGTCGCTATGGGTTGGAAATGATCCCACGGCACTTCACAACAATCCACTGGAGGGTCAGCACTGGACTTCGAACAAGGTCAACAGTTCAAAGGTACAGCTCTGCCTGGAAAACCCGCTACATGGTCACCATGAGTCAGAACTAACTCAATGGCACTTCACAACAATCTATAAACCCATACACTTCATCAACTCAGGAACATTTGTAACTAATTTCTTGATAGTGTTTGCTCTCTATTCTTTATTTGCTGTTCTGAAACTACTATTAAGCATATTGGAATTGTTTCATTCTAGCCTTTGGTCCCTTAATCTTCCATGTTTCCTTTATCTGCGTTTTACTGTGTAGTTTCCTTAGATCTACCTCCCAGTTCCCTAAATAGTGTCTACATTTAATCAGATCAGAATTTCAATTTCAATAAATTTTTATTTCTATTAAGTTTGGTGCCTAAAACCTCTGTTTCTCTACTAAGTAGTTATTATATTTTTTTAGCTTTTACTTTTAAATCTTTTCTCCCCTTAAGCCTATTTTGTCCTTAAGTTTCTAAAGGTATTTCTTTTTTTTCTATCTAATGTCTGAGGTTATAATGACTGATTATTGTGTGTCAATCGGGCTTTGCTACACCACAGCCTTCAACCTACTGCCATCAAGTCGAGTCCGACTCACAGCAACTGTACACTGGAGTGCGGAGACTCGATCTGCACAGGAGTCCATCGTTCTCCTGTGCACTGGCAGGTGGCTGTGATCACCAACATCCTGGTCAGTAGCCTAACCGACAGTGCCACCAGGGGTCATTAGTGGACACTGAATGCATACCCTGGGCCACCAGTCACCACCTGGCCATGAAACTGGACCTGCCCACCAGATGTCGTCTGACCCACAAGCCACATGCTAGGTGTGCACCATGGCACTCCGTCACCGAAGCAAAGAGTACGGGTGCCATCAATCAGGTGCAAACAGGTCGTGAAGACACAGATGAGTCCCATGAGGAAGTGGTCCAGATAGCCTGTGGCCCCCACTCCCATATTCCCTTTTCTGTGGGTTCCTGGGGAATTCCCTACGAGGAGCTGACTGAGGAAACCTTGGGCATGGTTTACCAATGGCTCTGTGCAGTACGCAGGGACCACCCAGATGTGGAACACTGCTGCCTTACAGACCAGTGGGGAGTGCACCCGACTGTTCCCTTGGCTCAAATGAGAAATGGTCAGGAGCATAGGAGACCTGGAAAAACCGTGACTGGGAAGTTGGTCACAGGAGGTATGGGGAAAAGTATGGCAAAGATGGGTGACCACAGCAACCGAAGGTCCCAGTAATCCAGTACATTTGGAGTCATGGGGCGGCGCTGTAGGGTAAGCACTGGTCCGCAAGGGTGGTTTGAACTGCTAGGCAGCGGTTCAAACTCACCAGCTGCTCCTCAGAAACCCAATCCAGGGTATGAATAGGAACCAACTTGGCACTTACCAACAATAGTCTGTGGACACCGGTATGCCTCCTCCCTCCACCGCTCCTGTCACTGCTCAGTGGACTCAGGAACAAAGTGGCCCTGGTGGGTGAAGAGGGCGCGTGCTCTTCCACTCACCAAGGCCAATCTGGCTACAGCCACTGCCGGGTGCCCAGGCTCTGACGTGGCATCATTTCTCATTGTTCAGCCCGCTACCTGCTGGCAGGCTGATAACATGGGACCATTTTCAGCATATAAAGGGCAGAATTCTATTCTTAACTAGAACCACCATTCTAGAAATGGATATGCCTTTCCTGCATGCAACGCTTTTGTCAAAACTACCACCCACAAACTTACAGAAATGCCTTCTCTACCATATTACTCCATTTCAAGAAATTCACTTCCCGGCAAATGAAGTATGGCAACAGGGCATTTACACTTGTTCCCCAACATCCTGAAGCAGCTAGTTCGCTAGAACAATGGACGACCTTCTAAAGCCAATGCCTCACAGAGCCGGACAACATAAATGCTCTACACCAGCATCTAGTATGTAGTACAAGTGAGGAGTTCTAACAAGCAAATTAAGTGTCGAACCGTGAAGAGGCGCAAAGCCTGAGTTCAGAGCACTGGTTCTTGCTGTCAGCCTCTGTCCCTGGACCCCTTGGACACCCTCATGTGGTAGGGCCTCTCTCATTCCCCAGTTCGCCCTGCTTTATCTACTTTCACTTGTCATAAGAGACCGATTCAAAGCACATGCTACACTAATAATCCCTCATAAAGACACCAAAGAAAACCCAATTCTCAAATGGTATTATCACCACAGGTATGGAGGTTAGCTACCACTCATCTGTCAGTTTGTCCTACTATGGTGGCTTGTGAGTTACTGTGACTCTGAAAGCTATGCCACCAATATTTTAAATACCAGCAAGGTCACCCATGGGGGACAGATTTCAGATGAGCTTCCAGACAAAGACAGACTAGGAAGAAGGAGTGATAAACCACTTCCGAATATTTAGTCACTGAAAGATTATGAATAGCAGAGAAACACTGTCACGTATAGTGCCAGAAAATGAGTCCCTCAGGTTGGAAGGCACTCAAAATATGACAGGGGAAGAGCTGCCTCCTCAAAGTAGAGTAGACTGTGATGACGCGAATGGAGTAAGGGCCGTAGGAGAAAAGCCCTCGGGACCTTCATTTGCTGATGGGCATTACTCAAAAGGAAGAGAAACAGCTGTGAACATCCATTTAAAATCAAAACATGGACTGTAGGAAGTATGAATCTGGGAAAATTGGAAGTTGTCCCAAAAATGAAATGGAATGCATAAACATCGATTATCTTAGGCATTAGTGAGCTGCCTGGTATTGACGATTTTGAATCAGACAACCACATGGTTTACTATGCTAGGAATGACAAATTGAAGAGGAATGGTGTTGCATTCATTGTCAAAAAGAACATATCCAGATCAGTCATGAGGTACATACAACACTCTCTGTGATAGGATAATATCCATGTGCCTACAGGGAAGCCCAGTTAATACCACTATTATTCAAATTTATGCACCAACCACTAAAGCCAGTGAGGATGAAATAAAAGAATTCTACCAACTTCTTCAATCTGAAATCAATCAAACACGCAATCAAGATGTATTGAGCATTACTGGTGATTGGAATGCAAAGGTTGGGAGCAAAGAGGAAGGATCAGTAGTTGAAAAATAGGGCCTTGGTGATAGAAATGATGCTGGAAAATGCATGACAGAATTCTGCAAAATCAATTATTTGTTCATTTCAGATACCTTCTTTAGCATAAGAGAGACTATACACATGGACCTCACCAGATGGAAAACATAGAAATCAAACTGACTACAACTGCAGAAAGAGACGATGGAAACGCTCCATATATCATCAGTGAAAACAAGGCCAGGAGCAGACTGTGGAACAGACCATCAGTTACTCATATGCAAATTCAAACGAAAGCTGAAGTAAATGAAAACAACTCCACGAGAGCCAAAATATGACCTGCAATATATCCCACCTGACTTTAGAGATCATCTAAAGAACAGATGTGATACATTAAACACTAAAGAACAAAGCCCAGAAGAGCTGTGGGATGACATCAAGAACATCATACAGTAAGAAAGCAAAAGATCACTGAGAAGGTCATCTTCATGATGAACCTGACCTATACTCAAAATGGATGTCAGAAGAGACTCCAGCGTAGAGATGCTAAAGCAAATGGAAGAAATGAGGAGGTCCAAGAGCTGAACAGAAAATTTCAAAGATCAGCTCGAGAAGATAAAGCCAAATATT
>NW_006408790.1:72010-98168 GCF_000296735.1 Chrysochloris asiatica | reverse complement strand
GGTTGTACTCTTTCACCACACTTATTCAACCTGTATGCTGAGCAAATACTGCGAGAAGCTAGATTATATGAAGAAAAATGTGGCATCAGGATTGGAGAGAGATTCATTAACATATCACCTGTGATATGCAGATGACACAACCTTGCTTGTTGAAAGTGAAGAGGACTTAAAACATTTATGAATGAAGATCAAAGAGCATAGCCTTCTATATGGATTACATCTCAATGTAATCCTCAACAATCCTCAACACAAACACAAATCCTCAACAATGAACCAATAAACAAAAGATTGAAGTTTATAAGGACTTCATTCTTCTTGGATTAACTATCATCACACACAGATGCAGCAGTCAAGAAATCAAACGACATATTGCATTAGGTAAATCTGCTGCACAAGACCTTTTTAAAGCATTGAAAAGCAAAGAAGCCAGATTGAGGACTAAGGTGCGCCTGACCCAAGCCATGGTATTTTCAATAACCTCATATGCATGCAAAAGCTGGACAGCGAATAAGGAAGACTGTAAAAGAATTGATGCTTTTCAGTTATGGTGTTGGAGGAGATTATTAAAAGTGCAATGGGCTGCCAAAAGAACCAATAGATTTGTTATGGAAGACGTGCAGTCAGAATGCTTCTTGGAGGCCAGAATGGCCAAACTTTATCTCTCATACTTTGGACATTTTGTCAGGAGAGACCAGTCGCTGGAGAAGGATATCATGTTTGGTAAGGTGGAAAGGTCACAGAAAAAGAGGAAGACCCCCAATGAGATGGATTGGCCAAGTGGCAGCATCAATGGACTCAAGCGTGGCACAGTAGTGCGGTTGGCCCAGGATCAGGCAGTGTTTCGTTCTGCTGTGCATAAATAAGGTCACTATGGGTCTGTACCGACTCGATGGCACCTAACAACAACAAATGGAGGTTAGGGTTTACACGTTCAATCCAATCCATGCCAGGTACTTTTCCTCCCATACTAGGATTCACGGGTCCAGGTATCAACAAGTAAGAACAGGAGTGGCATCGCTCTCTAATCCCACAAGAGATGAGCTCACAAACAGGGAAGGAAGTCCTGACGAGCAGCAGGCCAGAGAGCCGTGGACACTGGACGCACTGTTAGCTGGTCTCTTGTCCGAGAGCTGACTGGGTCTTGGCATCAGTCATTTTCTCACCCAGACTGAACATCTTCCTTCTGTTCCTTCCCACCACGTCACTTGTCTGCATGGGGAAAGACTTTCCACTCCACCTTTAGGACAAGGATCCTACTTGCCTGTGCCTGTCCCTCTAACGAGGAGAAATTCATTGTCCTGCCCTCCGGGTGTGACCACAGGGCCCTTGTGTGTCATTCCTTCCTCCCCCAGTGCACTCCACATACATCTTGGTGGTCCTGATGGTCCCACACCGAGCACAGGGTCTGAGTGGGTGCCATGAACAGTCGGAGCGTGAAGATGCAGACCGAGGGTGCAACAAGGGCCCACACTGACCAAGACTTGCATTCGCACCCGGGTTCCAGTCTGGATCTGACGGGGTGGTGGAGTGCCACCGAGTCATTCCGACTCACAGCAGCCTGTAGTCTCCGAGGAGCGGCTGATAGGTTTGAACTGGTGACCTTGAGGCTATTAGCAGTTCAGTGCTTACCCTACAGCACCACACCAGGACTCAAATCGTGTGTCTACAGACCATTTACTCTGGGGCTCCTTTCCCCATTTTATAAAACAAGAGGTTTACTTTCCGGTGACAGCGTCTCCCAATTCTGAATTGTCTAACTCTGTAATATACAGAGACACAGGGGGAGGAACCACGTGACAGATACCTCCAGGAACAAAAGTTCTACTTACAAACCGTATTCCCTGGGGCATACAGGATTCAAGATACAAATCTAACAACTGTTTGTTTCTTAAACTATACCTACTGCACTACAACAAATGCAGCATTATGAACGATCTGCACACAGCCTCCCCTCTGCTCTGTGCTGAGTCGGGTCTCCCAGAAAGACAGGATGAGGTCTGAAGGCCTGGGACATGTGACTGTGACCTGATTCTGAGATCTGGTCTCTCAAGTTCTCAATTACCCTGCAGTCGTGCCGGGCTAGTACTAGTGTGGGTCCTAATACAATATGAACAGTAGCCTTTTAAAGGATGGGGACACACAGAGGGAGATGAATCATGTAAAGGGGGGGCGCCAAGTGACAGAGACACAAGGGGAGAGGCCATGTGAGAAAGGAGGAGCCACATGGGGGGCCACATGGCAGAGAAGACACAGGGGAGAGGAGCCACATGGCAGACACAGGAAGGAGCCACGTATGACAGAGACACACGGGGAGGAGCCACATGACACACAGGAGGAAAGAACCACGTGGCAGAGACAAAGGGGAGAGGAGCCATGTGGCTGAGACATGGGAAAGAGCCGAGAGACACTGGGGGAGGAGCCATGTGGCAAAGACACGGGAAGAAGACACGTGAGGTGGGGGCAAGTGATAGAGACACAGGGAAGAGGAGCTACATGACAGATACAGGGTGAGAGCCACATAACAGAGACAAGAGGAGGAGCCACGTGACAGTAGAGACGAGTCACATGATGGCAACACAGGGAGAGGTGTCTGGTGACAGGAGCCACGTGAGGACAGAAGTGGAGGCTGGACTTATCTAGAAAGGTCTTCATGACACCAGAAGCTGACTCCTGGTCTGCGGCACAACTGTGGGAAGAGGTGCCACCAGATCTGCTAGTGGGAGCCATGACTTGGCGTCCTTAGTTCTGGCGATGGTGGGCATCCCTAGCACCGTTTCATTGCATTTTCCACCAACAGCCTCCACCCTCTGTCGCCCACTCAGGCCTGCACAGTTCGGCCGGTAAATTTCACCCACAACCTCTAACCCCAACAGGTTCGGTGTTAGCTCCCCAGGGCTCTCTGTCTGTTTATTACTATTTTCTTTCTGTCTTTATTGCTTTCCTTACTGATCTCAGTTGGCCGGTGGCATTATTTAATTTTTTAAAATCCTCATAAAACTCAACACATAAAGTTAGGTAATCGCAGCCACGTAGCTATTATCGGCTCCCTGCCATACGTGCTGGCTGAGTCTGGGACCCCGTGGCTCTTTCCTCAGGCACTCGATGGTCACGTCCACTCTTGGCTGGATTCCGTGACCCCTGGGTGGGCTGTTTCTGAAGCGCCAGGGTCGGGCTGGAGCAGTGGGAAGAACTTTGGAAGCCGTAGGCGAACTCTTGATCCAAACCAGGAAGACTCACCTTGTGGGCAGGCACGAGGTTGACCAGCACCGTGTCCAGGAGCTCCTGCGACACCGTGTCCCCCTCACAGATGATGGAGCTCATGAGGTCCACCATGTGCATGTGGACCTTCTGGTTGTGGCCATTGCTGAAATGCAAAGTGAGTTGTGTTACCAGAAATGTGACCACAATCTGCGAGGACTTAGCCACCAGTGTGATATTTATCAAAATTAAATCCCTACAGCATTTGCTGTAACTTACTGGAAACTTCTCTCCCAAACCATACAACAGGTTCAAAATACACTTTCAGCTGCATTTCCTTGTTACTTCACCCGAATTTTAAACATAAGTCTAGTCTTCAACACAATCGAAAGTGACCCAATCAAATGTAGCTTCAAGCTCTTCTTAAATGACAAAGCCAAATGGCTATGCCACTATTCACTGAGGCAAGTGTTTGTAAATACCAAAAAAGTTCAAGTATTCACAAGACTTAGGGAATCAAAATATCTAATTAAGAGAGATTAAAAAATAACACTACAAAAAAATATTTCATATTGGCTGTCAAAATTGCTTTTGTCAGTCTTTCGACCAATTAAGTCATTACAACACAAAACTATAAATTCCATTCTTTTTAAAACATGTATGAGAATAATTTTAAGTGAATTTTTCAATTAGAACTCTTAGCCTTTCATCCACCATGAAAAATACCAGAAAACAGAGCAAAAAGCACACTGCCATCAGTCCTGACTCAGAGGACCTCGAAGGCTGTCAGCTCAGGTTAAGAGACTGCCTGGTCTACCTCCCGACTAGCACTGGTGGGTTTAAAGGCCCACCTCTCAGTTCCCAGCCAAGTGCTTAACCACTGTGCCACCAGGGTTCCTTACAACAAACACACTTTATGTGAATTCACTTCTAAGTTAGAAATTCCTTACATTTTTTTAAATGCTAGTAAATAAACTTACTTTATAACTGAAAATAACGTTCTGTAAAGCTGGGTAAAAATTTCATTGCTGTCTTCTAACTCGAAGCATATGTTATACGACTTGACCCAAGCAATGTTCTATAAATGAGGTAAAAAAGGTGAAAGATAGCAACACTTTAATTAGTCAAAACAGCCAAGCACAAAAGTCCGCTTTTAAATACTGTGACTTCAAGATATGATATATTACTTACCTCGAGTAAATAAAAATACCTATTGAATTGTGGACTCTTTGTATCCTCTAGTCCCTTCAACTGCCTTGTTATAAACATAAATATGTCCTTAAAGAGAGAAGACACAGTGCTGTTTAGAGTCTCCAGACTAAGAACATACCCTAACCTCCCAGAGCTCATTCAGCACACACATGCAGAGCGATATCACAGATGTATTTATAAGATTCTATTTGGCTGTCAGTTTTTTTAAAGTAGACCTTCACCTGAATCACCATAAATATCTTATTACACGGCCTTCACAGGAAACCAGAAAATCATTTACCTTGCTCTCAAAGCAGAGAATGACAAACTTCATCTTAGAGCAAATTAAACAAACAGGCCTGAAAATGAAGTCACCTAGAGTCTATGCTACCAAGTGCTGTTGCTGTTACATGCCGCCGAGCCGCTCCAACTCACAGGGACCCTGTATGGGACATCCCAGGCTGTCAGTCTTTAGGGAAGCAGAAAGCTGCAACTTTCTCCTGCTGCTGGGTTTGAACTGCCGACCTTGTGGTTAGCAGTCCAGGGCTGGCTCTGTTGTTAAGTACCATTAAGTCGGTTCCGACTCATAGCAACCCTGAAGGGTTTCCAAGGAGCAACTGGTGGGTTCGAACAGTCAACCTTTCAGTTCAAACTGACTTTGCACTTGAGTGCTTATCCTATAGCGCCACACCAGGACTCCAGTAGAATGAAAACTGCTACAATGACAGAGATCTGGTCAGGTTTTCTGAACAAGATACATGAATGGGTTTCAAAGAGTTTGTGGAAAACAGAATTAAAAGATACTAAGAATTCCCACAAACTTTTGAAGGCCTTCCTGTAGTCATTATATAGCACGGCTAAACCAATCACACCCACAGCCATCAAGTTAATGCTGACTCCCAGCAATCCTGTGTGGGGTTTCCATGTCTGTCAATCGTTATGGGAGCAGACAGCCTCAACTGTCTCCTGCTGAGTGGCCAGAGAACTGCCGGCCTTGTGCTTCACAGCCCCACACCTGACACAGAGCGCCACCAAAGCTCCTGATAGCAAGGGTAGCAATGAAAGAAACTGAAGATTCCAAAATGAAATTGTCAAGTAAAAAGGCAATAATGACACAGCTTAGAAATTGTAGCGCACCCTTCAAAAACCACTGTGGAGCTCCTCTACCTAATCCTTGTGGTTAAGTGCCGTCAAGTTGTTTCCAAAGCAGTGGCTGATGGGTTTGAACCGCCAACCTTGTGGTTTTGCATTCCAGTGCTGGTCCTACAGCGTCACACTAGGGAGTCCCACATTTACCAAATGGATAAATCATGGTGGCCCCCGACTATCCCAGTCTTGTGTTTAGGTGGCTTTGCTTACAACCGCCACTACACCAAGCACTGCATGTCCTTTCTGTCTTTCCATGAAATGTCTGTCTGGTGTATTTTCTTCAAGGCAACCCACATCAGAGCTTCCATTAAGTGAAGTGAGATTCATGTACTACAAGCAGAGTCTCACACAGGACTAGTCTCTTCTACACAGTGAGTGTGGTACTCAATGCTAGGGTTCAGAAGGGAAACCGGATCATCTTCCACATAGCACTAGAGGAGACAGAGCTATCGGTGACCATCGTACAAGGACAGACTACCCCATCCTAATCTATTTCTTGGAGTCCTGGGTGGTGCTGTAGGATAAGCACAGGACTGCTAACCGCAAGGTCGGTGGTTGAAACCCACCAACAGATCCTCAGGACAGCCTCGACGGCATGTAACAACCACCAACAAACCCTCATGCTTAGCGTCAGACACCACTGTGTAAACAAATGTTCTCCGAAGCAGACACTGACTAAGAAAAGGCAGCTTCAGCTGATGACAACAAACACTTGAGCAACCAGCGGACTTAGAGAGGGGGTGAAGGCAGCACTCCATCTCGGTACTCACCTTTAGTTTATCGGGGGATGTGTAAGGCGCTTCAGGAGCATAGATCCTGAAAATATCAGCGAGGCAGCAGGCTACGAGTAAGCGGACATCTTTGTCAGGATGTTTGAGAAAAAAGTCTGAAGCCAGATGTAAGGCAAGGTTTAGATAAAGCTCCTTTTCTTCTTCAGAGTCCTGGTCCATGTCCATGAAAGTTTTCACAACCATCTAGAGATTTAAAAAAAGCAAAATTCCATCAGACACCAAAATCCTCTACATAACAGCAGTCATTTGGAATAAAGGCCATTCTCCTAGTAATGTCCAATAAACAGACCTTCTTCTCCCCGTTGAAAGTGTCCATTTGGGAGAAGCAAGTCCTTCTAAAACTACAGGGGCAACAACTTTCCATGTAAGAAGTAAGCAAAACCTTTTTCTTTTCCGTACTGTTGCTGCTAACTAGGTTGTTATTTTAAAGTTAGCCTTATGCAGCCGTCATTACTGGGGGAATTCTAGTATTTCTTGCTATTTCTGGTCTCATTTACACAATTGGACTAAAATTAGTACTTACTTCTTGAAAAGTGTCCATTTTTCAAAATGTCCAAACCTCTCGTTGTTGTTGTTAAGTGCTAACGCAAAGTAACCCAGTAAAGGGTTTCCAAAGAGCGGCTAGTGGGTTTGAACCATCAACCTTGTGGTTTACAGTTTAGTGCTTAGCCTACAGTGCCACACCCTGAAGACAAATCTAAGACAACATTTTTATTTTCTCTATCTGAGCTATAACTACTCAGACATATGGTTTTATACATTCAAGAGCCAGCACCGTTCTAAACATCACCATTCTACCATGGCATGAGGACCCTAGCATCCGGCAGAGGATTTCTTGAGGTGCAGTGAAAGGGAATAGGATGTGTCCAGTGGGTTGGCAAGGCTCCATGGCACATATGGGAAATGCCTAGCTCAAAAACGTCTACATACAAAGAAGTGGGCTGGAAATAAGCATGGTAAGAAATGGTGCCGTTGAGAAACTGAGAACCAGGCTCTCTCTGCTCACAGCCTTCCTGTCAGACGGGTGGCACTTCCTACTTGAAATAAGAGGGACAAACTTGCCTAATTTGACAGGAAAGAGAGGGTGACCTCCAGACACCCACTAGGTGGTGCTGCAAATACTCAGCAACAAGTAGGGCAGGCCACTCAGGACCAAGGTCTAAGCCTTGTTCCTTCAAACGTGAGACAAGGACTTCCACTGAGCTTTGTGAAGCCTCGGAGCAGCCCAGCAAGTCCCTGTGCTCCACTGAGCCAGGTGCAGAGGCAGCAGTGGGCCAGCCTTCCTACCTGGCACTAGCATTGGACTAGTCTCCTAAGTTGACCTGGTCCCCGCTAAGCTGCATGTTTTCATGGCCTAGGTCCGTTATGAAAAGCAACAAGCAACTAGCAGATTCAGCCACAGGAAAGGATCCTTTTTCTAGAATCTCTTTAAAACAAAATGAGGGATGAAATATATTCTGAGTAAAATATTATGGGGAAACTGGAAATTCCATAAATGATGCCACCTTGTATGTTAACAAACTTATAATTTACACAGCTTACGACGCATCTACTTGTATGTACTTGTATCTTCCCATAGAAGATACCTCTCTAGAAAGGATGCTAAAAGTAGTGGGCAGTGTTAGGAAACAATTAATAAATGACTGGTGCTGTGGGATAATGCGATGGCCCGCAAGACTGGCGGTTCAAACTCACCAGCTGCTCCTTGGAAACCCTATACAGGGGTCACTATGAGTCAGAACCGACTTTATGGCACTTAACAACAACCAGGTATAAGTGTCTGTAAAGTATACACCAAAATCTAAACAATTCCAAGACTAATAACATTTGCTCACGGGCCACATAATGACACTGAGTTGTGGACACTACTGTCCACAGCTCAGATAGTGTGTGGTTATGTACTACAGAACAAAACCCTCCCCACAACAGATGGTCTGCCTGAGCCCACTGCGGCAGCCCCTGTGTCGGTCCACCGCCTTAGGGTTTTCTGTTGGTCGTTGGCTCTCTACTCCTTCGTGCTTAAAGCCAAATTGCTTCTGTTACTGGCAACCAAGAACACGCTGGCTGGTGTTAGGGGCCATCAAGTCCATTTCAACTCCCAGTGACCCTACGTACAATGGAACAAAACACTCCCCAGTCCTGTACCATCCTCACAGCCTGTTCTATGTCTGAGGTCACTGTGCCCATCGCGTTGGGGTCTTCTGTTTCTCTGACCCGCTGATTTGGGAAGCACAGTATTGTAAGACTCATCAGTAACACAAATGTAAGTCCTCTAAAAGCAAAGACAATGGGGAGTTAACATCTGCAGAGGACCACCAAACCTAACCACTGCTGCCTGTCAATCCCGGCTCCCAGGCACCCTCTAGGACAAGCACAACTGTCCCGTAGGTTTCCAAGGCTGTCATCCTTACGGAAGCCGGCAGTCTCATCCTTCTCCCACAGAGTGGTTGGTGGGTTTGAAGCACTGACTTCTTGGTTAGGTGCTGGGCACTTCAGCACTAGACCTCGGGGTTCCTTCATCCAAAAGGGCAGGGACCACTCATCTGTTTGTAACTGCAGGCTCTGGCTGTTTCACGATTAGTTTCTTAGCTAATAATAGGGAGGTCACTTTTGAAATATAAGCAAATCTGAGGAAATGAAAGTGTATTTATTCACTTTCCTAAAAACTCAAAACGTCAAGAAAATTGCAAATATACAGAAAATGGAAAATGTCATCTAAGCGGGGTCTGCAATAGAACTTTTTAATGAAGTGCACGCCTGTTCCCGAGTAGATACACTGACTGGCGAAGTAGATCTGCTTAGAGAAACCTTTCCTCAGCAGACACACACCTAAGATTTGACACTGCTGTGTTATGCAGCGACGAAGAGGACAGTACTTATGTGCAATGTGTACCAGCGTATTGGGATCTTTTTCTTCTCACAGAAATATACCACGTAGCGCAATGGCTATAAAACAGAACTTTTAAGACTCCTAGTCTTTCCAAGACTAACTATGTGGTCCGTCTTGAATTCCAGGTAAGTAACAATAATACATAAAGCCACATAAATGTCCAGGTAGAAACAAACCTACAAGGCTGAAAAAATACTCAAGCATAGAGAAGTCTCCTCCAAGCTAACTGGTAAGCGGCTTAGCATTCTCCCTGGCTGCTGTTCTCCTGCAGCAATCTGGCCAGTCAGGGAAAGGTGGCCCATTCTAACAGGCAGAGAGCCCGGGCAGCCTCCATGCTGTGCTGTAACGTCAGAGGCCAACCGAGAAGCTCTCAAAATCAGTACAAGCCTGGGCTTCCTTTCTCAGATTCAAGGAAATCTGGTGGCACTGTGTGGGTGCTAAGCATTTGGGTTGTCAGCCTCCAGGTCAGTGGTCCAAACCCACGGGAGAAAGCTGAGGCTGCCTGCTCTCTTACACATTTAGTCTTGGAGGCCCTACTCTCTCTGACACGATCCCGCTGAGTTGGAATCGGAGCCACGGCAGTACGTTTGATTTTGAGGTTTGCTTTCGTCAGATTCAGATGGAAAGAGGAGAAAGGAGGCAGTGGTTCACAGGGCCAGCGAGGGGGCTTAGAGGATCTAGAACAGTTAGTCTCTACCTTTCCAGGGGGCTCTCCGATACGCCTCCAGACAGGAAGCCCCGCCCCCTTCTCTTCCTGGCCCTGCCCCTGACAGTTCTCATTGGCTGTAGGTTTTGTCAGTTGCCCCAGCATTTGCTTTTTGCTTTTATCAATCAGAAGTTTGCATTCTGTTGCTGGCAACCAAGAGCTTTGGTTTGGAGTAGCAGGATACACTCCTCACCTCAAACGCTGCCCAGAACTATGACCCCAGTCGACTTACCTTCAGCCGTCTCACCATCTCCTCTTTGGAAATTTTGTCGGAGATTTCCTTGACACCGGGAGGATAAGTAATCTTCCCATCGTTCGTCCTCGACTTTGAATGAGCCATGATGGGACTGTGTCCACCCTGAAACAAGGAAGAAGGGGCGTGGACTCAACAAGGAAAAGACGCACGCACAACGCTCACCGCACGCACGCAGAAAAGGCAGCCGACGCCCCCAAATAATTTACAACCATGTAGTTTACGCGACTTTACTTATTAATGAATATCACTCTGGTGCTGCCCAAAATTTAAAAGAAAAAAACTTATTTAGTCTTTATCTCTAATCCACTTCCATTCATACTAATGACCCTCCAACTAAATTTTAAAAAATTAAAAAATGCTAGACAAAAGGGGGGAAAAATCGAAATGCTTATTCTCAATGGCATGCAAATGACAAATTGGGCCAAACTCTGAGAAACCAGGAGCCTGGAGAAGTCAGTGGGGCCCTGGGGCACTACACAGCCACTTAGTCCTGAGTGCGGGCCAAGTCTGGCACCCCAGGAATTCTGTTTTGGGGAGCCCTGGGGTGGCCATGCAGAATAAGCGCAGGACCACAAGGTTGGTTTGAACCACACGTTCAGCAGTTCAGGCTCACCAGCCACTCCTCGGAAACCCTATACAGGGTCACATTGAGTCGGAACCGACTCAACGGCACTGAAGAGCATAGGGAAGGGGGACAAAAGTGCATCTGGGCTCATCAAGGTGGAAAGGAAACTAAGAGAGCCCCCAGCTACTAATGAGGAAGACTATGGTTCTCCTGTAGCGCAGCGAGTGACAAGTTGGGTTGAAAACTACGAGAGAAGCAGCTCAAATCTACTAGCTACTGCACAAAGGGAGCATTCTGTTCCCATAAAGATATACTAGCTTTGGAAATCCTATACGGGGTCACTAAGAGGCCAGACCAACTGGACAGCACACAGCCACCACCATCACAATTTGACCTTCCCACTTTCAGGGGGCAGCAGAGAAGCCACCTGGGCACCAAGCAGGGCAGTGATGCGTTCTATCCAGGGAGAGACAGCTCATGAGTGCTAGTTTGCTGAGGTTCCATGACAAAGTTATGACTAAGTTCCCATATATAAGTTCAAATATATGACTTCACCATCCCAAACTGGTAATGGACCCAAGCACATAAGAGAAGGAAGTTCAAGTTCTGCCTCAAAGAGGGTACCTTGATGCTTCACCTCAAAGAATGCCAAGAATGGTGAGCAGCACCCAGTGGAGATGACCCGGGCTCTTAAGGAAACAAAGCACTATCGGCAATACCCATCGAGATACCAAACACGGAGCATACTCACAAAGACATTCCATATTAGAACTACTAAACAGATTATAAAGTTGCTTTATAAAAAGTTCATTTTTACTTTACATAGAATTTTAAAGAAATAATAGACAGCTCTGAAAATATATGCAAGAAATTTTTTTTAAATCAAGAGTAAACGTAAAGCTTTAGGACTCCTAAATATGAACACCTGCAATAAAGAGACTTCCTTATAGTAGGCTACGCGTGAGCTAGTGAGCTGGAAGACAAGGCAGAAGAGATTACCCGGCACACAGCACAAACCAAACAAGAAAACCGAGCTCACTGAGTCAACTCCACAGAGCACAGCTGAGAGATGTAAACACTGAAACTACAGAAGGCCAGCAAAAAGGTCCACCTGCAAACTATGATTCACAGCAGTATCACAAGAAAAAGCACCCGGAGACAAGCGTAAAATCCAATCCACAAGGAGAGAAACTAATCCTAGTTACTTTGGAAACAACAACACTTAAACTAACAGGTGACTTCTCAACACTAATAACTCAAGTCAAAAGACAGGAAAATGTCACCATTTTCAAAAGCAGAGCAAAAGAAGGGTACCATAGCCCAACAAAAACTGAGAGCGATAAGAAGAGATATAACAACATAGTAGGAAGCACCTAGAATGCCATTTGGCATATACTGGTTTTGTTGTTGTTAAGTGTCATTGAGTCGATTCTGACCCATAGTAACACTGTGTAGGGTTTCCAAGGAGCAGCTGGTGAGCTTGAACCGTCGACCTTGCGGTTCAAACTGACTTTGCAGTCCAGCACATTAACCCACATCGCCACGCCAGGACTCCTGGCATATACTAGGTTCTATATAATGTGTATCTGTGACCTATGGACCAGAGCAAAAGATCAACATTCTAAAAATCATGTATACAGATCTTACAAGACACATAACGGAAGCAAACATATAAAATGTTCAGAAATAAAAATATGGAAAACACTAACCAAAACAAAGTCCGGAATGTAAGGATGAGTAATAAACAAAGAAGTAGGCCCCAAGATCCACCTGACAGAAAGAAAGAAAGAACATTTTCACCAAAAGACATACATGAGAATGTTCATAGCAACATGGTTCATAGCAATCCAGACCAGACAAGAATGCTACCAATGCCCACCAGTACAGTGGAATGAACAAGGAGGTTCCAGTATTTTCACACAATGGAGTCCTGGTGTGGTGCTGTGAGTTCATGCACTGGACTGCAAAGCCAGTTTGAATCACAAGGAAGGTTGGCAGTTCAAGCTCACCAGCCACTCCTCGGAAACCCTATACAGGGTTGCTAGGGTTAGAACCAATTCGACAGCACTAAACAACAACCTAAGAATAAACAAATGACAGCCTCACACAAAAACATGGACTGGCACAGCAAACAACGTTGAGTGAGCAAAGCCAGATGAAAACCCAGTTGGTGTATGATTGCACTTCTATAAGTGCCCAAAAAGAGGGAAGCCTAACCCAAGACTGCAAAGTCAGGGTAATTAATAGCTTGAAGGGAGATGGCAGCTGAGAGGGAAGAGGGAATTTCTGGGGTGTAGGCATGATTCTACTACTCCATATGTGTCTGCTTACTTACAAATGTTTACTCTCTGCAAAGCCATTTACACTTTAAGAATGGAGTGTGTTGTTGTAAATGTAAAGGTAGGTGTTTTGTAACAAAAGAAAGGGAGTGGTTGATCTTGCAGTCCAGGAGCGAGGACCCTAGGACCAACAAGGGAGATGAGCAGAGTGCGAGACCCTACCCAGAGAAGCAGTGATGCCAGAGATGGAGGCAGAGACGATGACGTGGAGAGATGGAGTGGCTGGGGACTCTAGACTCAAGGAGGGAGAAGGGCTATGTGCTGACCGCCAGGGGGCTGGCATGCAGGATATACCCTTTGGTTGTTTGAATGGTTATAAATTCCTGAGTGCTTCAGTGTACAAACAAACAAAAACCAGAGGGAATGGAAGCAAATGCTGTTGAATGATGATGCATGGAGGGGATTGTAGTCATTGCAATGAAAGGAACTAAGATAGGATGAATGTAAATTATCACTCAATTCACAGTAAAAACTTTATTTTAAAAAAAAGAATGGAATGTAGGCCCTGAAAAGTTCACAGGGGGGTGACGCTGACGCAGTCTGAGCAGTCTCAGGCAAGAGCAGACACACACTCATCGAGAGGACCAGCCACGGGGACAGAGAGATGGAGCCATGCAGCAGGACTCTGAGTCCAGCTGTGAGGCGCAGACAGCAGGCTCCTCTTATTGTAAGCACCCACTCTGTGACCCTTTGTTACTGTAGTCCCAAGAAACAAGTAAAACCATATATGCATTTCTAGCTAATAGATACATGTGCATGCATGCACACATGCGCAGACACACATTGCTGGTGAATGCCATCAAGTTTTCACACACATAATGACCCCATATAGGGTTTTTAACACTGATTCTGTGGTGAGCGATCCAGTGCTTATCGTATAGTGCCATAGCAGGACTTGAAGAACCACTCCAGAACTCCATATATGCACACACACACACACACACACACACACATTGTTGTTATTGTTCTTAAGTACCGTTGAGTCTATTCCAACCCATGGCGACCCTGTATGGGGCTTCCAAGGAGCAGCTGGTGAGCTTGAACCACCAACCTTGCAGTTCAACCATCAACCTTGTAGTCTGACACATTAGCCCACAGCACCACACCAAACTCTGTGTTCAAATACACAGGTAGCTCCCAATTGATGATGTATTCACATTACAACAAACTGTACCCAGGACTGTCAGGTGTGTTTGTTTCATGTGGTACGGTTAGTAACCATGCACCACATACAGTCCTACACCAGGTAATCCGCCCATGGTGTCATACCTGCAAGCCCGTATGTAGTGTTTCTAGCCCCCAAAGGCAGGTAGTTGTTGTTGTTAAGTGCCGTCAAGTCGGTTCCGACCCATAGCGACCCTGTTTAGGGTTTCTGAGGAGTGGCTGGTGAGCTTGAACCACCGACCTTGCGGTGGAAACGGCTTTGCAGTCCAGCGCATGAACCCACTGACGACAAAATGGCAATAATAATGCAAACTAAAAATACAGTCTTTCCACTAAAGTACTCACCTTATGTCAGAACTGACTGACAATGGAGTCATCAGAACCATCAGAATGGACTACTGACAGATAGCTGGATGACAGACAGACAGACTGTGTGTGTCGTGGAGTGGAGCTGTAGGATAAGTACAGGACTGCTGGCCACAAGGTCGGCAGTTCAAACCCACACAGTAGCTGCTCCTTGGAAACGCTATATAGGGTCACTGTGAGTCTCAACAGTTTGAACAGTACTTAACAACAGCTTATATACAGCAACAGGCATCTCTCTCTCTAGTGTTGTTGTGAAATGCCGTTGCGTGGGCTGTGCCTCACAGAGACCCCTACATAGAGTTGCCGAGGAGCAACTGGTAGGTTTGAACCACTGACCGTGGGTTAGCAGTCCACAGTGTTTATCCTAAAGCGTCACCAGTTAGACATTTCCTGGGTGCATCATATTACATAATTATAACTATTATATTACTGCAATAAAATGCATTAATTATACGGGGGAGGCTTCAAAGAATTCACGGGGAAAGGGACTGAAAAGACTGGAGCTTTTCCACGTGCCTTCTGAAGATTCCTGTGAGGGAATCTGCTCATGTGGGGGGGGGTGTGAGTCCTTCCTACGGCTTCTATACACATACCTCAAAGTCAAGTCTTAGAAAATAAACTCTATTTGTAAAAACTAGCATTTAAAAAAACTTCTAATACAATTTACAAGGAAAATCATAAACTTCCCAGGCATTAATGTAGCAAAAGATGCTTTTCTACACAGAAATTTACAAATTCTTAATGATTGACATTAAGGAAACCCTCAACTCATAGGATTGAGTTTGTCAACTCAAATCACTGAGACTGTCACTGACACTCTCTAAGAATTACTACATGTCACCTCAGGTAAAGATTATTTTCCTCTGATACAAGAAAAGGCCCTAACCAGAAATAAATTCAAACAGCACATTGTCCAGCTGTTGTCATATCATGACTGGCTGAGAAAAGAAGCTAAATACAACGCAAGGTACCATGCACAAAACACTCATGTGATGTTCTAGTCAGGGCAGAACTCATACATGATTTTAAGTCAGTAAACTCTACTTCCTTATGACATGTGATAGAGTCTGCCTGGAAAGATGCATGAGAGAAGTCTCTGGGGTGGTGGAAATGTTCTATAACTTGTTTGTGAATGATTAAAACTCATGAAGTAAATACTGAACATATATGCATTTTACAGAGTTAAAGTTTGTATTAACCTTACAATGAAGAAATGTCATACTAAATCTATCCTAGAGCACAAATATTACTTAGCTCCAGGTCCCATCCCATCAATTACAGCAAACTCCCTCTGTGAAGGCACCCATAATTACCTCGGTGAATCAACCCTGGGGCTTAACATGTGACCTACCCTCAGCAAAGGGGACACACAGTCAATGGCAAAGTAGGCTGGAGACAAGGGCAGGGAGGCAGGAGCAGCAGAGAGGACTAGGAAACAACAAGGATTCACTACTTTTGTCAGAGATCCACGGAAAACATTTACAGTAGTGATGACTGCAGTCACTCCACTGAGATGACATGGGAATCAGAGAAAAGATGACATGGTGTCTTCATCCCTGGGATATCTCAACCACCCACCCTGATGCAGACCCACAACCGCAACCACACCCACTGAGTCAATTTCAAACCCAGGGCGGTGACCTATAGGACAGAGAACTGCCCCTCAGGTTCCCAAGCCTGCCTCCTCTTCATCCACATCAGATTTCATTCCATGCACCATGCAGCTCTGATGATCTGGTTTATCAATATAGTTCTCCATTTAAAAAGCCCAAACTTTTACCTCCCATTAAATTACAGGAAAATTACAGGCTCCTTCTCGACAGTAATCTAGAATTTCCTAACTTTCAAAGAGTGTTTTGAAACACACTTTCAAAAATCTGCTAATTTCAAAACTGACTTTATTTTCATATTTAGCATGAACAGGACATAAAACACCTGAAAACATTCTAATACTGAACAGCTTATGGTACTTGTGAATAAGTGCAAATACAATGGGCACTAATTAAAGGAAATAAAAACCAATGCCTCTTTAAATCACCCATCGCCCCTAGGAAACCTACATACATGAGTCAGAACCAACTCACTGGCTCTCAACAACAAATGGTCCTAGGGGAAAAAAAATTAAAGGACTCATCACTCTTCACTCTGATGTACCAGATGTAAATAAATGTTCATATAGGGTGGCGCTGTAGGTCAATGCACTGGACTAAGTCAGTTTGAACTGCAAGGTTGGTGGTTCAAGATCACCAGCCGCTCCTTGGAAACCCTGTACAAGTTGCTATGTATCACAACCAACTCGATGGCACTTAACAACAACAACAAAGGTGAAATTCAGAAGATTACAGTTAAAAAAAATATACTGATCCTCTCAAAGAAAAACTAAACAGAAAAGAAAATGCAAGTCCTAACAGGATTGAAGAGAGTGGGAGAGAGCTCGAGTGGTCATATCTTACAGAGCTGGGAAGAAGCAAGGGCAGGCAACAGAGCATGAAGATCTGTCTGTAAAACCCCCAATAGGCTAACAAGTCCCTACGAGAACCCCGAGACCACACTCATCATCCAGGCCAGGTCTGAGGCGGGACCACAGGGGAAAATGAGGCAATCTGGGAGGAGGCCACAAAGAGCAGACAGGACTCTCCCCCACAAGTAGCACCTGTGAAACACTCCACCCCACCCCGGCCCTTACAGTAATGGCAGCCTGAGTCAAAGAATACTCGTCTAAGAAAAACACAAACTGTGATTCTCCCCTCAGCACAGGGCCTTAAGACTAAGTTGGTATACTCTGCAGTTATTCAAACAAAACTGTGCTCTTTTTCCCCATATGCAGCATGACCACTAACTGGCCATTCACAGCTTGCACGAATCTTTACGACCTAAATGGTATGTGTGACAGGTTTCTGTCTGTTTTCTGCAGACATGGGGGCCATGAAGACGTTTCTCAGTTAGATCTGTTTCATGCTGACTCATAAACTGGCACACTTATTATGGTCACTGTCTTGCCGACATTCTTTTTAAGGACCACCAACATGATAAGCACTGGACTGTTACCCTCCACTTACTCCATGGAAACACGATGCAGGGTCATTCCAAGTCAGAACCAACTCGATGGCACTAAACAACAACAACGATGTTATTATTATGCATTGAAGTGAGGCAGGTCCACTGCTATTCATAAGTTTTCAGTGACTAAAATATTCAGAAGAACTGTCTCTTCTTCTTCCAAGTCTGTCTTCGTCTGGAAAGTCATCTGAACTTGTCCACCATCTACTTGAAATTACCAGTGGGATAGCTTCCAGAATCACTGCAATCCACAAGCCACTACAGTGTAACACACTGACAGATGGCATCAGGACTGAAGAAACACTTATTAACCACTTACAATATGCAGATGATACAAACTTGCTTGCTGAAAGCGCTAAGGACTTAACATACTTATACTGATGAAAATCAAAGACCACAGCCTTTGGTAAGCGTTGTACCTCACTGAAAAGAAAACAAAAATCTTCACCACTTTACCAATAAATAACATCAAGATAATGGAGAAAACATTGAAGTTGTCAAAGACTTCATCTTGCTCAGATCACCAACATTCATGGAAGCAGCAATCAAGAAATAAATGACGTAGTGTTCAAGAGCAAAGATGGCAGTTTGAGGACTAAGGTGAGCCTGACCCGAGGCATGGTATTTTCTATAAGCCTCACATGCAGTGAAAGTTGGACAGTGAATAAGGAAGACCATAGAAAAACTGATGCATTTGAGCTATGGTGTTGCAGGAGAATACTAAAAGTACCATGGACTGCCAAAAGAACAAAGCAGTCTGTGCTGGCAGAAGTACAGCCTGGATGGTCAGACTTTGTCTCTCATACTTTGGACATATTATCGGGAGGGACCAGTCCCTGTAGAAGGACATCATGCTTGGTAAAGTGGCGGGTCAGTGAAAACGAGACTGACACAAGAGCAGAAGCAGTGGGCTCAAGCGTAGCAATGATTGTGGGGTTGGCGCAGGATGGGGCAGCATTTCCTCTGTTGAGCACAGGGTCACTATGAGTTCAAACCGACTCAATGGCACCTAAAAACAACAAGGAGTTCTACCTCATTCAATATCAGGAATGAAGACCACGAAGAGAGAATTTTATACACACTGGACTGGCAAAAAGTTAACGCCAGGAAAAACAGCAATGAAGCTGCAAGCTAAGCCCTACAACGTTCAATACACTCCTGGGAACCTGGGCAGAGACCTGGCTGGCCAGCAGTGTGGCAAGACCTGGGGACTCTTGGGCCCAGAATCAGTGACATAGCCACAGAGGACTAGAAGAAAGAGTGAAGTGTCTAGCTGATAAGAAGATACGGCATACACATAAGAACACCCACACTTGCAGATAATACCCACTTGACCTGGCTTCAATGACTGGATGATCGATCAGAGCTCAACTAGAAGAAGAAGGAAGAGGGAAGAAAGAGTAATCTGATACAATTTGATGAACTTGATCTACACCTATGGATGCAGTAGCTCAAAAGAGGGAACAAATCTTCACAGCGAGGATCATTCCCAACCACTCCATACACAGGGTAGGCAGGGATGGGCAACTTGGACATTGGCAATCCAAAACGGGGGGCTACAAAGGCAAGATATGACTGGTTTACAAGCTTTCCTGAGGGAACCTAGATCCAGAGGGCGTGGAGGAAGGTAGAATCTCCACGTAGTAGTATCCAATCTGTCTGTGTGGGGCTGATGAAAGGAGATGGGGATAGGTCTCTTGTGATACGATAGTGAATAATTGTTATCAGGACTGACTGTGAGGGTTGGAAATGTAAAGGTAAATATTTTGTAGCAAAAGGAGGGGAGTGATTGACTTTGCGGTCCAGGAGGGGAGGTCCCTGGGACCAATAAGGGAGAAGAGCAGAGTGCGGGACCCTACCCAGAGAAGCAGCGACACCAGAGATGGAGACAGAGACGATGACATGGAGTGATGGAGCAGCTGGGGTCTCTAGACCCAGAGAAGAAGAGGGGCTATGGGATGATGACCAGGGGGCAGGCTTGCGGGGGTGTACCATTTGGTTGGTTGATGATGCATGGACGTAATTGTAATCATGGCAATGTAACGATATATGATAGAATGAATGTAAACCTAATGTTCTCCCGTGTAAACTATCACATAATTTACAATAAAACATTAAAAAAAAAAAAAGTTCACGTCAATGGGTCATGAGACCACAGGGCAGCTGCGACGGCTCCCACTGTGGACTCTCCTCTGAGGCCCACGGCAACCCTGATTGCCATTTGCAGGGAAAGAGAGGGGAGCAGCCGCTGGACAAACAGACAACCTGGTGCCACGCGTGGTGTCCTCCTTCCAGAGTGTGCTGCTGCCACCTGCCTTGTCTCTGGCTCTGCACCTTTACAAGGGGGGCTTCGATAGTCCATCATCTTTCCATTCCATCCTCCCATGAACTTTTTAAAGCCTCCTCATACTTCCTTCCCAAAAACTCATAGACACATGGCTCCGCCCCACAGCCACAACACCTTCCAGTGTCTGAGACCATCATCTGAGCAAGGAGCAGACAACCTCGTCTTTCTCCCAAGGTGGGTTGGAACAGCCAACCTTGCAGTTAGCAGCCCAGCACTTAATCCACAGTGCCACCAGGGTTCCACCTGTGACTTTAGGTGCTGCCAGGTCAGTTCCGACTCACAGCAACCCTGTGCACAACAGAATGGGTCTACACATGCTCATATTGCCGCTATGCTTGGACCCACGGTTGCTACCACTGAGCCAATCGAACCTCCACTTTACCAAACTTTTTCAGGGCTGAGTCTTCTTGACAACATGTCCAAAGTATGAGAGACGAAGTCTGGCCATTCTGGCTTCTAAGGAACACTCTGGTTGTACTTCTTCCAAGACAGATGTTTGTTTTTCTGGAAGTCCATGGCAGCTTCTTTTATTTTACTATTATTGTGAACTGAGTGACACACATCATATATGGTCATTTTATTATTCTTCGCCAACATCACACTCCAAAGGCATCAACTCTTCTTCAGTCCTTCTTGCTCGCTGTCCAGCTTTCTCACGCACATGGGCCAACTAAAAACACCATGGTGTGGGTCCTCAAAGTGACATCTTTGCTCTTTAACACTATAAAGAGATCTTTTTGCAGAAAATTAACCTAATATCATGTTTGGTAAGGTGGAGGGTCACAGAAAAAGAGGAAGACCCCCATCAAGATGGATTGGCAAAGTGGCAGCATCAATGGGCTCAAGTGTGGCAACAGTAGTGAGGTTGGCCCAGGACTGGGCAGTGTTTCATTCTGCTGTGCATAAGGTTGCTATGAGTCGGTACTGACTCGATGGCACCTTATGACAACAACAACAATACGTAGCTTGATTTCTTGACTGCTGCTTCCATGAGTGTTGATTGTGGATCCAAGTAAAAGGGGATCCTTGACCACTTCTCTCTCTTCTCTACTTATTATGATGCTGTAACAGTTCAGTTGTGAGAATGTTCATTTTCTTTACACTTCAGTGCAATCCTGTCGGTTTTGATTTTCATCAATGAGCACTTTAAGTTCTCTTCCCTTCCAGGAAGCTAGATTGTCATGTTGTTGTTGTCATTAAGTGCTGTCGAGTCGACTGCAACTCATAGCAACCCAGTACAGGGTTTCTGAGCAGCGACTGGTGAGTCTGAACCGCTGACCTTGAGGGTCAAATCCACCTGTGGTCCTGTGCTCATACAGCGTCACTCCAGGGCTCCACTCCACAGCTGGCAGGCTCTCTTCATAAACTGGCCAAACAGGATCATTCCACCCCACCCCCGTGACCCAGTGAATGGACTCCTAAGGAGTACAAATGGTTAACACATCACTGAAAGGTTGCTGGTTTGAGTCCACCCAGAACCACCTCAGAAGAAAGGTGATCTACTTCTTGGTGGGGGTGGGGTACGGGAACCAGCTATTGAAAACTCTACAGGGCATAGCTGTGCTCTGCCATACATGTGGGGCCACTGTGAGTCAGCTGGCAGTTGGTTATCTCATAAATTAATGCTTTAGGGTGAAACTGACGGAGTCAACTGATAAGGGCAGTTCCCCTGTCCAAAAGGACTGATTCCGAGGACTGAGCTCAGCACAGGAATCTGCTGGAGACCAGCGGCCTGCGCCTGATGTCACCATGCCATGTCTACATAGGCACTCTTGCAGACTGCCAACCTCAGGAAACTTAGGACCATCTAAATGACAAGTCAGTGCTTGCTCTTATTCCTCACTGATTTAAAGCCCTCGGAGCAAGTCAGGAAGACACGGAAACACTTCTATCGGATCAGAGTTTTTCAGAAGTAAACTGAAAACACAAAACTGATTCCAAAACACAAGAACATTTCCTCTCAAACGGAGTCAAGACAAGAGTACCCACAACATCCACGCGGATACCTCCATGCTAAGGAACAAAGTTTTCCAGTCTGGGGAGAACATATGAAGAACTGAGGCCTGTGTTCACAGACTGAGAAGTAGCATGCCAAGACCAGAGGGTCAGAACACCTGTAATTCCACCTGGGACTCCAGTTCACGGCCCATACTCTTCTCATCACACTAAGATGAATGAGAAGCTTAATCAATGTCTCTAGAGTGAAATGGCACAGAGAACCTACAGAAAAAGTTCTCTGATGATCTGTGCAGCCAGTCCAGGCAGCCGCTGTCTGCTCATCAAGATGCAACAAAATAAACCAAAGCCAAACCACTGTCATCAAGTGCATCCCCACTTACAGCAAGCCGGCAGGACAGACGGCTGACCCAACAAATGAAACCAGTGCAAGAACAGGCTTTCTCAAGGAAAAAGCCAAAGAGTTCTGGCGTAAGCCACTGACTCTAGCCTTGGACAACTCACTCTGCCATGCTGAATGTCTCCCCTTCTGTCCCTTCTGTGCGCATGCTGAAAAATACTCTGTCTACTTCGTGGGATTACTATAATCAATCAATCACTAGGTAAATATTTGAGAGACAGATGAGCAAACTATTAAAATCCAATGTAAATACCAGCTGACTTCTTTGCAGATATTGGAGAGCTGATCCTAACGTTCATATGGAATTTCAAAGATCCAGAATAGTCCAACAATCCTAAACAAGAAAACAAAGTTGGAGGACTCATTTCAAAGCTTTCTACAAAAATGCATTCAACAAGACAGTGTGGTTATGTCTGTTTTAACAGATATGTAAATCACTGGAACAAAACTGAAACAAACCATCACATTTATGAAGGATGCCAAGACAATTGGGGTGGGGGTGGGGTTCAACAGTGGTGCTAGAATGGGTTATCTACATACAAAAGAAGGGTTCACCTGCACCTCTACCTCACACCATATAATAAACGACCTCACAACAGATGGAAAATACTAAAAGAAACATTCTTTGCTGGTTACGCAAGGAGGATTTAAGGAAAGAGAGGTAAACACTGCTGTATACACAGTCCTGGAACAACAATGTTCTACGGGTAGAAACAGACACACACACAGGCTGCACGTCTGACAGAGGACATCAGCACATGCTATACACCTATGATGCGACGGAGCACACACGGGAAAAATGAGGGAAACCTCTTAGCCAGCACCAAACATCATAAGGCAATGAGTTGCTGGGCCAGCCACCATCTCAGAGGCCACCATGGTCAACTGGCTAGCACAGTCCACACACGCAATGGTCTCCATCCTACTCTAGTGAGGAGCGACTGGGATCTTAAAAGCCCAGGCACCACCAGCTAAGGTGCAACTATGGTCTCTCCAGATGCGGAAGAAGAGTGATGAAAATTGAAGATGATTGGAACATATGAGTCCAGTGGCCCAATGGAGCAGGTAAGCAGCATTCACCACGACTTGGAGACCAGAAGAACTAGACAGCGCCCGGTTACCACTCCCAACTGCTCTGAAAGAGAACACAGCAGAAGGTCCTGGATAGAGTGGGAGAAAAATGGGGACCAAATCTCAAAACAATTTTTTTAGAAATGGGTTTACTGGTCAAAAGAAACTAGAGTAACCCGAGACTTTGGCCCTTGACCACCCTTTCTAGTCTGGAAAGGAAATCTCCCTTGTGGTCCCATTTCCAGCTAAGCAGCCGAGAGGTTTATGGGAAAAAGGCAGCACTAGGAAGGTATGTTCACCATGGAACGCGCAACCTGTCAAGATCAGAAAGACAACATTTACCCAAGGACATAGTTAAGAAGGGATTGTTGCTGTTAAGTGCTGTCGAGTTGGTTCCAACTCATAGCAGCCCTGTATAGGGTTTCCAAGGAGCAGCTAGTGAGTTTGAACCACCGACCTACAGTGTTTATCCTACAGCACTACACCAGAACTCCAAAAAGCCAATCCTTTCTCCTGTGGAGCACCTGGTGGACTTGAACCGTTGACCTTGCGGTTAGCAGCCCAGCCAAGTAACCCACATTACACATTACTAGGGTGGTGTGGAAATAGGGACCACAGGGAGGAAGCGGCCTAACTGCTGCTACATCAAGGGGACTACAATCATGGAGAAAACACACACTGTAGGATAAAACTGATGATCTTCTCTTAACCTTCACTCAACTCACAGTCAAAAGGGAAACACGCACACACAGAGATGAAAAGACCTAAATATAAGAGCTAAGGATTCACACACAGTCTAACTTCAGAGCCTCCATTTTTAAAGACTGCACTGGCTCTCACAAAATAGGATTCGATTTTCAAAGCAGAAAACAGAACAAAAAACCTCATGGTTCAGATGTTAGGCCTTCTACCAACCTTGGCATACTGGTAATTTAAACAACTCCATTTGTTTCCTCAGCTGTCAGATCACGACTGTATGGCAAGATTGTTATGAGGATTTAGATACAAAACACCTACTGAGTCAAACTAAAAAAGCAGCATCTGTTGTTATTGTTAGGTACTGTCAGTTCCAATTCACGTCGGATGGAATGAAACAGTGCCGGGCCCACAGCACCCTCACCACCGTTCGGTGTTTGAGCCACTGTGCCAATCCATCTCACTGAGGGTCTTCCTTTTTTTCTCTGACCCTCCCACCTTACCGAGCATGCTGTCCTTCTTCAGGACTGGTCCCTCCTGAGAACGTGTCCACAATCTGAGAGACAAAGCCTCCTGCTGTGCTGCTGCGGGATAAAATAAACCGACCACACGGTCAGCTGTTCAAACCCACCAGCCGCTCCTCGGAAACCCTACACCGGGTCGCCATGAGTCAGAACCGACTTGAAGGTGCTTAACAACAAGAACAAGAGACAAAATCTCGCCGACCTGGCTTCTGAGGAACATTCTGGCTTGTACTTCTTTCAACCCAGATTTGTTTGTTATCCTGGAACTCCACGACACTTTCAATATTCTTATCAGTAAGCTAAATTTACTGGAAACCTAATAGCAAAACTCAAACATTATGGAGTCTTGGTATGGCACTGTAGGATAAGCACTGGACTGCTAACCTCAAGGTCAGTGGTTCAAACCCACCAGCCGCCCTGCGGAAGCCCTACACCAGGCCACAAGTCCTTCACACACTTACTGTCTCGAACACTGAAGCCCATGTGAAAGCAGTTAGCCCAGTGGTCATCATTTTTACAAGTTAGGGAGCAGTCTTATGTAGGATCCACCACAGTGTGCTGACTATAACGCCTCCCAGGCCCTGTATTCAGACCCCACATTGGGCACCTCCTGCCCTCAAGAGGCCAAGCTGATTCCCTGCTGCCTCGTGACCTGACTTGGAGCACAGAAGGTGGCAGAGGTGGCAGTGTGCCCGCTCTGAGCCTCATGCCCTTCCACTGCCCTTGGAACCCTGCCACCAGCATGTGAGCAAGCCCAGGAGACCACAAGAATGGGAGGGGACCCCAGTCTCCCCCATCATCACGGCACACAGCCAAACACCAGAAATGTGAGGCGCCACCCTAGACCAGCCAGCCCCCAGCCAACTCCCACTGCTCAGAAACCAGGAGGCTTCAAAGAAAAGTTCGTGGAAACAGTCCATTCTCTGTTCATTCCATTTCCCACCAACTTGTTCAAGTCCCCTGGCATGAAAGAGCCTCAGAGACACCACCCACATCTGAACACAGACGACCCAAGGTGCCAGCAGGCTCACAGAAACACGAGGTATGCGAACAGCTGCTGAGATTTCAACCTAGGTTCTGCTACTAGACCTCTTAGCTCCCAAGGAGCCCAGTTATGGTTCTGCTCACCTAGAATGGGGTCTGCCATGCTGAGCTCCGCAGGCAGGGAAGGGGTGAGAGTAAGAATGTCCAGAATGCAGGAGTGCCTCTGGGGTGTCAAGAGAAGCAACCCAGGCATGACTGCTAATACCCAAGACCCTCCAGGAATGAGAGTCTAGGTAACCCAGCAGGCAAGAAACCCCAGCCAGAGAAGGTGCTGGCCAAGCTTGGGCAGAAAGGGTGTTATTCACGTCTTCCCTTATTGTTGATGTTGTTGTTAGGTACCATCGAGTTGGTACCGACTCATAGCGACCTTATGCACAGCAGAACGAAACACTGCCCAATCCTGGGCCAACCTCACTATTGTTGCCACGCTTGAGCCCACTGATGC
>NW_006408790.1:69600-71910 GCF_000296735.1 Chrysochloris asiatica | reverse complement strand
TCGTTTGAGCTGCAAGGCTGGTGGTTCAGGCTCACCAGTTGCTCCTTGGAAACCCTATACAGGGTCGCTATGGGTTGGAATCAACTCGACAGCACTTAATAACAACATTGTCTTCCCTAGCCCAGTATAAAAATCGTATGTATTAAATGACCCAATTTGTTCTTCATCTCCCATTCTCCAACCACCTAGAGTGAGTGTTCTCCTGTCCCAGGAGGTAATTTACAGGCTATTGAGTGGCAAACATGATTCAGTGAGACGGGAAATAAGCACAGACCACAGATGAGGGCAGGACTGTCCCATCTACTTTTAAGTCAGGGCTTCTAAACCATTTCAAATGGTTCAGACGTGGCCGATGGAAACAAGGGTGACTCTCTTGTTGCACAGCGATCAAATCCCTGTGTGTCAGACTGACACAGAAGGAAACTGGAGGGGACCTGCACACCTTCCTGAAGCAAGTCTATGTCCAGGTCCACTCAGGTACTCCAGTTGACCCTCACCCTCTTTGGTGGTTGCAGGTTGGCCATGCTCTCCCCTGCTCCATGGCTGTCCACGGGTCTGCTGAGAGCAGGCTTCCTGCAGACACAGGCGTGCATAAACGGTCCTTACAGTGGGCAAGCGGCCACCACTACAACCAATCCCTGGACCACTCACCAATGTTGTCTTCTCTCCACAAACCCAAGTGACACAGTGGAAACATACTGCCAGGTTAGGCTACTGTAGAAAGGGTCTACCTGCCTCCTCTCTACCACATATAAGCGCAAAAATGCCAGACCCCTGCCATAGAGTCAATTCTGACTTACACCGACCCTTGTAGGCTTTCCAGGGCTATCGGTCATCCCAGGAGCAGACGGCTGGTGTGTGTGAGCTGCTGACGCCTACCCCAAAGAGCCACCAGGGCTCCCCGAAGCTCACACAGACCACAAGGTAAGCAGAGTCTGACACACAGTGGGGCTCTCCGGCACTCAGCCCTCCCTCCTTCCACTCACAGAAACACGCAAGGTTTGAACAAAATTACATTCCAATGCATTTACTTTCTAAAGGAGCAAGGTTATGTTTAAAATGCACCATTAAAACGACCAAATGGGCGCTGTCCAAATTCAAGAGAGCAATTAAACAGCAACACACTGTAACAGCTGCACTTTGGCTTCACTAATGAGCCCATCTTGTGCCAGGAGCCCCGAACAATCCATCTGCTGGAAGACGGATGCACTATCTGTAATCATTCTCTTTGGTTAGCTTTAAGGCAGAGCCAGGCACTCCGGGGTCTACAGAATGTGCTAAGAGGCCTTCAGACCTGAGCTGCCCTGGCTAGCCACCAGACACCCAGCAACCTGGTCACAAAGGCGGTTCAGATGCTGACTGACTACAAAGAGAAGGACAGGCCGTAGAGGATGCAGAGAGAAGACAAATCCTCCCACCATGGAACCCTATAACAATGCCTATGTGAAGGGAACAATGCGGGAATTCGAAGTCTGTGAGGGGCTCTGCTCACGAGGCACAGCGGTCTTGCAACTCATCATATCGACCCTCCAGAACAGACACTGGACATGGGACTCTGAGGCAGGGGAGCGCAACCAAAAGCGGGAAAAACTAAGAGTTGGCCATGGAGAAAGAAGAGATGCATGGGAGACAGCTCCCCCAGAACCATCTCTATCATCACCAATGCAAGATTTCATTGGAGTTCATAGTGAACAGAGTGGCTGGAAATACCATAAGCAGATTCTAGAAAGAGCCACAGCAGGGCCGACAGTCTCTAAGACTGCCTTCAAATTCTTGGCTGATCCATGAACAGCAGGCAGGTGCTCAAGAAAGATTCCAAGGAATCTAGCGGGAAAGGAAGTGGCGAGCTGCCAAGTCTAAAGTTCAAATCCAGCTGAATTAAACGCACTAAGCAAGCTTCCACGGACCACTAGACCCACTATAACAACCTGGAAGACAGCCTCTGCAAGTTCATGACAATGAGCCAGTAATTTAACAAGCATAAACATATGTACTCTTCAGAGGAAAACAAAGAAAATTTGGGAATAAGAAGGTTGCTCTGAGTCAGATCGACTGGACAGCACATCACAACAATATCATATATTATCCACAATGTCCACTATATGTTGTTGTTGTTAACTGCCATCAAGTTGGTTCTTTCCCTGTTATAGGGTTTCCAAGTAGCAACTGGTGGGTTTGAACTGCCAACCCTGCGGAGAGCAATCCAGTACTTATCCTACAGCTGAAATATTCACGATATGAACAGAGGCAGGAAATGTGAACCGTTGTCATGGGACAAACAGACCACAGATTAAAAACCATTAAATCAGT
>NW_006408790.1:66236-67695 GCF_000296735.1 Chrysochloris asiatica | reverse complement strand
TGTGTGTGTGTTTTTAAAAAAGCTAAAGTGGATAGAGAGAAATACTTTTAACTGATGGTATATGTAGGGGATTATAATCAATGTAATGAAACAAGTTATATGAATTTTTGAACGTGAAACTGATGATGTACCCTGTAAACTTTCACTCAATCCACAATAAAAACCTTAAATTAAAAAAAAAAAAACCATCAGTGAGCTTTCGGTAGAAATGATCCAATCTGAAGGGCAGGGAAGGGAGGTTAACAGAGACTAGAACATCTGGGGGTCACTAGAATCTCAGGACAGAACAGAGACAATGGCATGGAAAGCCGTGCTGTTTAAATAATGGTCAAAATGTCTCACAGCTGAAACTCAGCAAATTCCAAGCACAAGAAATTAAAGTTAAAAAAAAAAACTACATATCAAACTGTTAAAAATTAAAATGGCAACAAAATCTTCAAAGCAGAAAAAAAAAAAAAAAATAAAAAAATAATCCTATTACATGCTAAAGAAGAAGGGTAGACAGGCTGACTTCTCACCAGACAGGGAAGACCAGAAGACAAGTGGGACCAATGACAAAGACAGCCACCAACCAGGAGCATGCTGTGTGTCATGCAACAGCACAGGACGTCCAGGCTGACGGGACTGGACAACAGCTGAAATGTGGATCATCATCAACAACAACAACAGGAAAATTTGAAAAGGTAAAAATGTGATGAATGTAAAAGACTGACTTACTATTTCTTCTCCTAAATTCCTCATTAAAAGGTAACGAATTAAAGTAAAAATGATACGGTATTCAAGCATAACACACCACTAACTCAAAGGCTAGGGGCTTTCAATTTACATGAAGAGCTATAATGTTAGCACGGAACAAGCTGTGAAAGTGAATGTCAAATTCTGCAATCCCCAGAGCAACCACTGAAAAATAACATTAATACCAAGTAGAGCAGCTAAAGAAGCCAACAGGGAATTTAACATGGAATAGTCCTGGTGTGGCGCTGTGGGTTAATGCGCCAGACTGCAAAGCCATTTGAACTGCAAGGTCGGCGGTTCAAGCTCACCAGATGCTTCTTGGAAACCTTATACAGGGGTCACTATGGACGGCACTTGACAAAAACATTAAAATAATGGAGTCCTGGTATGGCGCTGTACCATCAGCACTAGACCACGAACTACAAGGTCAGCAGTTCAAACCCACCAATTGCTCCTCAGAAACCCTATACAGGGTCGCTATGAATTGGAACTGACTCGATGGCACTCAACAACAACAACACTGAAATAATATTTGACTGGCATCAAAGAAGGCAGTAAAGGAAAACAGAAAGAGTAAAAGATGAGACTAATAAAAAACATAATAGGGCAAAATGGTAAACACCCAACCACATAAACTGTAAATGTAAAAGTACCCAACACCTGGCCAGCAGTGTGGCAAGACCTGGGAAATCTTGGGCCCAGAGTCAGTGACATAGCCACAGAG
>NW_006408790.1:48649-64831 GCF_000296735.1 Chrysochloris asiatica | reverse complement strand
GACCACCCTGTGCCATCCTTACCATTGTTGCTATGTTTGAGCACAATGTTGTAACCCACTGTGTCAACTCATCTCCTTTGGGGGTCGTCTTCCTCCTTTCTGCTGACCCTCTACTTTCCCAAGCATGATGTCCTTCTCCACAGACTGGTCCTTCCTGACAACATGGCCAAAGTACTAGAGACACTATTTTACCATCCTTGCCCTAAAGGCACATGCTGGCTCCTCCTCTTCCAACACAAGATTTATTTGTTCTTCTGGTAGTCCAGGGTACTTTCAATATTCTTCACAAACACTGCAATTCAAATGCATCAATTCTTCTCCAGTCTTCCTTTGTCCTTGTCCAGCTTTCACAGGTAATGGGAAGTACCATGGCTTGGGTCAGGCGTACCTTAGTCCTCAAGTGACTCCTTTGCTCTTTAACACTTCTGCAGAGTTGTGCAATGCAATATGGTCCTTTGATTTCTTGACTGCTGTGTCCATGAGCACTGACTGTGGATCCAGGTGAAATGAAATCCTTGACAACTTCAATCTTTTCTCCATGTGTCATGATGTTGTTTGCTGGTTGTGAGGACTTCTGTTTCCTTTACATTGCAATGTAGTCCATTCTGAAGACGCTATGTAGTCTTTGATGTTTGTAAGCAAGTGCTTCAAGTCCTCCTCACTTTCAGCTTCAAGGTTGTGTCATCTGCATATCGCAGGTTGTTAGTAAGTCTTCCTCAATCCTGATGCCATGCTTTTTCATAGAACCCAGCTTCTCGGATTTGCTCAGCATACAGATTGAATAAGTATAGTGAAAGAATACGCCACCAAAGCTTTCCTGATTCTAAACCATTCAGTGTCCCCTTGTTTTGTTCCAACAACTGCCTCTTGGTCTCTGTACAGGTTCCACAGGAGCACAATGACGTGTTCTGGAATTTCCATTTTCCGCAATGTTATCAATAGTTTGTTATGATCCAACAGTTAAACCACAAGTAAACATTTTTCTTGTATTCTGTGCTTTTAGCCAAGCGACATCTAATGTCAGCAATGACAGCCCTCGTTCCAGGTCCTCTTCAGAATCCGGCTTGAATTTCAGGCAGCTCCATGTCGACGTGCTGCTGCAACTGTTTATGAATTAAGTTCTCAAAATTTTACTTTCATATTATATTGTTTGTCTCCACATTCCATTGCAGTGGGCACAAGTAAAGGTCTCTTCCAGTCCACTGGCAGGTAGCTGTTGTCCACATTTCTCAGCATGGACTAGTCAGTGTCCCCAGTGCTGCATCAGTCTGTTGGGACTTTTCAATTGGTGTTCGGTCAATTCCTGGAGCCTTCTTTCTGCTAATGCCTTCAATGCAGCTTGGACTTCTTCCTTCAGTACCACAGGTTCTTGATCGTGTGCTGCCTCTTAAAATGGCTGAACGTCAACCATTTCTTTTTGGCACAGTGACTCTAGATTCCTTCCATCTTCTTTTGATGCTTTCTGCATCATTCAATACTATGCCCATGTTGTTGTCACTAAGTGCTGTCGCAACGTAGTGACCCTGCAAAGGGCTTCCAAGAATGTCAACCTTTGCAGGTACAAAAAAGCCTCATCTTTCTTCCACAGAGCAGCTGGAAGGCTTGAACCACCCAACCTTGTGGTTCACAGTCCAGTGCTCATCCTATGACGCCACAGCACTACCAATTCTGCCCATAGAACATTTCAGTACCGCAAAGTTGAAACTTCAATTCCCCCGCCCCCCCCCAGTTTTTTAGCTTAAGAAATGCTTCATATGCTCTTCCCTTCCGGTTTTCTGACTCCAGGTCTCCACACATTTCATTTTAATGCTTTACTTTCTCCTCTGGACCTACCCTTTGACACCTTCTGGTCAGCTCCTTTACTTCTTCATTTCTTCCACTGGCTAAGTTAAGTGGAGTAATGGATAAATTCACAATCATAGTTGCAAGATTTCAACACCCCTCTGTACAGAATTGAAATGGATAAAAACCATCAGTAAGGATATAGATTTTTTAAAACTCAAAACCAAGCCCAGTGCCATCGAATCAATGCCGACTCACAATGACCTTGTAACACAGAAAAGAACTAGCACACAGGGTCATCCAGGTGGTAAATCTTTACAGATGCAGCTGCCACATTTTCCTCCTACAGAGCAGCTGCAGGGTTCAAAGCACAGACATCTGAATCAGCAGTCTAGCACTTACCCACTGCACCACCAGGGCTCCCTGGGTATAGACCAGAGATCAGCAAACTACACAACTCACAGGCCAAGTCCAAGGCCCTCTGCCTGTTTTTGTAAATAAAGTTTTGTTTTGTTTTTTAAAGTTTTTATTGTGAATTGTGTGCCAGTTTACATGGAAGAACATTAGCTTTACATTCATCCTATCATATACCATTTCATTGCCATGATTACAATCCCCTCCAAGAATCATCAACCAACCAAAGGGTACACCCTGCAAGCCTGGCCCTCGGTCATCAGCACACAGCTCTCTCCCTCTCTGGGTCTAAAGTCCCCAGCCGCTCCATGTCATCATCGTCCCTGCCTCCATCTCTGGTGTCATTGTATCTCTGGACAGGGTCCCGCACTCCTCATTTCTCCCTTGATGGTCCCAGGGACCTCTGCTTTTGGACTGTAACGTCAACCACTCCCCTCCTTTTGCTAAAAACATCTACCTTTACATTTCTGACCCTCACAGTCAGTCCAGATAGCAATTATTCACTATTGTACCACAAGAGTCCTATCCTCATCTCCTTTATCAGCCCAGCCCAGACATATTGTATACTGCTCAGTGGAGATTCTACCTTCCTCTGTGCCTTCTGGATCTAGGCTCCCTCTTGAAAGCTTGTAAGCCAATCACTTCTTGCCTTTGTAGCCCTCTCATTTTGGGTACCAATGTCCAAGTTGACCATCCCTGTCCACCTTGTATATTGAGGGGGGTGGGAATGATCCTCGCTGTAAAGATTTGTTCCCTCTTTTGAGCTACTACATCCATAGGTGTAGGTCAAGTTCATCAAATTGTATCAGATTACTGTTTGTTTTCCGCTTCTCTCTTCTTCTAGTTGAGTTCTGATCATCCAGTCATTGAAGCCAAGTCAAGTGGGCATTATCTACAAGTGTAGGTTTTCTTGTGCATATGCCCTCTCTTCTTATCAGCTGGACGCTTCACTCTCCATTCTAGTCCTCTGGGGCTATGTCACTGACTCTGGGCCCAGGAGTCCCCATGTCTTGCCATACTGCTGGCTAACCAGGTCTTCACCCAGGTTCACAAGAGTCTATTGAACTTGGTCGTACTTAGCTCACACTTTCATTGCTGTTTTTCTCTCACCCTTATTGGTGACCAACGTAACCACCAGTCGGAGCGCATGTCTGCTCGCGTATTCCCCTTGAGTCTTAGTCTTGGAAGGAGGTTTGTCCCTAAGGGACCTAAGCACTTGCTGTGACGTCTCCTGGGCGAGCAATCTGCGTGTTGCTATAGTAGTCAATCAGACTGCTGTATTTTTTTTTCCCCTGTCAGTCTTTCTTTCAAGAAGTATCTTCTGTTCTTCTAGATGCTCCAGGACTGGTCTGCTTGCCCTTTAAAATGGAGATTTCCCACCTCAGAAGATTCTGGATGGGGTTCAGGATTCCACCTATGGTCTTATGTAATACAGAGGCTCCAAAGGAAGCCTCCTTCACTGGGCACGTTGTAGCCCCATTTTAGATATTCCAATCAGTACTGAAAGTGCCATGGGCTTCCCACAGAACCAAGAGATATGTGTTGGAAAAAGTGCTCCTTGGAGGCCAGGATGGTCAATCTTCATCTCTCATACTTCGGACATATTGTCAGGAGAGACCAGTCGCTGGAGAAGGATATCAGGTTTGGTAAGGTGGAGGGTCAGAGAAAAAGAGGAAGACCCCCAGCGAGATGGATTCACCAAGTGGCAGCATCAATGGGCTCAAGCGTGGCAACAGTGGTGAGGTTGGCCCAGGATTGTGCAGTGTTTCATTCTGCTGTGCATAAGGTCGCTATGAGTAGGCACCAACTCGATGGCACCTGACAACAACAATCATTGTAAATAAAGTTTTACTGGCATACAGCCATGCCCATTTTGGGCTACATTACTTCCTGTCTGGCCCTTTACAGAAAAAACTGATCCTAACAAGCGATGATTTGCGCACTCTCACCACAGATGTCGTTATGTTCAGAGAACACTACACCCACACCCGAACAGCTCTGCAGTGACCACAGAACGTTCAGAGAGCTAGACAGCATACATGCTATGCCGCAGGGTAAGTCTCAAGAAATTTTAAAAGACTAAACCCTTACTACAGAATTACATTTGACAGCAGTGACAATGTCCATGAAAACCTGAGATATTTGAAAAGGAAGTAATCCACAAACCAAAGAAGAAATCAGAAAATAATGTGAACTTATACTAATACAAATAAACACTGAAGTTTGTGGGATGCAGTTAAACAATACTTAAGAGGGGAGATTAATTAAAGATTCAATTGCTTATATTAAAAAAGAAAGGCTTAAATTTTAAGGATCTAAGTTTCCTAGAAAAACAACAGATCAAACCCAAAGTCAAAAGAATGAGGGAAACAATCAAGGTAAAAGCAAAACTCAATTGAGAAATGTGAAGACAAGGGTGTGAAAAGAAACAAAATTGCTAAACCCCCAACAAGAATGATCAAGCGCGTAAAATACAAACTACCAATATCAGAAATTAAAAAGGGATCTCCACCACAGCTCCCAGGAGCTCTGGTAGCATCTGGGGTTTCATGCTGTGCTCTAACTACAGGTCAGTGGTTCAAATTCACCTGCAGTTCCTCAGGAGCAAGAGGAGGCTTTCTACTCCTGTGAGGCTCCACAGCCCTGTTCAGGGTCGCTCTGAACCGACTCCACAACACTTAGCAACAACAGCAGCCCTCTACAGACATGAAAAGGATCACAAGAGAAAACTACAAACTTCATGCCAATAAATTTGATAATTTAAAGGAAACACATTCTTTGAAAAAAAACACAAGTGAAAATAGAAAATCTGTAGAACCATGTGTTTATTAAACAAACAAAATCTGTTATCAAAAACCTTCCCACCAAAAAAAAAAAAAATCCATGATCAGATGGTTATCAAATATTAACGAAATAGCACCAATCCTATACAAAATATTTCTGAAAACAGAAGAGGAAACACTTTGCAAATCGTTTCAAGAGGCTAGCATAACCATGGTACCAAACAAATTCGAAGAGATAATCATTACAGGCCAATATTCCTCACGAGCAAGGACACTAAAATTTTTTAAATATTAGCAGACCAAATCCAAAAGCATCTCAGAGGGTCCCTACATCATGACCAAGTGGGGGCCCAGGAATGAAAGATCGATTTTATTTTCAAAAATCACTAAGTATGTCAACCAACCACTGCTGACCATTCTGGTCACTGTAGATGGATTCTGACAGGTTAGTAAAATGTGGAACCAAACTCCAATTCTTCCAAAGTCCAGATTTACTGGACAAGTTGGGACAGGAGGGCTACCTTAAACTATCGCCCTGAGACACTCCACAAACCATGACCCCATACTAGTCCTTGGGGTCATCATTTATCACCCACCAACACTGTGCTCCTTTTGAAAACTCATCTTTATGAGACAAACCACTAGAATGTATTCTAGAGCAATGATGAGACGGCAAGGAGGCAGGGAGACTAGATGAATAGAAACAGAACCACCAGAATGGAAACCCTATGAGCATTCACACATTGTGCAGAACGTAACCGGTGTCACTGAGCAACTTGTGTCAAAACTGTCCATGGGAACCTCATTTGCTGTGCAAACTTCCACTGAAAACATAATAAAATAGTTTTTAAAAAAAATTAGTAAGTAAAAAAAAATAACTCACCATTAAAAACAGGATAAAGGATAAAATCAGGCTATCATCTCAATTAATTGTTTGTTTGTTTATTTTAAGCTACTGAGAATTTTCAACACCCAACCATAATTTTTAAAGTACAAAAACAAAAAAAAACAGTAAACTTGGAATAGAAGGAAATGTCCTCATCTGATTTTAAAAATCACAATAATAATCTAAAAAAACCCAATGGTGACATCCCGCTAAATGGCGACAGACTCCATCATTAAGCCCCTCCTTAAGAGGAGGGACAGGCAGAACTACTGATGCTCACCATTCTCTCCGCCCACCTTGTACTGAAGATCCTAGATGGCACAGTAAAGAAAGACATGTAGCTTAAAGCTGCTGTCTGATTCAGAATGACCCTATGCTCCCCCGCCAGCTTCAAGACTGGAGAAATGAACTAAAATGGTCCCGTTGACAGATAACACAACTGTTTTGTACCGGAATTCTCCAACCTGGAGGTCTGAGGAGCTTCACCTAGTAGATGCTGGGAGACAGCATCCCAGGGGTCTCTTGAACTTCAGCACATCTAACCTCTCTGACTGCCTTTGAACAGGCTTGCTTCTCTGAAGCAAAGTCTAAGTGTGCTTGCCACTCTTGTAAAACTATCCGGGTTTCTTTGGCTCCAGGTTCCTCTCTTGTGAGGCAGCTCTGGGCATGTGGGGGGCTCAGCTAACCCTCTATCTGAAGCTGCTGTGAAAAGAGCCTGAGCAGTCACCACAAAACACTGACCCACTGCCGACTACCAAGGCTGGGCTGACAGGCTCACCTCCATTCAGGTCTCTCTGTAAACGTCAGCAATCATGTTGACAACAAACTCCTGCCCCAGGGCGGCTGGCTTTCCCCACATGAGTGATGAGGAGACCAATTCACAAGCCATCTTCTACTGGTGTCGCCAGAGCAACTCTGACCATAAAGGGTACAAACGGCAGAGATCACTAACAGCAACCTAGGAGGCTAGCCACCAACTTCCACACTGGAAAGAGGTGGCTGCTCGCTCCCCATGTGAATCTATTAAAACACCAAGCCCACCACCTCAGAGTGACTCTCAAGGACAGCACACTACTGCAGACAGCCTCACCTTTCTCCTGTGGAGCAGCTGGTGGGTTTGAGGCACTGGCCTTGCAGACCGAGTCCCCAGGGCGGTACAGGGTATTGGATGCTCAGGAGTTAGGACGTGTGAACAAACAGTAACAGACCAGGACCAGCAGAGAAAGGTCACAGGCAAAGCCTTGGAGACAGAGGGTCTAACCCAACAAGGAGGTGTGGAGTTTGGAGAACACCTAGGAGGAAGTCAAAGGAACTAGGGAAGTAGGGAAGTCATGCTAAACCTAAGAAAAAAACCAACTGCATTTGAGACCACTTTGACTTACAGCAACCCTATGTGACAGAGCACTTAGGATAAGCACTGGACTGTGGTTCAAGCCCACCAGCCGCTCCTCAAAACCCCTACACAGGATTGCTGAGTCAGAACTGACTCAGCGGCACATAACAACACAGCACACAGCACAACAGTCTCACAGGGTTTGTGAGGCTATCCATCTTGCCAGGAGCAACCGGCCTTATCGGTCTCCTCTGAGCTGAGTGGGCTCTGCCTCCAGTCAGCAGCTGGAGCACCTCCCCTCACCAGCAGAGCCAGGCACTGCAGCCCCGCTCCACCAGAGCGGCCTTACCACTTGTTAGGTATTGATTCCGTTCCATCTCACAGGGACACAGCGCCCATCCAGCGTCATCCTCACAGGGCAGCCCCTCTGCCCATCCATCTCACTGACCCTCCACTTTACCAATAATGAAGGGGAAAAGTATACTGCAATCAAAAGGAGCCACAGCCTCTAAAGCCCCCTAAAGCCCCACCTTCCTCAAACTATTTTAGTTGTCAAAGGAGAGCAAATTCATAAAGTTGCTCAGCCTAGAAGTGTGTATTGCAAGTGACCCCCCCCAATAAACATATAAATGCGTGTCTACCCTCAACCTAACTTAAAGTTAGGTCTGAATCTCCCACACACAACGGGAAAACAGGTTAGAGTTCAATAAAGTGTGAGGTCAATGAAGATGTGACAAGGAGACACCCAGAGACCACTGGCAAGTGCTGAGTCTTACAATCCAAGCATCGCTTAGAGGAGTCAGATAGAATCCATACCGGCCTATCCAGCTAATAAAATAAGCAGCCCTGTGGTGCACTGAATGAAGCTAACAAGAGCACAAATGTGCCAGGGTTTCTGAGACTGTAACTTTGAACAGGAGCAGACAGCTTTGTCTTCCTTCCACGGAGGAGCAGCTGGTGGCTTTGAAATGCCCACCGTGCAGTCAGCAAAAACATCAGCAGTTCAGCAGTTCAAACCCACCAGCCACTCTGTGGGAGAACTACAAGGCTTTCTGTTCTCATAAACACTTACAGCCTCAGAAACCCCCAGGAGCAGTTCTACTAGGGTTGCCAGGAGTCGGGATCCATTCTCTGGCAGTGAGTCCAGAAGTTATTCATCTAGTGAGACCTGCTGGTGCACTGGGTTAAACATCTGCCTGTTAAGCGGGAGGTCAGTGGTTCAAACCCACTAACCGTTCCACAGGAGAAAGACTTGGCAACTACTCCCATAAAGGCGACAAACAGCCATGGAAATCGTATGGGACAGTCCTACCCTGTCCTATTGGGTCACTATGGATCTGAATCCACCAGACGATCCTACAAGGCATTCAAAACCCACTGAGGGTGGGGCACTACAATAAGGTGCAGTGGTCGTTAATCTCTGGGGGAGTCCAGTCAAGTGCCAAGTTTAGAAGACTAAGATCAAGAAGCCTGGGAAGTTAGAAAGGCGGCAATGGTTGAAGGCGCCCTGGGGGTACAATGGCTGAGCATTCAGCTGCTAACCGGAAGGTCGGCAGTTCAAATTCACCAGCTACTCTTGGGCAGAAAGCTTTGAGTCTGCTTGAATAAAGACTGCCACCCACAGAGCCTTCTGGGCCCGTTCTACAGAACTCTAAGGAGTCGAATCGACTTGATGGCAGTGGATTTGGTTTGGGGTGAGCTTCGTCTTTATCATTATCTCATTGTGCTTCAGAGTCGCAAGGGAGCAAACTTCCTCCTCATTCCGAAGGACTGAGGGGGGGGAGACAGAGAATGGCTCTGGTCAGGAAGCGGCTGACCCCTCCACTCCAACAAGTCGGAACTCTGAACCATTTGGCATTTTTCCGCAAATGATGCACACTGTTTTACTCCGTGTCATCATTCCCACGCATGATATGTGGGGGGGGGGTGGAGGGGGGGGTGTTCTTTAAAAAAAAACCAGTTCCTTTTTAAAGTACATGCATTCTCTTAAAATGACTGGGTTTGGGTTTTCTTCTGCTTTGTTTTCTTAACTAGGTATCTTTGGAATCCGTAATGCTCCCAAACAGGAACACTCAAGCCATATACAGTTTTCTCCAAAAACTTACTGTAACTGGAAGTGGCAAATGCCGAGTGAGGCCGAGTTTAAAAGATACACACACCACATAGGCTACGTTCTCACACGTACACATCTTCCTAGCCGAAGTTAACTTCAGTACTGATTTCCCTAAAAGTTCCTGGCATCCGCGTTTCGCAGAGAGTAAACATAAGCTGTGTCAAGTCCCATTATGCCGCGGACAGACATGTAGAGGTTATCTCCCGAGACAACGTGAGTGGACTAATGCTGGAGAGAAACCATCAGAGACAGACTCTGAAACAGAGTGGGAAGGAGGCCGGAGAAGACTAGGCTAACCTCGAAATGATGTTAAACATTGCTTCAGTCCCAAGTCCTGTAGACAGGCGGTCTAAGGGCTGCTCCCAGCTCCCCCAGTGGAGCGTGTGCTGAGGAGAGCAGTTGGCTAAATTCTCCTCCAGGGCAAGCTCAGTGAGTAGAGATCAACTCTAGCATTCCGTCCAGTTCTCCAATCCTAACAAAGGAAGCCATAAACGGGACTTGTTCTCTGGAAGCACACACCAGAGTGAGCGCTTCTGCTGGTTTTTGACAAAGAGGATCACAAAAGGGAGCATGGGAAGCCCAAAAACCAGTCCCTAAGTTCTCCAGAGATACCCAGAAAGCAGTCTCCTCAGAAGCCCATCCTCAAAGTGCCGGGCAGCATTTCACTGTGGGCCAAGCGAAACCACAACTACCCTGGGATTTGTCTCAACAACTTCAGCACATACCCAGTCCTTCAAATGTCATTTTTTGTGACATTAAATAAAGCTGCACATCAATTTGGAAGTATATTTTAAAAAGCAATCACTTTTATCCAACATTCAACTCAGAAGTGCCAAACAAGCTTACTATACAACAACCCATGGCATCACCACACATCTGCTCTGCTGTTGTTGTGACGTGCCATCAAGTCAGTTCCAATGGCAGAGGGTTTCTGAGCAGTCGCTGGTAGGTGTGAACTGCCGACCTTGCGGTGAACAGTCCAGCTCTTAGCCTACAGCACCATACCAGTACCTCTCTAGTTTTTGGGGAAAGTGAGGGGGAAGAAAAGACATAAATAAAGAGAGTCGCAAAAACAAAAACAAAAAAAGATTCCATTATAAAAGACAGTTTTAACATAGGGGGGCTTGCAACAACAAAAGGAATGGAGGCTTTAAAAGAAAGTTTACAAGGCCAAGACAAATGTCGCCGTCTTTCATTTTAATACACCTCCAAAACACATCAGTTGTGAAGAGACATCTTTTAAAACGATCACAACCAACAGAAAACAAATCCATACTTTCAAACAATTAAAAATTTAAAGTGTGCTTTTTCTAAATCTATACAAGTATACAGATATGGTGAGTGCTGATGTGGCACTGTGGATTAATGTGCTGAACTGCAAGATTGTGGTGAATTACAAGGTCAGTGGTTCAAGCCCACCAGCTGCTCCTTGGAAACCCTATGAAGGGTTGATGAGTTGGAACCAACTCCAGCTGGTATTTAACAACAACAACAATATAAATATGGAGTCCTGGTATGGTGTTGTGGGATAATGCACTGGACCGACCACAAGGTCCGTTTGAACCACAAAGTCGGAGGTTCAAACTCACCATCTGCTCCTTGGAAATCCTATACAGGGTCGCTATGAGTCAGAATCGACTCAACGACACATAACAACAATAACATACAAATATGGGGACTTCTGGTGTAGCACTGTGGGATCAGCACTGGATTGTGATCCACAGGATCGGTGGTTCAAACCCACCAGTCACTCCTTGGAAATCCTACAACACAGTCACTGTGAGTCCAAATGGACCCCACGCACTTAAAACAGCAATATACATACAGAAATATATAGGTATATGTTGTTGTTCAATGCCATCAAGTTGGTTCTAACTCATAGCAACCCTGCAAAGGGTTTCTAAGGATTAGCTGGTAGTTTGAACCACTGACCCTGTGGTCAACAATCCAGGGCTTATTCTACATGATATAAAATCTATACTATATACACTGGGCTGCTAACCATAAGGTCAGCCGTTGAAACCCACTAGCTACAAGATGAGTCTATGTGCTCCAGTAATGATTCATTCAGTCTCAGAAACCGGAGGGAACAGTTTGACCCCGCCCTACAGGGGGCACTATGAGTCGGCACCCATTTGGCAGTGGGTAACCACTACAAGATGTAAGATTAATAGTTTCCCAAACTGGCTTGTATGTACCATAGAAACAGTTTATTGGTCCTAAAAAAGCTAACCAACCTTGGCACAGGAAGTGCCCTCTCAAGCTGTATTTCACTTAATACCATTATTTGTGTTTTTAATTCTTTTCCTTTAAAAAAAACAAAAAAAACTAGAAGCTGCTCTCCAGGAGCTATGCTTAAGCATAGCTGTGTTCAGTGAAAACACAGATTATTTTGCCATTTGAATCTCCGACAATGATGATGCTTACAGCTTGCCTCCTCAAGGTAGCAAGGTGACTGGAAAGCTCCCCCCAACCTCCCGCCCGCCCAACCTTGGAACTGAAGGGCTGGGTGCCAAGTTGGTACTACTGAAGAAAGAGCAGGGACAGAAGGCCACCCATCATTTCACTAAAGGATGCTCTTCCCAGGGTTAGGGCTGGACTGAGTCACTGAGGATACTAGGAGCAAGTGCTGACTAGGAGGAAGAGGGGTACAGCCCCTCAAACCCTTCCCAGAGTTCACACTGGGCAGGCACTCTGACCACAAAGCGGTCCGCTTCAGACGCACCCCTAAAATGACCACGGAGGTACTTCAACATAAGTACCAAATACCATACACATACACTTCTCCTGGTCCCAAACTTGCAAAGAACGAGAACAGGGTGCAAAACCCTTAACTAGAGACAATCAACAATCGCACAAGCACTTTCGTCCTAAAGAAAGGTCAGATTCCAGAGCTTCCTGAAGGGGTTGGAGCTGGGCTCTAACTCCAGCGACCCTCAGGTCCCTATCTTGTGGGGGTGGGGGCAGCTCAGCCGGAGCCCCAGCTGCAAACCCAGCCCCCCCATGGGTATAGTGAGACCCGCTTGCAGGGGGACCCCACAGGGCACCCTGCAGCCAAGAAGGAGGGGTTTTCCTGGAGGAGGGTGCCAATGGGGAGGCCCCCACAGGGCAGCCCACACCCAGGAAGGGGAGGAAAATCTTCCTGCAGGAGAGCTCTAATAGGGAGGCCCCCAGAGGTGCACCCCAATATCTGCTCCTCGTCCAGAAACGGGAAGATCACACAAGGCATCCTGCACCTAGGAAGAGGAGACCTTCTTGCAGAAGGGCTCCATCCAGGAGGACCCCACAGGTGTACCCCAAGGTCCACTCCTTACCCATGTCCATGAAGGAGGACCCCACAGGGCACCCCAGTCTGTTCCTTGCCCAGAGAGGGGAGGACGCCACAAGGCATCCCGTACTCGGGAAGGGGGACCCCACAAGGCAACCAACCAGTCCAGTGTCTGCCCCTCATAGGGAAGGGAAAAGACCCCACAGGGAGCCCCAAGCTCCCCTTCTCATAAGAAAAAGGGAGGCCCCCACAGCGCGGCCAGAAAAGACTCCACAGGGAGGACCCCACCGAACACCCCAATGTCCCCACCTCTCCTGGGATAGGGAGACTTCACGGAAAGGACCCCACAGGGCACCCCAATGTCCGCTCCTAGGAAGGGAGGGGGTCTCCAGAGGAGGACTTCACAGGACACCCCAATTTCACTCCTCACCAGGGAAGGGGCGACTCCACCGGGAGCACCCCCAGCAGGAGGCCGCCGTCTGGCCCTTCGGGGAAGGGGGTCTCCGCGGAGAGGGATCCGGGGGGGAGGGGCGGCCGCTCCGGGAGGACCCCCCCGGCCGCACAAGGGCGCCGCCGACGAAGCGGGGGGCCTCAGCGGCACTGAAACGTTCCGGGGGAAGCGGCGGTCACCGATTCTCCCCAGTCCCCCGATTCCCCAAGGTTCCCCGAGCCCCTGGTCTCGAGCTGCAGCCTTGAGAGGTGAGCGCGGCGGGCGGCGCCGGAGCGCGGGGCCGCGGAAAATGGAGCGCGGGGCCGCACGGAGCGGCGGCTGCTTCCCGTTACCCGTTCCTACCTCCAGGCGCCCGAGTCGCCGCTCCGCTCACGCAGCTGCTCGCCCAGGCCCGCCGCCGCCGCCGCATCCAACTGCCGCCTCCCCCCCGGCCGCAGCCAGCCCGGCCGTTCCTCCTCTTCTCCGCTTCAAAATGGCGCCAAGCACTCTTCCGAGGCTGCTCCAATCGAACCGCCGCCGACGGCACCGGGGAGCGGAGCGCGCGCGGGACCGCAGCGACCCCTGCCGGTCGAGAGCTGTCCCGCGCCTAGCCGACCTCCCGCCAGCCCGCGCTCAGCTCCGCCCACTTTGAGCTCAGTCCCATCCTGCGTCCGCCCTCATTGAGCTCCGCCCCATCCTGCGTCCGCCCTCATTGAGCTCCGCCCCATCCCCCGTCCGCCCTCGTTCAGCTCCGCCCTGTCTTGCGCCTAGCCATATTGAACTCCGCCACATTCTGCGCATGCCCGCACTGAGCCCCGCCCTGTCCTGCTTTCACCGCCCTTACTGAGCTCCACCGCAAGGAACCCCACCCTGTTCTGCACCCGCGGGCCACCTTGGAGTTCCGCCCCTTCCCGCACCCACCCTCCCGCGCTGAGCTCCGCCCCATACTGCTCCCACGGGGGCTCAGCTCCGCCCCATCCTACTCCCGCCCACCTTTAATCCCCGCCCAAATAGAACTCCGCCCTTTACTGTACCCGCCCACCAGCTGGGAACCCCGCCCCTTCCGCACCCGCCAGCGCTCAGGTCTGCCCCGTCCTACGCCCGCCCACCCGTCTGCTATGAGCCCCGCCCTGTCCTGTACCCGTCCACGCTTAGCTCCACCCCATCCTACACCCGCCTTCACTGAGCTCCGCCTGCTAAAAACTCCGCCCTATTCTACGCCCGCCCTCCTGCTCAGAGCTCCGCCCCTTCCTGCGCCCGCCCGCGCTCAATTCGGCCTCGTTCCATGCCCGCCCACCCGCCTGCTATAAGCCCCACCCTGTCTTACGCACGCCCCCTCCCCGAACGCAAACTTGCCTCTTGTTCGCCCAACCCACCCACCTTTTTTCTTCGCCCCGCCCAACTGCCGTCTCTCCGCACCACTCACGCGGCTTCTCACCGTCCCGCCCCGTCCTGCGTGAGTCCTCCAGATTCTTCTCTGCCCTGCCCTAAACGGTATCCGCCTACCCACCTCCTCTTAGCCACGCCTACAGAATAATATTCTCCCCACCCACCAGGTTCCTCTCCTCCCCGCCTCGTCCTACGAGCGCCCTCCAGAATCTCCTCAGCCCTGCCTTGTGCTATGCTCGCCCACCCACCTCTTCGCCCCGCCCACCAAATTCCTCTCCGCCCCGCCACGTCGTACGCGCGCCCTCCAGATTCCCAGATTCTCCTCAATCCGCCCCCATCTGAGGCTGCCACTTCTGCCTAGGATTCGTCCTGCCACCCCCCACCCCTACACTGCCTCTCTAGACTCCTTCCTGACCCAAAAAGCACGCATGCGCACATGCAGACATGGTGGCAATGGGGGCTGCAGTGGTCTGTTCTCTCCATTACACTTCCATAACTCCTGCTGAAAACCACATGAATTCTAAAACTACCTTTTGGAGTTCCAGTATGAGTCTGTAGGAGAAACACGACCACAAGGTCAGGTTGAAACGCAAGGTTGGCAGTTCAAATCCACCAGCCACTCCTCGGAAACCCTATAGAGGGAAGCTGTGAGTCAGACTGAGTTCACAACACTTAACAACAACAATCTTTTGGTATAAAACTTAGAAACACTTGAATACTGCTGAACTATGTAAATAAAATTTGTAATACTATGAATTTTTTAAAACAAGAAAGTTGGGCCCCAGGGTTTAAGTGTCCTTTCACCAATCTGTATGCTGAGCAGATAATCCTAGAAACTGGATTATATGCAGAAAAATGTGACATCTGGATTGCAGGAAGACTCATTAACAACCTGTGATATGCAGATGATACAAGGTTACTTGTTGACTTCAAATACTTACTGATGAAGATTAAAGACCACAACCTTCAGTATGGGCCGCACCTCAACTTAAAACAAAAGTCTTCACCACTGGACCAATAAATAGCATCATGATAAATGGAAACATGATTGACGTTGTCAACTTCATTTTAGAAAATATTTGCTAATATTAAGGCCTGTCACAAAACAATACAAAAGTATTACCCACTATTGATGAACTTTAAGGAAATTGAATGACTTAGAACACATATATTTAAGCCATTGAGTTCTTAAAGGAGTTTCTTTTAGGTCATAATATTTCTCATTTTAATTTTACCACTGTATTCACAAGATTCTTGAGTAATGTAACATCTTTTGAGGTGTTCATTTTCCTCCATACGTATCAGTTCACTGAAATAGATCCAAATTTATTTGTTTAATTTGAGTGAACTGTTTTAAGGGTATGATTTCTGGGTCAATATTCATTCCTTGTGCACTTGAAAAGGATGTCTTCTGCTGCTATGGGGTGGTAGTTGTTCTTGCTGATATCAAGTCCATCCCAACCCACAGCACCCCATGTATCAGGAGAACTGTCCCACGGGAATTTTTTTGGCTTTAATCTTTACAGGAGTAGATCACCAGGTTTTTCTGGTGATCTCAAAAACTTCATTTTGCTTGGCTCCACAATCAATATTCATGGCAGCTGCCATCAAGAAATCAAACAACATACTGCATGAGACAAATCTGCTGCACAAGACCTCTTTAAAATGTTCATGAGCCTTCAAAACACCTCATAACATGGATGAACCAGGAGGACTTTAGGCTGAGTGAAATAAGCCAATCACAAAAGGACATATTATATGAGACCACTATTGTAAAAACTCAA
>NW_006408790.1:0-16070 GCF_000296735.1 Chrysochloris asiatica | reverse complement strand
AGCCCTTAGCTACGGCCCCACGCAGTTCCTTAAATGTGCAGGAAGTCTTTGACACATAGTAGGTTCTCAGAAAGATAGCTATAGTGTTTTTTTTTTTTATGTTTTATTGTGAATTATATGGTAGTTTACATGGGAGAACTTTAGTTTTACATCCATTCCATCGTTTATGATAGCTATAGTTTTAAAGAACATACAAAACAAGTGTCTGCTCTGCCCAGATCTGATTTTTTTTAAAGTTATTTAAAAATTACCTATATGATTTATTCCAAAGTTCTAAGCTATGACGTTCTGAGGGTCCATTCTGGCACCTGAATTAACTTGAGAGAGTTCTGATATGATTTGGCTGTTGAAAACGTTGACAATTCTAATATTCTCAAATGTTTTACCCTAAATGCTTGGGCTAGGCCTCACACATCTCAAGATCCATATCGGTGGCTTTTTTTGTTTGTTAATAAATAGACTATTGTTGTTGTTAAGTGTCCTTCAGTCCGTACTGACTCATAGTGACCCCTATGCATAGCAGAAGGAAACGCTGACTATAGCTTCATTAAAAAGGAAAAAGACAAAACAAAGTGTAGGTTAGTAAACACATTTTTGATAAGACGTGAGCTTTGAATGGCTACTTGCAAGCTTTTAAGACCCTGGGCACTATGGAATGAACTGGAAGGTAGACCAGAAGCACTAAATGCACTATGAGGCCAGATAACCGAGAAGTCTTATGAACCCAGGTCCCTGAACCTCCAAACCAAGGAACCAAGCCACATGTGGTGTTCAGTTGTCTGTAAGCAGCCTCAAAGCTGCCATATTACTTTTTGACATTGTTATAAATATAGCTATCACACAACTTTTCCAGTGCAACTTTTCACAGGTGGATAGTCTATCGACAGCAGTGACAATAATCGGCTGTGATTTCCCCATCACTGTTTCCTCTCCTCTTCCAACCTCACCTTTTGTTGTTAATGTGTTGTGGAGTCGGTTCCGACTCATAGGGACCCTGTACAGGGTTTCCAAGGCTGGAAATCTTTACGGGAACAGAAAGCCTTATCTTTCTCCCACGGAATAGCTGGTAGTTTCCAAATGCTGACCCTGAGTTTAGCATCCCGATTCGTAACCGCTACGCTACCAGAGCTCCTTACTGGTTGTTGTTGTTGTTGTGTGCCATCGAGTCGGTTCTGACCCATAGCGACCCTGTATAGGGTTTCCGAGGATGTAAATCTTTACGGGAGTAGAAAGCCTCATCTTTCTCCCGTGGAGCAGCTGGTAGTTTCCAACCGCTCACCTTAAGGTTCGCAGCCCGATTCGTAACCACTAACTTTGGTGTCTGTCCATTTGCCTTGTCTTGTTTTATTTAGGTCAGACATGTGAGAGTTGTCTTTTGCGGTTGGTTATTTCACTCAGCACAATGTCTTCTTGTTCCATACGTGTTTAGCGTGTATCAACACTTCGTTTCTCCATTGTATGTATGAGCCCACGGTATTGGTCCAGTGATCTGTTGATGAGGGTTTAGGGTGTTCCCCTGAATCGTGTTATTATGACCAGTGGTGTGCAAGTCTCTGCTTTCAAGTCTTTTGGGTTCATACCTAGAAGTGGGTTTGCTGAGTCCTGGTCAGGTGCTGTAGGATAAGCACCTGACTGCTTACCACAAGGTTGCTGGTTCAAACCCACCAGTCTCTCCTCGGAAACCTTATTCAGGGTCACTGTGAATCAGAACCGACTCCACCGCACTTAACAATGATGGTGGTTCTAATTTGCGTTTTTTGAGAAACCCACCATGCTGTTTTCCACAATGGCTGTGCCACCTAGCATTCCCAACAGCGATGGATAAGGGCTTCAGGTTCTCCACACCCTGCCAGCATTTTGTGTGCTTGTTTTAAAATCTTAGTCGTCGTCGTAGTAGGAGTGAACTGGCATCTCACTGAGGTTTTGAGTTGCATTTCTTCGATGTCTAATGATACCTGGCAGCTTTTCTTGTGCCCAGTGGTCATTTGAATGTCTTCGTTGGTCAAATGTGTATTCAAGTCCTTTGATCTTTCATAATTGGCTTATTTGTGGATATTTTTTTCCCTGTTGTTGAAGTTTTTATATGTATTTTGGCTATTATGTTTGTGTCAGAGATTTGGTTTCCAAAGATACTTTCTTAGTTGGTAGCTTGTCCTCTTTGTGTTTTAGTAAAGTCTTAACAGTGAACAAAAGTTTTACATTTTTATGAGGTCCATCCCATGTTTTTGTTTTGCTCTCTGCTGTCCGACTCCACGACACATAACAACAACAATAACATACGTGCTTTTGGTGTTATGCTAGGTGGGCCATTGTTAGAGTGCTGCCCCTGTTTTTCCTTCTAAGAGTTGTGTGGTTTTAGCTGACACATTTGGTCCTTAATCCTTTATGGATTTGTTTTGTATGCGGTGTGAGGGCGTTGCTCCTATTTGATTTCTCTGCAGCTTTCATTTCCCTAATTTTCCCAGCACCAAACCCTCTTCTTCCCTGCTGAATGCACTTGGCACCCTGTCACCAATCAGTTGACCGTAGATGTATGGGTTTACTTTTGTCCTCTCAGTTCTACATGTCTGTTGTTCTCCCACTACCAGGCTGTTTGGATTACTGTTGCTGCTAAGTGCTGTAGAGTCAGTTCCAACTCATAGCAGCCCTGCATTGGATTTCCGAGGAGTAGCTGGCGAGGTTTGAACCGCTGACCTTGTGGTCCAGTGTGCCATCCTGCAGTGCCCCACCAGGACTCTAGCTGTTAGCCAATCAGGAAGTGTGAGTCTTCCTGCTACCTTCTTTCTGATCCTGGTTTTAGCTATTCAGGGCCTCTGCCATTGTATAGAAAATTGAGGACTGGCTTTTCTATTCTGTAAAGAAGGCTGTTGAAATTTTTATCAGGATGATAGTGATAGTGAACCTGTGGATTGCTTTGAGTAGTATTGGCATCTTAAGACATCATATCTTCCAATCCATGTACATGGAACGTCTTTCTATTTATTGAAGTCTTCTCTAATAGCTTCCACAAGTATTTCATAATTTTCATTATATAAGTTCTTCACATCCCAAAAGCCCTGATGTAGTGCTGTAGGATAAGCACTGAACTGGTAACCACAAGGTCGGCAGTTCAAATCCACTAGTCTCTCTTGGAAACCCTATACAGAGTTGCTATGAGGTGGAACGGCGCTTTACCACCACCACCACCATGTATATGTGGAGTCCTGGTGTGGCGCTATGGGTTAACGTGCTGGACTGTAAAGTTGATTTGAACCACAAGGTCAGCGGTTCAAGCTCACCAGCTGCTCCTTGGAAACCCTACACGGGGTCTCTATGAGTCAGAATCAACTCAAAGGCACTTAACAACAACATACATATACATATTGTTGTTAAGAGTTTTCTGTGCTATGCCATATTTTCTTACACAAATAACCTATAGTATGTTGTTGTTGTAAAGTAGCATCAAATCAGTTTTGGTAACAACTTGTAACAACCCTGTATAGTTTCCGAGGAGCAGCTGGGAAGCTTGAACCGCCGACCTTGTGGTTCAAACCAACTTTGCAGCCCAACAACAACAGCAGTGCTTATTCTACACACCACGAGTCCACACACACACACACACACACACACACACACACACGGTAGTCTGGTGCTTATCCTACAGAGCCACACCAGGACTCCATATATACACACACGTGGTTAGTCCGTGTGTGTGTGTGTGTGTATGGAGTCCTGGTGTGCTGCTGTAGGATAAGCACTGGACTAACAGTAAGGTCGACAGTTCAAACCCACCAGCCAACTGCTGAGAAACCGTGGACAGGGTCGCTGTGAGTCAGAACTGAGTCAGTGGTACTTCACAACAACCAGCAATAACATCGTGTATGTTATTTGTGTAGAAAAGATGGTATTACCCAGAAAACCATCTGGGGCCATTCTCGGCAGGCACACGGGGGTGGCCATTGAGTCCGAATCAACTTGACGGCCGCAGAGACCACACTGTCATGATCTTTGACTTAATCTGAGCCTCTCTTTGTCATTTAATATTTCATCATTACTTGTATTTAGTCTCTCTTTCTTTTTGTCTGTGAAAAAATAAACAAACATATAAAGCAACCAGTTGCCAATTCAGAATTCCATTTAGTAATCTTGTCTCACAAAAGCTTGAGGTTTGGATGGTGTTTGGGGGATCACAGGTTGTTTCAGAGCCTTAGACCTCACGTGAACTCCGGCTCCTCCTCGAAGATCAGAGGTATCTGTGCTCATGGAATTGAGTTCATCGAAGCTGCTTTGGGCCCAGTGTGGCTCTCCTCAGATGGCAGGGTCAGCAGTTCGAATCTACCAGCAGCTTTGAGGGAGGAAGAGTCACAGTTTTGGAAACCCTAGATAGGGTTGCTGCGAGTTGTCAATTCGATGGCAGTAGATTTTGGGTTTGTCTCACAAAGCTCAGGCCACTTCAGACACAGTACAAATTCACTGATATTAAAACCTGGGTAAGAGCTGGCCTACTTTGGGGACCAGTGGTGCTCTCGGAAGCTCTGTACTGGCTGTGATGTGACAATTGAAGTGGCTTGGTAGTTTACATTTGAGTCCCATTGTTGTTAAGTGCCGTCCAGTGGTTTCGACTCATAGCAATCCTGTGTGGTTTTCCTAAGGAGCTGCAGGTGGGTTTGAACTGCCAACCTTGTGGTTAGCAGTCCTTGTGCTCACCCTGTGCAGGTTTACTAGCTGCCTCATCCTTCTCCTGTGGAGCAGAGGCTGGCTTTGAACCACCCACCTTGAGGTTAGCAGCCCAGTGCTGATCTTCCAGGCCAGGACCAGAAACGCATTCCTGTGGGTCTTGGTTCTGGGGGTGACAGATGTCTAACTGCAACCCTTCTGATTTCTTCTGTCAGGATCCTGCTTGGTCAGAGCCGTGACGGCATCGTGTTCAGCACTGATGACTATTTCCGCCACCAGGATGGGTACAGGTACAACGTCAATCAGCTCGGTGATGCCCATGACTGGAACCAGAACAGAGGTTGGTTTGGGGTCAGGTCCCCAGGGATGGACAGCTCACCAGGAGTCCGGAAGCCTGAGTGTGACTTTCCCCAGTTTCACCTGTAACTGCGCCCAGATCCAGTTGCTTCCAACTCAGAGTGACCCCAGGCATGACCGGGTAGAACTGATCCATAGGGCTTCTCTTTTTTTGGGGGGGGTGGGTGGGAGTGGGAGAGGTAAGTGGACACAGTGATTCTTTATATTTATTTTCATGATTTTTTAATTCACTCTAAGTCACCATTTTAAAGTGTTGATTTTTGTACACCATCACTACTAACTTAATTCCAGAACATTTTCATCACCACCAAAAGGGAGCCCCTCCCAGCAGCCACATCCCTCCTCCACCACTCAGACACTCACACACATACTCACACTCGCACACACACTCACGCTCACATAAACTCAAACTCACGCACACACACTCACACACACACTCACATACACACTCACACACACTCACACGCAGGCAGCACTAATTGGCGTTGTCTCTCTGGCTTTCACCCGGATTAACACGTGACCTCGTGGCCTCTGGCTGCTCTCACTCAGCAGGATGGTAGCATGCGTCATTTGTGGATTTTCTTGGCTATCATATTTACAGACCCAGATCACCATTGTCTGTAGGGAAAAGCTGCTTTCTGGAACCAAGATTTCACAGAGTCCTTTTAAATGCCAGATACCTCTCTGGGCATGTTCCTTTGCCTCGTACTAAAAGCAGCTGCCGTCCAGTCGATTCCAGCTCACAGCGACCCCGTGTGGGACGAAATACAACTGCGCTCTATAGAGTTCAGTGGTGGGTTTTTCAGAAGTAGATCCCCAGGCCTTTCTTCCAGGGTGCCTCGGAGTGGACTTGATCCTTCAATTTTTGGTTGGTAGCTGAGTGCTTGACAGTTTGCACCCCCGAGAATCCTGCCTCATGTCCGAGCTTGTGTGTTCTTAGAAGCACATGAGTCCATCACAGAACACGTGCAAATTCAGCATATGTCCCAGTGTGTCATCCTTCTCATTTACGACTCTGCTAAGCTCTTGCCTCTCCTCATGACTGAATAGTCGGAGTGGGAGCTTGCTTACCAAGGAGTTGTGCGGTGGGGTCTGCGCCTGCAGAACACACTGGCCGGTGGCGTTGGATGGAGATGACCTCCAGAAACAGAATGATGCCTTCATTCCCACATGCAGAGACGCAGCTGGCTCATAAGGTCATCTCACAATAGAGTCCCTGAGTGGCTCAGACAGCTAAGCGCTGGGCTCCATGTTGAAAGGCTAGTGGTTCACACCCACCCAGAGGCCCCGCAGAAGACCGCCTTAGTGCCCTGTGGGTTGGTTCTGTTCTGCACAGGTGGGGAACGTGAGTCAGAACTGGCCCCATGGCTCCTCAGGGCATCTGCCTTCCCAAACGGCACACCTCAGGAGGGTATGCCTGCCAGACCCAAAGGAAAACGATCATAACTTGTTTCTTTTTTAAAAAATGGAAGATTTGGCCACTCTTTGTGATAGGGGCTTGGGTGTGAAGGTAGTGGAGATGATTGCATTTTGGAATTCTGTTTGTGACTCAAATTGTCGCATTTCTTTTGGTACTTAGGGGTGCTGGTGCTATTAAGTTCTGTTCCGCCGACTCATAGTGACCCTGTGTAGGGTTTCCGAGACTTACCAATCTTTGCAGGAAGCCTGCAGTAAGCGGCTGGTGGGCTCAAATCACTGACCCCGTGGTTCCCAGTGCAGTGTTTGTCTTGCGGGTCTCTGAGGTTGGTCAGTGTAGTCGGTAGCTCTCGTTCCATAACTGGCCTCTAAGTGACCCTGCTCCCATCAACACTGTCCTGTATGTAGGTCACTGTGAGTCAGAATTGACTTGGTAGAAGAGGGCTTTGTTGTTGGTTTTGGTTTTTTGGTGGTGCTGTGGGTTTGGCTTTGGGCTGCTTAACTATAAAGTCAGTAGTTCAAACCCACCAGCCACTCGGCAGGAGAACGATGAGGCCATCTTACTCCTCAAGATTGACAGCCCAAGACCCCATGGAGCAGTCCTGTTCTGTCCTCTAGGGTCGCTGTGAGTTGGAACCTGTCAGCTCTCGACACCTGTGTGAAGAGTTCTGTGAGGAACACAGAACTCCCATGAATCCGGAGTCTCCCCAAAAAGCTTCCGTGGGACTGCTTTCCCACCTCAGCGTGTTCTGTTTTTGTCAGGGTCCTTAGTGGTCTTTTCTCCCCGCTCTACCCAGAGGTCCACTCACCCCGTTGCAGACAGGGCCCCTCCTGTGGTGGAGGTGGGTGGGTGGCGTGAGTGGTCTGCACTGCGTGGTCTCTGAAGCTCTGCTGGGCAGCGATGAGCAGTATGTCCCACTTTATTCTTACCTAAAATGCACAGTCTGTCCACTGTAGGAGATTGGGAATACAGGTAAACACAAAGCACTCACATGACCACTTGTAGTGGACATCTTCCCGTCTTTGTCATCTGGATCTAAGTGAGGTCATGCCACCACGTTGGTGTGGCCCCTGCCAGGAAGAACAAAGTGTCTTCTCAAACCCAACCCACCTGCTCTCTCTCGTAGCTCCTACATGAGGAGGCTTCAGAAAGTTTGAAGGACTCCATGCTCTTTATAAGTCTTAATTTTCCACAAGGTTTTTGAAGTCCCCTCGTGTTTCCTTTCTGTTGATGTGAGCTCTAGGCTAAAGGCTTTGTTGTCCCCCCAAAATGACATTTACAGCTGGTTTTCACAGCCAGCGTCTGATCCAGGAAGATACATGCTGCATGTGGTTTAGTGTGTCCCTTCTCTGTTCATGTAACAAGGACTTTTATTTCTTGGGACTGACCCCAGAGATTGACGCGCTTGGGGCCTTCATGACAGAGACGTAGGCAGACCGTTTCTTAATAACACGTGTTGGAGTGTTGCCTCGTGTTTGTGTTTTCTCCTAATGACTGTCTGTTTTGTTTTTTTCCTTTGTTCCTGTTTTCTAAATTGACTTTGATTTCAGCAAAACAAGCGATCGCTCAGGGGAGATCTCCAGTTATAATTGACAACACTAATACGCAGGCGTGGGAGATGAAGCCATACGTGGAAATGGTAACTATGAACTGCGAGACACTTGGTTTTTTAAATTGTTGCCATTTTTTATTTTTAATATAAAAATATGGTTACTTTGCTCTTTATCAGTAAAAACCTTTGTCCTTGTGTTTACTTAAAGAGGTTAATGGTTTGGCTTTGTTTTTTATAACTTGATAATAGTGCTTTTTCTTAATAAACACGATCATCTCATTAATCTTTACTAGACTGCGGGGTAGTTGCTGCAGTCTGCCCAGGTGGGATTTCTACAAAACACGTTCTGTTATGAAGTCCATGTGAACAAATGTACTGCCTATATGAAACCTATTTATCTGTCTGCCGTCTTTTTTTACTTTAAGAAGTGTACTCTGGGTTTGTTTTTTTTCTCCTCCCTCTCCTTTATGTAGGCCGTAGGAAAAGGATACAGAGTAGAGTTTCATGAGCCAGAAACTTGGTGGAAATTTGATCCCGAAGAATTAGAAAAGTAAGGCACTCAAGTTTTTATTGATTGATTTTTGTTTTACCTTCCCTTTTCTTCTCAACCTGGTCTGTTTTCCGCGCTGCCGTTTGTTGCCCTGTCTGCGCTCTCTGTGAACTGGAACTACCACCATATTGTACTTTGTCTGCTAGAGGAATGTTGAGAGTCCTGGGGGGTCAAAAACTACTCTAATACAACTGGCACCAACAAGGAGCCTGGTCGTGTGAAACTCCGAGGGAAAAATGGGATTGTTTCGCACTGGTCTGTAGCTCGGCCAGCGCTGCAGTACCCTGCCCTTTCCCCATCCTTCCCAGTAAGCTGCCTGTCTGCTCTATCCATCTTGTTCCTTCCGCCTTTTCCATCTGTGCTGCTACAAGACCCTGATCCCAGAACCAAGACTCTTGCAACTCCTGTGTTTTGGAGCTCAGGTCCTTGTGGAGTCTCTGAGGGTCATGGGGACACACTCCTCACAGAGTTTGAGGCAGCTTGTTGTAACCCCGCATCACATGACGAAGGTTCTGGATCTGCTGAGTTAGATCACGAGGTTGCTCAGGAGGACAGCGCGAGCTCAAGGAGCTCATCGTCCTGCTGCCTGGGCCGGCCAGGTCGGTGCAGCTGCCACGTTGGCCAACAGAAAAGCTCTCGTGCTCAGCTGTTCGACTGCATCTCAGAACTTGGGAATTCAAATCACAGAACCAGTGTGACTCACCATGGCTGCGGATCTGACTGGTGTTTTAAAAGAATAGGTTGGATCATCACTTCAGGCATCGTGTGGATAATTTCGTCACATCGTGACACTTTGTCATCTGCTCCCTCTTTTTGTTTTTTATGCTCCTCACTATTGAATCAATATTGAACCACAATATTGATCATTTTGAAAAACCAACTTTAATTTTGCACAATTCTGAGTAAATCTAGAAGGAAGGAGAGTGTTAAATGTAAAATGTATGTTTTGTTGTGTCCTAATTAAGTTATAGAAAACTGAGAAAAATCAAATGAAAGAAGTTCTCTGTGGGTCAAGAATAACCTGCAAGCCCCTTTGCCTGTCCTGTATAGTAAACACACACACACAAAAGTGTGCAGTATACAAGGGGCTTCCAAACGTTTTTAGAAAAATCACATTCTCGTTCCATTGCATTTTCCCACGTGCTTTTTGAAGCCCCAATGTATAAGGATGCAGGTGACACATGCCTTCTAGAGGAAACAGAGACTCCCCTCCTCCCTACCATCACACGAGAGCCTCCAAACTCGCCCCTCCCAAATGCCTTGAGAGGCACCACTGCTGTGACTTTGTGATCATGGCCTAAAGGAGCCCTGGTGGCACAGCAGTTAAGCACCTGGCTGCTTAATTCAGAGGTCAGCAGATAGAGCCCGGCCAGTGGTTCCACAGGAGAACCTGGCGGTCTGTTCCCATCAGGACAGCCTAGGAAACCCTGTGGGGCAGTTCTCCTCTGTTACACCAGGGGGCGCTGTGAGTGGATGATCTATAAGAGTATATATGAGTATATAGTGACACAATAGATGACAGCCTAGGAAACCCTGTGGGGCAGTTCTCCTCTGTTACACCAGGGGGCGCTGTGAGTGGATGATCTATAAGATTATATATGAGTATATAGTGACACAATAGATGACAGCCTAGGAAACCCTATGGGGCAGATCTACTCTGTTACACCAGGGGGCGCTGTGAGTCAGAGCCACCCAACAGCACCCATCAACAACAACTGTTCTCACTTTCTTGCCTTTACACCAGTGTAAGTTTACATTGTTGTCAGATTTTATCTCTCTTAAACTATTTCAAACATCACAACTTTGTTAGTTCTGGAAGTCCTGCTCATTATTCTGTAATTCTTAAGACAGTCTCATAATCTTTTAATTTTAACTTTTTAATAAAGGGTTGGGGGCTGGCAGTTGATTGAGTGGTTCTTTTTCAAGGGGCCTGATCAATAAACTTTTGCTGTTTTAACACTGTTGGAAACTTGGAGAGACCCAATACAAATAATTTCGGACAAAATGAGGGCAAATGAAATATGTCACCTAGTATTTACTGGCAAAGATAGAAGTGGCTTCAGAAAGTTCATAGAAAATGAAATGATCTTTCTGTTACATTTTTCCACCAATGCTGTGAAGGCCCTGTTGTATTCAGAGTCTGCGTTCTGTTGCTCTAAAGCAGTTGACTCTGTGTGTGTGTGTGTTGTGTGTGTCTGCAGGAGGAATAAGCACGGTGTGTCCCGGAAGAAGATTGTTCAGATGCTGGAACGGTACGAGTCCCACATGTCCATCGCAGTGGTGCTGAATTCAGTGGAGCCTTCACACAAAAGCGCGCTGAGACCGCCTCCTCCAGAGTGCAGACCGAGGTGGGGGCTCCCTCTAGGCCCACACAGCCCCGTCGATGTCCCGAGTGATGACTAAGTTGGCTCTTCTCACCTAACACATCTGTTTGTGGCTCAACCTTAAAACAGCACAGAACAAATCAGCCAACCTGCCCTGAAGTTTAGCTAGTCTCAAATAAGAAGGTTACACTGCTTCCCCAGGGTGTTCCCAGCCAGTTGTTGAAGTTTTAAAATGTAAATAAAAACTCTATAAACTGTATTTTAAATGTTTTTATAATCTTTTGTGGGGAAAACCTTTGATTGTTTTGTAGACATTTAAGTCGAGTGGGCAGGAATAAGGCGTTTTTTCCTACAGTTCGTTTTCTACGGTCTATCTATTTTGCATAGTAAAAGCAGAAATGTTTTTTGTAGTTCCTATCTAAGTTCTCACAAAGCTTTAGTGTTTTTCCTTGACTTCCTGAAAGATGTAAGGAATTCTAACTCGTTCTAGGGTAGCCAAAATGATCCCCTTCTTTATCCCACAGGTAGAATGATATTTCAGCAGTTTTATCTGTATGAGAAAAATATCATACAGTATAAACAGTGCCCAGATAGTTCAGCGGCAAACTCTGTACAAGGGAGGTTTTAGGCACGGGGGGGCCGTTTTCTCTATAATATGAGCTAGCCTCAAAATGTTTGTGGAAAAATGGAGTTGAAAGATAATGGAGTGTTTCCACAAACTCTTGAAGTCCCCTGGTAGGTATAGTATCCATACTTAACCATAATATACACATAGTCACCACCGTCACCTGCCTCCCCTCCTACTCTCAGAACTCCTCTCCCCCACTTCTGGAAGGATAAAGAGAGAATTCTCGGTGCCCTTAGAAGTGAGCACGTCATTCTATTCAACGCAGCTTCGGAGTATTATGTCATATGATAACCATCTTGGGCAGTTGCTTATTTAGCATTGGTGATCAGAAGCTTTAACCTGCAGGCTGTCCTCTTTGTCTTAATCTTTCCAAGAAGAGCCAGCTTCCTTCCTTTAATATGGAAACCCCTCCTGAGGTTCTGTCAGGCACCCAGGCCTGCAAGCAGAGCTTTCCTTGGACCATCCCAGGGCAGGAGCATCCCTCAGTGAGGAAAGAAGAAGGGACTCCACTGCTAGCTTGAGTCCCTTCACTCACAGAAGACTGTTCATTTCGCTTTCTTTGAATCTTTTAGGAACAGTCCGCTAATCACAGTGCTCTTTAAAACAACAACAAAAATGCATTCTGATCCTTCAGAGCCTTTTTAGGATGGGATTTTGTAGTTTGTACATTTTCCTTCTCCTAAACCTGCCCGTTTCAAGTCCCCTCCTCTTTCTTCAGATATTGTCTTAGAAACTTTTGCTGATAATTTTTTAACTTTAAGTACTCCCCCAAATCTTAATGGTTTTTTTAAAAAAAGTTTTATGAGGCTGTAAACCAGATCAGTACTGTCGACAAGCTCTCTTGATTTGTCCAGTTAGATGGAGGAGCCCTGGTGGCGCAGAGCTGCAGCACTGAGCTGCTAACCAAAGGCCCGTGGTTTGAACTCATCAGGCTGGAGGTGGGGGTAGAGGGAGCCAGGTGAAGCCATGGGCATCTGTAAAGCTTGACAGCCTTGGAAACCCTGTGGGCAGTTCTCCCCTGTCCTGCAGGGACCCTCGTTAGGGAATGTGGCTTTTGTATTGTGCTGGTCAATGCTGTTTCAGTATGAGTGACTCTTCTGCTTTCTCCGATTTAACACAAGCATGCTTGTCTGTATTTGTTCATCTTACCTAAGGAGACTGCCGTCGGAATATGTTCACCCATGTTTAGTGTGTAAAGGTTCTGTGCAGATTTACATGAATGCACACACAGACCCTTTCATCCCTAGTTTATATTCTCTTTGACTTGGGAGAAATGCTTTTTTTTTTTTTTTTTTGAGGAATACTTCTTGATCCTTGGTTTCATGTTTTCCCAGTCTTCTGCCATATAAATGAGCACATTTTGAAAATGGTGCACAAGGATCTCATCTTGGGACCAGTGAGACAAGTGTTCGTGTCCTGCATCTCTAGAAAATTCCATGTAGGAGCCGCCACACTGTAAATCCATCGTGTTGGATAACAAGCTCTTGATTCTCCAATGTATATTGAGGAGATAAAATGTTATCTTTGGGAAAGAGAAATTATGATAGTTCATCAATGGAGTGCTGGTATGGTGCTGTGGGTTCATGTGCTAGACTGTAAAGCTGGTTGGAACCACAAGATCAGTGGTTCAAGCTCACCAGCTGCTCCTTGGTATACAGGGGCGCTATGGGTTGGAACCAACTCAATGGCACTTAACTACGACAGCATGCTCGTCAGTGGAGCCCTGGTGTGCTGTGGGATAAGCACTGGACTGCTATCCATAAGCTCTATGGTTCAAACCCACCAGCTGCTCCTCGGAAAACCTATAAAGAGCCTCTGAGTGACCACAACAACTTCCAGATTTCATTCTAAGTCACCTTCTTGTACTGAAATTTCTTTAGCACCAAAAAGTAGCCATTCTAAGATGATAATCATTACCTATTAACTTTGAAATTTATAAGTGGTTATTGAGACCAGGAAATTGACATGTTGAAAGACTTTCAAGTTTGAGAAACAATAAACTGTTTCTCTAAGTGTTCGGGCTCATTTTGATTTGTGTGTGTGTGTGTGAGAGAGAGAGAGAGAGAATAGAAACAGACAGAGGGGATGCATATACAATAAAAGATCCTAAAATCACCATATAAAAAGTCACTACCTAGTATGAAGTCTATACAAATAGGAAACTTACCAATTAAACATTTTTCATGAAGGTTTTTCTCCTAATCAGAGATAAGCAGGAGGAAGATGAGGCTTTCTGCTCCCATAAAGATTTACAGCCTTGGAAACCCTCTACAGGGTAGTTGTGAGTTGGAACCGACTCCACGGCACATAAGCACCATTCAGAGGTGAACTCCCTGCCCCTCATCTGGAGTTGGCTCCCATCAGCAAGAATAACTTGGACCATAGAGTAAATTAATCAGGTGAACTGCATCTTAGTGAAGCTCAATAACACTGCTGTACAAAGTTGTTTCATGGGTTTGTTTCAAAATTACTTTTCCTTTTTGATAAGCAAATGTATAGGTGCATATGTCCTGATTCTGTTAATACAAATACTTGTGTACTCATGAAGCTGAACGTTTAGTTGTTTATGGGTTTTTGTTTTTTTTACGTTTTTATTGTGAATTGAGTGAAAGTTTACAGCGCAGATCATCAGTTTTACATTCAACAAATCATACATCTTGTTTCATTACAATGGTTATAATCCCCTCCATGTACCATCAGTCAACAGTATTTCTCTCTATTCACTTTAGCTCTTCTGTTTTTTTAAACAGGCATATATAATAATTTACACCTCCAAAGAGCACATTCTGCAAGTCTGCCTCCTGGCCACCAGCTTAGTCCCTCTCTTCCCATGAATCTAGAGTCCTCAGCTGCTCCCTCTCTCCAAGTCGTCATCTCTGTCTCCATCTCTGGTGTTGCTGCTTCTCTGGTTAAGGTCCCACATTCCGCTTGTGCTCTTCCCCCTTGATGATCCTAGGGTCCTCTGGTTCTGGACTGTAACATAAACTACTCCTCTGTTTGAGGAGGGGTCGTCCTGAAGGAACTTGATTCCTTGCCTTGATGGCTTCCTGGTGAATAACTTGCTTATTCTTGTGGGATTGGTAAAACATAGGTAATCTTTATTTTAAGTACATACCTTCCTAAAAGAGCGTGTATTCCCATTGAGTCTTAGTCTTGGAAAGGGGCTTGCCCTGAGGGGACCTGACCACTTGCCTTGATGTCTCCTGGGCCAGCAACTTGCTTGTTCTTGTAATAATCAGTCGGTCTGCCTCTATTGTTTTGTATTTTTCCTGTTAGTCTTCCTTTCAGGAAGTATCTTCTGTCCTTCTAGCTGCTCCAAGCTGGTCTGCTTGTCCTTTCAAGTGGAAATTTCCCACCTCAGAAGATTCTGGATGCTGTTCAGGATTCCACCTATGGTCTTATGTAATGCAGAGGCTCTGCAGGAAGACTCTTTCACTGGGCATGTTGTAGCCCCATTTTAGGTATTCCAATCCGTTAAAAGCAAAAACAGACTTACAAGCTTTCTATGGTGATATTTCCGGCTATTCCTTTCTCTCCCTCTCAAGTGTCTATTTTATAATGGTAAAAAGGAGCTCAGGTAGCGTAGTGGTTATGAATTGGGCTGCGAACCACAAGGTCAGCAGTTCAAAACTACCAGCTGTTCCATGGGAGAAAGATGAGGCTTTCTGCTCCCGTAAAGATATACAGCCTCGGGAACCCTAAACAGGGTCGCTGTGAGTCAGAACTGACTCCACAGCACATAACAACAACAACAACCTTCTTAAAAGAAAATGTTAGCTGTTTATAGCTGATGTCTCTTTTGAAAGTCAGATTGTTTATGAAGACTTGATTGTATTTTTTGCTATTGGTGTGGTAGGGTGGGTTTAAGCATTTGAGATTTGCTCCTCTCTTGTTTCATTAGTATACACTTGTTTTATAGATAGGCAAGATTGCAAAACATTCATGATTTCATAGTATAAAAAAGTTTGTCTTGACTATGCTCAGATTTTCTACTATTGGAGAAATGACTGGTTTTCGGAGGGTACTTTTCTAAGTTTAGTCATCCTTTATATCTATGGGGGATAGGTCCCAGGACCTCCTCAGACACCAAAACCCACAGGTGCTCAAGCCCCTTCTATGAAGCAGCACAGGATACTTGAGATCATGTCGGATTAGTGTCAATGCCGTGCAAGCAGCACTTACTGCTCCCTGTCTACCCTTGAGGGATGGCTTTGACCATTTCATCCCTCCACCCTGAATATTTTCCGTCACCAGTTTGTTGGATCCATAGATGTGGAACCCCCGGATGCAGAGAGCCAACTCTGTTTGTAAAGAAAGTAGTTGGAGACTGCTCTCTCGAATATGCTGAAGAGACTTTATTGTTAATGTATTAGGGCCTTGAACAGATAAATCTGCCAGTGTTTATTGAAACTTCATGCCCTCAACCTTAGGGATTCAGTAAGGAAGAGCTCAGTTATTAGGACTCGAGTTTTTCTGACTTTTTATTATGAGTCTATTGAAGGTTTAAGGAGCTCTGGTAGCGTAGTGGTTACAAATCGGACTGTGAACCGCAAGGTCAGCAGTTCGAAACTACCAGCTGTTCCACG
>NW_006408789.1:3751235-3760191 GCF_000296735.1 Chrysochloris asiatica | reverse complement strand
ATTCTTGTAGTAGCTAGTCATACTGACATTTTTGCTTTGGATTTTTCCTGCTGATCTTTCTTCTGTCACTCTAGCTGTTCCAGGCTGGTCTACTTGTCCTTTCTAGTGGGAGTGTCCTACCTCAGAAGGTTCTGGATGGGGCTCAGAATTCCACCTAAGGTCCTATACACTGCAAAGTCTCTGCAAGAGGACTATTTCACTGGGCAAGTTCTAGAACCTCTTTTAGGTGTTACAATGCACAAGACCTCTTTAAAGTGTTCAAGAGCAAAGATGTCAGTTTGAGGACTAAGATGCACCTGACCCATGCCATGGTATTTTCAATCACCTCATATACATGCATGCGAAAGTTGGACAATGAATAAGGAAGACCTTTAAAGACATGATGCATTTGAGTTACGCATAGACTGCCAAAAGAACCAACAAACTCTGTTTTGGAAAAAGTACAGTCAGAATGCTCCTTCAAAGTCAGAATGGCTAGACTTTGTCCCTCATACTTTGGGCACTTAACAGCAATAATCAATATTAAAATACTCCCTTTTAAGAAATCAAGAAAACAATACCATTTACAAAATCTACCCCAAAATGAAATATTTAGGAATAAATAACCAGAGAAACAAAAGCCATATATGAAGAAAACTATGAAGATCTGTGTTGGAACAAGTACTGCTATAGTGCTGCTTGGAAGCCAGCATGGCCAGACTTTGTCTTTCATTCTTTGGACATATTATCAGGAGGGACTAACCACTGGAGAAGGATACCATGTTTGGTAAATTGGAGGGTCAGAGAAAAAGAGGAAGACCCCCCAGTGAGATGGACTGGCACAGTGGCAGCATCAACGGGTTCAAGCATAGTAATGATTGTCAGGTTGGCCCAGGGCTGGGCAGTGTTTCGTTCTGTTGTGCATAGGGTCACTATGAGTTCATACTGATTCGATGGCACCTAACAACAACAACAAAATAAAATTGAAGGAATCCAAAACTCTGCCCCTTGGCCACCCTTCAAGTCTGGAACAGAGATCACCCTCATGGCCCAATTTTTCAGCAAGCAGTGGATACATATACAAGGAGAACAACAACACTACAGAGGTATATGCTCAGCATAGAATGATCATTTATTCAAGATCAAAAGGACAACAGTTACCTGGGGACAAGGTTCAGAGGAGTTCAGAAGGAGGGTGGAGTGGAAGGGGACCACAGTCATTGAGATAAAAGAAGTATGTGATTTGTTGGCTGTAAAAGTGATGATTGTCTCTGTACACCTCCTCTCAGTTCACAATAAAAAGTTTCCCAAAAAAAAGTTCCCTTTTAATTCTAATTTTAAATATACAAATAATAAATTATCTTCTGTATTTATAAAAATATTATATGATTATGACTAAATAGATGGGATGTTAACACTGACTTTATTCTAAATATAATCTATATTTTCCTATCCTTCATCATAATTTTCTAATGAATATTCATTTCTTAAACACAGCAATTACTTTTTCAGTGTAAATTAAGTGCTAGGAAAAGTCCCAGGAGAAACAAGCTCCATAGTCACTTAGTTATTTTTAATTAGTTAGGAATTCAAAATTAATTGGTAGAATTTTAATTACTTTCTAATTTTCATGTTTCAGGATTTTCCCCCACAATTTTTGGGTAACCAAATGACATATGGCATTAAGCAAATCTGCTGAAAAGACCTCTTTAAAATCCTAAACAACAAAAAATGTCACTTTGAGGACTAAGGTGTGCCTGACCTAAGACATGGTATTTTCAGTTGCCTCATACGCATGTGAAGGTTGTACAGTGAGCAAGGAAAACCATAGAAGAATCGATGCATTAAATCATGGTTCTGATTAAGAATATTAATACTATGGTTGGTCAGAAGAACAAACAAATCTGACGTACAGCCAAAGTGTCTCTAAGAAGTCTCTTGTATTTTGGACATGTTCTCAGGCGAGACCAAGCCCTGAAGAAAGACATCATACTTGGAAAACTAGAGGGTATGAAAAAATAGGAAGACCCCCCCCCAGTGAGATGCATAGACATATGACTGCCACAATGAGTTCACATATAACTGGGCAGTGCTTTGTTCAGTTGTGAGTAAACTTAGAGTCAAGCTGACTCAACATCACGTAACAACCACAACACCATCTCAAGTCCTCAGTAGGTATTTGCTACCTTTAACATAAAATGTTGGGTTTTTGTGGGGGGTGGTTTTTATTTCATTCTCTTTGCCTAGTTGCCTCCTTCTTATCTTTTAGGACTCAACCATCACAATTCATTCATATGAAATATACTGCATCTTTTTAGATAGAAATTCAAATATGTGTGGTGTTGTTGTTAAGTGCTGTCAAGTCGATTCTGACCCATAGTGACTCTGAGCGACTGGTGAGTTTTAACCACCAGCCTTGTAACTTAAATCAACCTTGTGGTCAAATGCTTATCCTACATCACCACACTAGGAATTCAGGTGTGTGTGGGAGTGTGTTCATAGTTTCTGAATAGCCAAAGGGGAGGGCTGTGTGTCAGTTGCTAATTTGTTGCTTCGTAGCATCATAACTGAACCATTTCCCTGCTGTGTAATAGTTGAATTCAACTCTGAGGATTATATTTATTCTTTGCCAACTGGCTTGGTATTAAGCACTCTTAACAAAAGACAGGGAGGGATATTGGTGAGCTGGAAGAAGAGATCTTTCTGCCTCCGGTGTTCTGTTTTCCCTGGGACACTAAGCAACTTGGTGTGGTGAAGACATAGCAGCATATGCTCACAACTGTAAATGTCCTTGTGGTTCACTGATAAGGATCCCTCACAAGTAAGGGCATCACCACAATGGCAGGTGACATCCTTGTGGTTTCACAAGGATTTGCATCCACAGTTCTTCATGTAAGTACAGAAGCTCTCACTATTGCTTTAAATGGGAAGACTCAAAAGTCTGGACGGTCATTGTATCCATCACTGGCTTATTGTTGACTGCATACATTCAGACACTGTATCGTTGATTATTATGTTATCTGCAGATGAAATTGTAAAATTAACTTTTGACAACATCTATAAAATAATGAAAAAGAGAAAGAAAGGAAAATGATAACGTGTAAATATATATATACACGTTACAAGACAGCATATTGTATATAAAGTTGTTATAAACCTTTGTTTCTGTAATTGGTCCCAAGGCAGTAGTTGGCAGCAATGGCCTGCTCCTTCCACTATTCAGACCATAATTTCTTGGACTTTAAAAGCTGCTGTGCATTCTTTCTCCAGTTGTTATTGTTGTTGTTGTTGTTGTTGTTGTTGTGTGCCATGAAGTCGGTTCCGACTCATAGCGACCCTGTATAGGGTTTCTGAGGCTGTAAATCTTTACAGGAGCAGAAAGCCTCATCTTTCTCCCGCAGAACAGTTGGTAGTTTCGAACTGCTGACCTTGAGGTTCGCAGCCCGATTCGTAACCACTACGCTACCAGGTGCCTTTAAATCAGAATGAACTCATATGGATCCCATATGCAACAAAACACTACCCAATCACAAGTCACTCTCACAATTGTTGCTATGTTTGAGCCCATTTTTGTAAGCCACTGTGCCAGTCCGTCTCTTTGAGGGTCTTCCTCTTTTTGTGCTAACCCTCTCTCTTATGAAGAATGATGTCCTTCACCAGGGACTGATCCCTCCTGATAATATGTCCAAAATATGTGAGGCAAAGTTTTGCCATCCTCGCTTCTAAGGAACTACAAAAAAATTACCTGGGTTCCAGACATTGTCCTCTTTGTCCCCATTGTATGCAGTAACCCAATTTTCCCACTGAGATCTCAGTAAACCATTCCACTTTTCAGGAAGGCTAGCCACTTATAAATGTCAGTGTGGATCATAATGTCAGTCAATTATCTGAACATGAACTCATTGGTGCAATGCTAAGCAAGGTTCCATTACTGGATTAGGCATTTGTGACTCAACTGGGAGAAGCATCACAAGTAAAGAAGGTAAATTCGTATCCAGAACAGTATTTTTCAGTGAAGACAAATCTCTAACCCTTCCATGATGCATGTGGATCAACAAAACCAATCTGCCACCCTGTGGCTGGCTAGTCCTTTTTGTTATTGAGTTCATGATCTTGCATCATGATCTCTTTGTTTCTGAGCCATTGAGCAAGCACCGAGGAAATAACCTGACTGGGCTTCCATATAATGAGTCCTCTTACCCATCTGTTTATTGAAATTGTTTAGAAGGCTAGCATTCCCCAAAAGTCTCTACAAAATTCAGGATTCCTACTTACCTATTAAAGGAGCTCTGGTAGCGTAGTGGTTACGAATCGGGCTGCGAACCTTAAGGTCAGCGGTTCGAAACTACCAGCCGCTCCGCGGGAGAAAGATGAGGCTTTCTGCTCCCATAAAGATTTACAGCCTCGGAAACCCTGTACAGGGTCGCTATGAGTCGGAACCGACTTGATGGCACTTAACAACAACTTTACCTATTAAGAAGCTCTAGTGGCGTAGCGGTTACAAGTCAGACTTCTAATTGTACGGTCAGCAGTTCAAAACTACCAGTGGTTGCATGGAAGAATGATGAGGTTTTCTGCTCCTGTAAAGATTTATAGCCCGGGAAACCCTATATCAGATTGCCTATATATTGGAACCAACTCCACAGTACATAACCACTACCACCACCAGTACTTTACCTACTAGAGTCCTGGGGTGGCACTATGGGACAAAGCTCTGGACCACAAGGTCAGTTTAAACCACAAGGTCAGCAGGTTCAAGCCCACCAGCCACTCCTTGGAAACCATACAGCACCACTAAGAGTCTGAGCTGGCTCAACAGCACTTAACAACAAGTTTACCTATTAATTCTAGAATTATAGATTTTATCAGAACTTTCTGTGTTTCTCTGTGTATTTCTATCTTTTCTATCTATGCATTTGTGGATGAATATATATTCAACCTGGTTGCTAAAAACAGCTCAGAACCCAACATAAATACATCAATGATTATATTGTTTCTGCATTTAAATTTATTACTTGTGATACTGTCTTTATCACAATTTAATACATCAAAGTAGTCTTGAAATATTTCTCTGAAATCTTTGGTTCTTTTGTTATACAAAGAATATGATTTTATCTTGTTTAGTGTTCTTTGTGGGGAAGGCATTTACTCGGGAAGTAGTTTGTAGTAGTCAAGTGTCATGGAGTCACTTCTGACTCACAGCAACACTGTACAGGGTTTCCAAGGAGTGGCTGGTGGGTTTGAACTGCCAAACTTGTGACTAGCAGTCAGTGCTTATCCTACAATGCCACACCAGGACCAGCTTTCAGTATTGAGGGTAGCCTTGAGTATTCAAGATAAGGAAAGACTGAGGACACAGTTCTTTGGTCAGGAAACTCCTCCGACTTGCCTGCAGGTAAGCCTCCCTCTGGTCCTTCACCCAACCGGGGTCTCTTGGGCCTGCCCCACCTGTACTTGCTTCATCTAAGTGTTGTAAATCTTTGTAGCTCTGCCAATAAGTGCTTCTGACAATAAGCCTCAGTCTGAAGGTGCTCAGCTCTAGCTCTGTGAGTTGGCAAGTCTAACTCCACCAAGGACCTAAAAGCACCACACTCCCATTCTCACCACCACGCCTTTGCCTGAAGGCACTCCACTTTCTCCTTCCATGAGCTGGGAAGCTCACCTACTGTGTCTTCTCCTGCTGATCTCCTGGTTCTATTGCCTCTGCTGCCGCCATTTTTCTCCCTCCACTTCTCGCCATCTCTTGCCATCTCTCTGATGTTACATAGTTCCCCCTCTCTGTTTCCTGGCTCTACATGGATCTTAGCACAGGGACCTGATCCATGTTCAAAGGATACACTTCACTCCCAGCTCTTCTTCCTCACCCCACCCACTATCCCAGATCTTCTTTCTTGATAATCATAAAGTCTTGGTTTTCAGTTTCTGTGACATGAATATTTAACAACTATATGGATTCCAGAGTCCGTAAGTTTTAGGAACCCATGTTGATACTCAAAAAAGCTTTGTTGTTGTTGTTAGGTGCCATCAAGTCAGTTCCAATTCATAGTGAACCTATACACAACAGAACAAAACACTGCCCAGGCCTGCACCATCTCACAATTGTTACATTTGAACCCATTGCTGCTGCTGCTATGTCAATCCATCTTGTTGTGAGGTGAGGGCGTCTTCTTCTTTTTCACTGATCCACCATTTTACCAATTGAAATTCCATCAATTCCTGGAGCCTTGTTTTTCACCAATGCCTTCAGTGCAACTTGTATCTCCTCCCTCATTATCACTCATTATTGATTACATGGTTCCTCTTGAAATGCTTGAATATCTGCCTTTTTTTTTCTTTTTTTTTTGGTACAGCCACTCTGTCTATTCCTTCCATCTTCTTTTGATGCTTCCTACATCATTTAATATTTTGCCCATAAAATCTTTTAATATTTTTGATGACTTCCAATTTTCCTAGATTCATACTTCATACATTCAATATTTTGATACAAAAGGATGCTTCCAGCTGTTTCTCCTCATTTTGAGTTGTGCCCCATCAGCAAATGAAGGTTTTCAAAGCTTTGTTCCATCCACTTCATTAAGGTCAATACTACTTTGAGGAAGACATTCTTCCCCAGTCTAGTTCAAGCCTTAGGGACTCATCTTACAATACTAGATCTGACAATGTTCCATTGCTATTCATAAGGTTTTCAGTGGCTAAATATTCTGAAGTGGTCTGTTTCTCCTTCTCCCTAGTCCGTCTTATTCTGGGAGCTACTCTGAAACCTGTCCACTATGGGTGACCCTGGTAGTATCTAAAATACTGATAGCAAAGCTCCCTTCATCGTAGCAGCACACAAACCACCGCAGTATGACAAACCGTGATGGTTCCCCACTCCACTAGGGGGAAACAGTCAGAGAACCATTTCCATAATTCTTCATTCAAAAGTGATAAGACTCTGAAGGAACCAGGAACATTCTAACTTGGAAGAGGAAGTTGAAATGTTTTACAGAGTTTTAAGATAAGGTTGTTGTTGTTGTTGTTAAGTGCCGTCGAGTCGGTTCCGACCCATATCCTTAAGATAAGGAGGTCTGTCAAATTCCAACATTTCTAAAAATATGAGAAGGGATTTATTTTTATACAGATTAGCAGTCATTGCTCAGGTAGTTCACATTTTATCCAAAAGGATAAAAGAGAAATAGTTAGGAATAATGCCATGTGTAGAGTTGATGCACAGCTTCCAGGGACAAGTATTGGTGTAGAACCCAGGCATTCTCAGTCTCAAGTCCCATGGTGTGGTTGTTGATGTTGTTGTTGTTATGTGCTGTGGAGTCAGTTCTGGCTCATAGCAACCCTGTACAGGGTTTCCGTGGCTATAAATCTTTACGGGAGCAGAAAGCTTCATCTTTCTCCCACAGAACAGCTGGTAGTTTCAAACTGCTGACCCTGAGGTTAGTAGCCCAATTCATAACCACTATGCTACCAGAGTTCCTCAGTTACTCTCATATACAACTATAATTCATTTGACCTTTTTACGCATATTACAGTTTCTCTTAATTACGTGTACAACAGAATGAAACACTACAGGGTGCTGCACTAGTCTCACAATTGTTGCTATATCTGAGACCACTGTGCCAATCCATTTCCTTAAGCGTCTTCCTCTTATTCATGAGCCCGCTGCTTTTTCAAGCATGACATCCTTCTCCAGGGACTGATCCCTTCTGATAACATGTCCATGAGTAAGATGAAGACTTACCATCTTCACTTCTAAGGAGTATATGACTGCACTTTTCTTAAGAATTATATGTTGTCTTTCTGGCTGTCCAAGAAGAAGCTCTGGTGGTATTATGGGTTATGCGTGGAACTGCAAGCTTGGCAATTCAAAACCACTAACCATTTTTCAGGAGAAAGAGGACACTTTAAATTTTATGGAGATTTACAGCCTTGGGAACTCTATACAGGAGCACTATGAGTCAGAAGGAGTCCTGGTGTGTTGCTGTAGGATAAGCACTGACTGGAATGCTAACCAAAAGGTGGGTGGTTCAAACCCACTAGCTGCTTCTTGGAAACTCTGTACAGGTCACTATGAGTTGGAACCGGTCTTCCTTATTCATTGTCCATCTTGCAGATACATAGGAAGTACTAGAAAATACTATGGCTTGGTTCAGGTACACCATCATCTTCAAAGTGACATCATTGATTTTTAGCACTTTAAAGAGGAGTTTTGCAGCAAATTTGATTTCTTTTTTTTTTTTTTAATGTTTTATTGTGTATTGTGTGATAGTCTACATGGGGGAACATTAGTTTTACTTTCCTTCCATCATACATCATCTCATTGCCATAGTTACCATCCCGTCCATGCATCATCACCCAACCAAAGGGTATACCCTGCAATCCCGCCTGCACTCCCCTCCTGGTCCTCAGCACACGGCCCCTCTCCCACTCTGGATCCCTAGTCCCCAGCCACTCCATCTCTTCACACCATCCTCTCTCTTCACGTCATCCTCTCTGTCTCAGTCTCAGGCCTCATTGCTCCTCTGGGTGGGGTCCCACTGCCGCTCCTCTCCATTGATGGTCCCAGGGCCCTCCACTCCTAGACTGAAAGGTTAATCACTCCCCTCCTTGCTATAAAATGTCCACCTTTACATCTCCAGTCTTCACAGTCAGTCCTGGTAGCAATTATTCACCCTTGCATCCCAAGGGACCCATCTGTATTTCTTTTCATCTGCCCTTCCTAGAGAGGTCAGATACTACTCACTGGACACTCTACCATCCTCCCCACCCTATGGATCTAGTTTCCCTCTTGAAAGCTTGTAAGCCAGTCACTTCTTACCTTTGTATCCCTTCTCCCATTTTTGGTTAGTCAATGTTCAAGATGCCCATCCCTATCTACTCTTTGTGTGGAGGGGTGGGAATAATTCTTGGAGCAGGGATTTATTTCCTCTTTTGAGCTACTGCATTTATAGGTGGATGTCCAGTTTATCAAATTATATCAGATGAC
>NW_006408789.1:3724135-3725482 GCF_000296735.1 Chrysochloris asiatica | reverse complement strand
AGGGCACATCATCAGTTTCACATTCAACAATTCATAAAACTTGTTTCATTACAATGATTATAATCCCCTCCATATGCCATCAGTTAAAAGAAATTTTTGATCTCACATTTATCTTAAAATTTTGCTGCTGAAACTTGGCTCCCTCCTCTTCTCCCTATAAACAAACTGTAGCCTTGGTTCTTCTCTCAGTTCATGCCTGGGGGACACTTCTCGGAGGCATGCAAAATGTCAAAATCAATCCAACAGAACAAGAAGAGGTTTGATATGAAAAACTACCACCCGACTAACAACCAAGCTCAAAAAGCAAACAAAATCACCCACAGCATTGCACCATAGAATATCAGCATTGACTATAGCAACTAAATGTCTACCTTAGTCTATTATCCCAGGAAACTTTCCGAGATTCACTTGACAGAGAAAACTAATGTTTCAATCATATTAGAGTATGATCTAGCTCCATGTCCTTTAGGAATGATATTAAAAATGTAACTTGCTTCATACATATTTCAAAAGATTATAAATATAGCAACCTAACTTCTTTTCTTTTTAATTTGAGAGGAGGTTGTGAGATCTTGCCAAAGAGGGGTCAAAAAGGCATTGTTGGTTTTCTGAGTCAAAACTGCAGACTTAGAGCAAGTATTTATTTCCATCCCTTCCAATATGCTAATGAAATGACACTATGTAAGTCAACACATTACAGAAGAAAGAATTGAAAAGTCTCATCTAAAGATGAGAGCTTCGCTATATTTTTGTAAGACAGAAGTAGAGTAGATGTCTGTTGACAAATGAAAAACAACAGTGTAAAATATGTGAAAAGGATGATAGACGAGGAGAAAGTTTATCTTTCAAGACAGATTCTAGAGAAGTTCCAGGTTTAGCAGGTCCAAAGAACAAGTGAGAGAAATAAGTATAAAATAGAATTGTCTTCAGAACTAATGGCTTCATCAAGTCTGTCACTTCCTCTGTTCCCCAACCCCAGGTTCTGTAAGGCAGGCCAGATTTCATTCAGGAAAAACCTATTGTTGTGTACCATCAAGTTGGTTCCGACCCATGGCAATTCTTACAGGATTTCTGAGGCTATAGATCTTTACAGGAGCAGAAAGCCCCATGTTTCTCTCCAGGAGCAGATGGTTGACTCAACCTGTAGACCTTGCAGTTAGCAGCCCATCACTTAACACACCACACCACCAGCGCTCCTTTCCAAATGAGTTGATCAAAGTGCTAAGGATCCTAGTGTGGCGCTGTGGGATAAAGCACTGGACTGCAAGGTCTGTTTGAACCACCAGGTCAGCAGTTCAGACTCACCAGCCCAGCCGCTCCTTGGAGTCCTACACAGGATCGCTATGA
>NW_006408789.1:3718460-3723245 GCF_000296735.1 Chrysochloris asiatica | reverse complement strand
GATGGCACTTAACAACTTAGCAACAATACATGTGAAAACTGGACAATGAATAAGGAAGACCAAAGAACAATTAATACTTTTGAGTTATGGTGTGGACAAAAAAAATATTGCATATGCCATGAACTTCCAGAAGAAACAAATCTGTCTTGGAAGCAGTATAGCCAAAATGCTCCTTAGAAGCAAGGATGTCAAAACTTTCTCTCACCTATCTTGGACATAGTGTTATGAGGTACCAGTCTCCAAAGAAGGACATCTTGCTTGGTAAATTAGAAGATCGGTGAAAAAGACGAAGGCCTCAAGGGGATGTGTTGACACATTGGCTGCAAGAAAGAGACCAAACATAGCAACAATGATGAGGATGATGGGAGGATGGTGGCATTCTGTTATACATAGGGTCATTGAGTCAGAACGGACTCAGAGGCATCTAATAACAATAGTGAGGAAAAGCTCTAACACACATCAGTTGAGAAACACAGACTAAGTTACTTCAAATCCATCCAAGTCCCTTGATTCTTAAACGTGAACAAACAACTAAAGGTCCACAAACATATGAAGAAAACCAATAGCACTAAAGAAAAAAGTTCAAGAAAACATACTTGTACGTTTTTCACTTTTAGAAATCAACTTGTACACACAGTGGAAATATTTCTTGTGGTTGTAGAATATAAAGTAAATGTTATAACCTGAATAATATAAAATTAAGATGGAGCTGACACAAAGTGGCATGGCTAAGTGTTCTTAAGATTACAGCCAAATGAAAGAGCCCTGTGGAGCAGTATGCTCACTAACACATGATGGAATTGCTATGAGTTGGAACCGACTCAACAGCAACTAGCAATCACAGGAGGTATGAAGAAACTTTGCTTAAATATGGTGGAATAAGAATGAAAATATATTATCTAAAAGGATGAATGTAGTTAACAGAAGAACTTTATCAGTATTATGTTAGAGGATAGGGAAAGAGAGGATGTAGTGTCAGCTAAATTCTGTTAGTTTAAATTCATAAATAAATGCATAGATCAATAAATCACGTGACATAAAGGTAATCACCAGAATGAATAAAAATAAAAATATATGGTATATTAGTTTCCTCTGGGAAATCAAATTGGGATGTTGTAGGTATTCAGAGGACTGTTATTTTTTATTACAAGCTTTTCTGTTCTGTTTCAGTTTTTATCTTGTAATAAACTATTTTAATTTAAAATATTAAATCTGGGGATTAGTGAAAGACGGAATCATTTTCTTTGGCTTGTGACTTAATTTCCCATGATTTCTAGACGTCATGCGTCACAACTTATTGAATTGGTTTCTCAATTTGTACAGGCATCATTGGGTTGAAGGCAATGAAAAAGTCAGAGCCATCTATCCAGAGACTCCTTGGAAAATTCTCATAGGCATCGTCTCAGAGAAGTTCATATACCACCTGAGGTGGAGAACTGCCATCTTGGGTAGCCAGGGATGAGAACACATTGACACAAACCTCGTGGTTTCCTGTTGTTTTTTCTGTGCACTTTGGTTCCTCTGTCTTCATCCTCCAGACATCCTCCTGCCTTTGATGGGTCACATCTCTCCTTCCTTCTGATTAGAGAGTGCTATGTTGTTGTTGTTAAGTGCCGTGGAGTCGGTTCCGACTCATAGTGACCCTGAACAGGGTTTCCGAGGCTGTAAATCTTTACGGGAGCAGAAAGCCTCATCTTTCTCCCGCAAAACAGCTGGTAGTTTCGAACTGCTGACCTTGCGGTTCGCAGCCTTATTCGTAACGTCTGCGCTACCAGAGCTCCTTAGAGAGTGGTATAGCCTCCTTTATTCCTGACTTCACATTCAACCTTAACTTGTCCCAAAGTCCATCTCTGATTTAATACCTCAATGCTAATTCCAAGTTATTTTCTGGGTTTATGGTTGCCATTTTGGGTCTTAAAATTTAGCTTTGATGACCCCATCATCTTCATCATCAAAATCTATACCCCAGAACCTGAGACTGGTATGTGGTTGTTGTGAAGTGCCGTCGAGTTGATAGAAGTCACATTATTTCTGCAAGACACAACACCATTCTGGAAAATAAACAAAATAGCACTTCCTGAGGCTCGTGCACATACATAATAACTCTGGTAGTTCAGATGAAAGAAATAGACCTTAACCAGGAACCAGAGACTTCTTCATTCTCTGAAAGATATTTAGGTCTTATTCATACTGTAAACTATATATATATATATATATTTGGTGTTGTCCGTTAATGCACTGGACTACAAAGTCAGTTTGAACCAAAAGGTCAGTGGTTCAAGCTCTCCAGCGGCTCCTCAGAAACCCTATACAGGGTCGCTATGGGTCAGAACCAACTCAATGGTGCTTAACAATAACAACAACTGTTAAATAAGGAGCTCTAGTAGCACAATGGTTACAAATCAGGCTGCTAACCTCAAGGTCAGCAGTTGGAAACTACCAGATGTTCCTTGGGAGAAAGATGAGACTTTCTGCTCCCATAAGGATTAACAGCCTCGGAAACCCTATGCAGGGTTGTGAGTCAGAACTGACGCCACGGAACACCAACACCACTGTTAAATATCTAAATCATAGTTCATTTTTGATCAATTAACTAAATTAATATTATAAAATACTATAATTTACACTGTATCATTTAATCTTCATTGTACACACTATAATATATTTGAAAGTCTACTTTTTCTACGTTGTGTTTTGTACATAGAAAGTATATCAGGTAAACAATAAGAAACATCAAGAGCATAATAATTGAGTAGAGCATTTACTAATGAAAATGCAAAGAAATTGCATTTTATGAAATATTTGTGCATTCAACCATGTTGAGCCTTATATTGCAAAAAAAAAAAAAAAAAGAAGAAGAAGAAGAAGAAAAAACCCTTCCTCTTGAATATCAAAGTACCCTGTGTACCCATGCTTAAAATAAATGGACTGATCTTTTCATAGAAGACTTAACAAAGCTTAGTGGCTGTTCTGAAAAGGATATCTAAGAATTTCTTTGAGTCCAAGCATCTGAGGTAAGGCTAATGGATGTTGAATTCCTTCTCTAGTACTCACCAACCTTAAGAACCTCAGCAAAATTCATAATCCTCCTTAGCCTCTTTTTTCTAAACATTCAAATGGGGATGGATCAGCAGGATTCGTGTTTACAAACAAAAGAGACCAACTCAGACTAACATAAACAGAAAAGGAATGTGTAGGAAGGATGGACACTGGTTGATAAAGTTTATTTTCTACATCTTAGTTTGTTGGGTAGCATCTGGAGTCTTAAAAGCTTGTGAGAAACAACTGTTGATCTCTAATCATTTGGAACAAAAGAAAAAGAAGGAAAACTAAGATTCAAAGAAGAAATCGGTCTGTGGGACTAATTATCTACATGGGCTTCACCCTCCTCTCCTCTGAGACCAGAACTAGATGGTGTCTGGCCACCATAGATCACAGCCGCAACAGATGGATCCTGACAGGAAGGAAGAGAAATGTGGATTAGAACTCTATATTCTCAAAATCTTCTGACTTATTGGACACATAGAGTCTGAAAGGAATGCCAAGAGTGCTACCTTGAGAAACTCATTAAATCTTGAACCAAAAATATCCCATCAAGTTAAATAGCAGGTTAGCTCAGAAACTCATGAACATCACATATGAGAGCTGTGGTCTTTTGAAAAATCATCTTTATGCAACCAAATGGTCAACAAATGCTCTAAAGCATAAATGAGAAGGTGAGGGGTAGGGAGATGAGGTTATTGGAAACAGAGCAACTAGAACAAATAATAAGACTGTTAATACAATGTGAGAAATGTAACCAATGCCACTGACCAATATGTGCAGAAATTGTTGAATGGGAACCTATTTTGCTATGTACATTTTCATCAAAAACACAATAACACAATGATCTGCTCTGTCCACAATAAAAACATAAAGGAAAAAAAAAAACACAGTAAAAAAAAAATCATTCCATTTAAAAAAAAATCACTTTCATTTGGTCCATAGCAATGCTAAAGTGGTCAAGCATCTTCTCTGAAATAAGAAGTCATTTTCAGAGAAAAATGTCTTGGGGACATAAAATTGGGGACAAAGTTTCAGAAAATATTTGAATTTCATCTGAAAATACATTGTTGTTCTTGTAGTTAAGTGCTGTTGAGTCAATGCGGACCCATGGTGACCGTGCGTAGGGTTTCTGTGGAGTGGCTGGTGTGTTTGAACCACCAACCCTGCAGTTTAAACTGACTTTGCCATCCAGTGCATTATCCTGCAGCACCACACCAGGACTCCTGATTGTTGCTGTTGTTAAGTGCCATCAAGTTGATTTTTGACTCATAGTGACCCTGTATAGGTTTTAATGGATGTCTAGTGAACGTAACCTGTGACCTTACAGTTCAAACGGACCTTGCAGTCCAGTGCATTAACCCACAGTGCCACCAATTAAATAGAAATATAATGAATTGAAAACAAATATAACTATGAACTCAATGACTATATCTATGCTTTGAAAAGCTTCCGAGCTATCCAAAAAGTTCTCTGAGTTCCTAAAATGCTGGATATATTAGTTTTCAACTAAGAGGAAATAGATCACTGCCTATAATCTTGAACATCTGGCTTTAGTGTTTGTCTGAGTTTGGAAAGCTGAACTTCTAGTCTCTATCATCTGCCATCATGTCAGTAACCTTGTACAATAATGTAATTAGAAAATACAATATATACCTATCAAGTTAGCAGCTATATAATTTATACAGTAAATTGTTGTTGTTGTCAGGTGCCATCGAGTTGGAACCGACTCATAGCGACCCC
>NW_006408789.1:3717461-3718085 GCF_000296735.1 Chrysochloris asiatica | reverse complement strand
GCTTGGGTCAGGCGCACCTTAGTCCTCAAGCTGACATCTCTGCTCTTCAATACTTTAAAACGTTCCTGTGCAGCAGTAAATTATAGAATAACAATTAGTACCACATCATGCTGAAAGTCCCTACATCTGACAATAAAATGCACATTCAATGCACGAAATCATTGGGGCTCTTCACTGTCACAATTGTGGTTTCTTATAGCTACTCTGTTGGATATGAGCCCTTGCAAAAAATTCCCTTCTTTCTGGTACAAGTCTCTTCTTTATTCAGCTCTTTAGTCGAGTTGATTGACTAAGTCTTGAGGACTAAACTTAAACACAATATTCTCCAGTTTTATTCCATCCATGTTGTTGTCTTCATCACATACATATAGCCAGTGCCTACAATTCTCGGCATATGGAAGTTTTCAATAAATCCTTATTAAATGAATGAAAAGGTTAGATAATTTTGTCCTTATTTTTTACCATACCACTTTGGACTTACCTGTGTAAAATAACTTTTTCTCTGTAGTCTAATCATTGTTCAGCTGCTTATTTGTTTGTTTTTTCAAGGTAAACATTTTATGGTAATGATTAGTAGTTCTTGTTCATCTCTGTGTTCCCAAGTCCCCAATACCTAGCCTTTCA
>NW_006408789.1:3699482-3717101 GCF_000296735.1 Chrysochloris asiatica | reverse complement strand
TCAGAGTGCTCCTTGGAGGCCAAGATGGCCAAACTTAGTCTTTCATACTTTGGACATATTGTGAAGAGGGACCAGTCACTGAAGAAGGATATCATGTTTGGTAAGGTGGAGGGTCAGAGAAAAAGACTAAGGCCCCCAGTGAGATGGATTGGCCAAGTGGCAGCATCAATGGGCTCAAGCATGGCAACAATTGTGAGGTTCACCCAGGACTGGGCAGTGTTTCATTCTGTTGTGCATAGGGTCGCTATGAGTCAGTACCAACTCGACAACACCTAACAACAACAACAATTTCTGCACCCCAGTCAAACTAACCTATTTCTACTTCACAAGCATGTCACACTTTCTTTAGCCTTTGCATGTGGTATTCACACAGCGTAAAGTGCCGTTTGACCTTGTCTTTCAAATAAATTACTTAGCTCTCATCTTTCAACAGGAAGCCACTCCCTGACTTCAGAGAGCCGGCGTAGGGACCCTTCCTTATCAACTCTTGTCTTCTCCTTTACTCCTCAGTCGCCCACTGCACTCTTCATTCCATAGGACAGTGCTTTGTTTTCTGGGTTGGCACCCTCTAAGTCCCTCAAAGGGGCTTATGTGAGATGACCAACAGGAGGGTCAATATGCAAGTCAGATCTGGGTGAACACAGTGTAAGATATTGTCATGCCCCTTGTCTATAGGTTATGTATGACTCCTTCTTGGGAGAAGTTCAGAATAACTGAAAGGTCTTTCTACTCTCAGTGAAGGAAGTCATAATATCCCCCTTGCCTAGAAAACTAACAAGCATCTCAAATATTGTTGTTGTTAAGTGCCATCTAGTTGGTTCTGAGTTATAGTGACCCTGTATAGAGTTTCCAAAGTTTTTTTGTCTTTTTGTGAGCAGAAAGTCTTATCTTTCTCCTCATCTCAAGTGCATCCCAAATAAAAACTCCTGATTCACTCATAGTAAACCTCCAAAAGTCTCCTTCATGTAAGCAAATGATTTGTTGTTGTTGTTAAGTGCTGTTGAGTCGACTCTGACCCATAGCAACCCTGTATAGGGTTTCCAAGGAGCAGCTGGTGAGCTTGAACTGCAGACCTTGCAGTTCAAATGGCTTTACAGTCTGGCGCATTAACCCACAGTGCCACACCAGGACTCCAAGCAAATGATAAAACCTTTAATTGCCCTAGACTAATTTTCACATCCTGCATTCATTTTGTTAGCAAATTTGGTCAGATCTACTTCAAATTGATATGCAAAATCCAACAAGTAATCACCATCTTCATCCCTCCCACCAAGTCCAGGTAAACAACTCATGGGAAATATTGAAACTGCCCTCCCCTGACCTCACCCAGAATCCCCAGTGATCCTGACACCTCTCTGCTCAATAGGGTGTGGTAGCTTCTAGTCTCATTTAAAGTAGATGCCAAGGTTCTTTCAGTTGCCTTCATGATCTGCTCTTTCACCTCTTGTCTTCATTTTTTAACTCTCTCTCTCTACACACACACACACACACACACACTGACAAAAACAACCTTCTTGTCTTCCTCATTTTTCTCCAAAGTATCTATTAATATCTGAAATAGCCTATGTTTTATTTATTCATTTGTTTACTAATTATCTATGCCCACTGGGATATAAGTTCAATGAGGGCAGTATTTTGGTCTGTTTTATTCATTTCCATGTCCCAGAACATAGAGCAATGCCTGGTCCAAAGTAGTCAGAATAGATTCGAGGGTAGTGGGTTTGGTATGAAATACCTAAGTAAGAAGATCTTCAAGAATAAATTCCATATTACTGATTTGAATGTACAGTTGGCAGCTGTAAATAGACATCTGCCTAGTTTCCTTTGGAATAAACTGATTTCTATAATAGCATCAGAGAGCAATAGTGGCCTTCCCAAGTTATGTGAAGCTGTTTCTGAATCCCAATTATACACATATCTATTGTGAACTGGAGCAAAATCACTCAATCTCCTTGAGTCTCAGTGTCACTTGGGCAAATGGAATAGAAATACCAGGTATTATTACTTTGGTGATAGTATCTACCTTCCAAGGTTGTTGTAAATCCTGGTGTGACACTGTGGGTTAATGCACTGGACTGCAAAGCCAATTTGAACCCCAAAGTAAGAAGTTCATTGTCACCAGCCCCTCCTTGGAAACCCTATACATGGTCACTATGGGTCAGCAATGACTCTACAGCACTTCACAACAACAATAAGGTTGTTGTAAGTATAGAAATAATGCAGGTCAAACACCTAGCACAGAGCCTGGTGTGTGTGTGTAAATATATATATATATATAAATTAAGTGCTCACCTGGTATACACTAAATAGCTATTGAAATGATTATTCTCACCACTAATATTTTGGGGAGAAATGAGAAAGAAATTCTTGATAATGGTATTTATTTAGACTATCATTCTAAATCACTTGGAAATGGGATCATTTGCCCCCACTCAGTTTATATTTTATGAATTGGGAAGATGTATTCCCAGAAGAATTTTTAATGTTTTATGATCCAGTAACAATGTTTACGGCATCACCCCAGGGGGACCCCACCTTTTCCCTAGAAGTCATACATTGAACAGGGAGGGCAGTATCAGGAGATGGCTGGCAATTTATACCTTTCTTTGGTCACCTGGGCAAGCAAAGCTACGTGGACAACTTGAGAACCAAGTCCTCTGAGACTGGCACAAGACTTCAAACAGTGAAGGGATCTTTATCACAGTGAGTCCTTCCCATGATTGAGTAAAATAATAGCTAGGAAAATTAAGCTTCCCAGGAAAATAAATATTAAGAGACCACTGCATCCCCAAATCAAACCATTTTTTTTAACAATGTAAAAATATTGCAAAAACAAAATAAAAAAGAAGTTTGATGAATCAAAAATGTTTCAATGATCTCTTTCAAAAGTATCTTTGCATGAAAAACAATGTGAAAACCACAGGAGTAAAGAACTTTTTCCTCACCTTGAGTGCTTTCTAAGACTACAAGAGATCTATAATATGAGGCCATCCATCTGAAGAGTCCAATCATCACTTTAACATGTAAATGAAATTGTAAGTGTGCTCCTAAGCAAAATGTACTGCTTGAGTCTTAAGTGATCCTAGCACAATACTAACTAAGTTAAAGTAAGGTATCTCTTCCCTTAGAGTTAGAGAGGATTAGCATCAGTGCAACAGAAAACACTGTCTGGACAGTCTGGGCTTCTCAAGGTTCACTTCTCATTTCTTGGAGTCTTTCGGATTCACATTTTAACATGTAAGCAGCTTCACAACCCCCAATACATCACAGGTGTAGCTGCTCAGCTGAACCACTCTGAGAACCTCACAGGTGCAGTCACACCGGCAGGCTAAGGGACCAACATTGATTGTACCCCTGGAAAACCATGCTGGAAGCAGATCCTTCATTGAGGACTAGCACTGGAAGTTTCTCCTCCATCCCTATGAGCCAAGAGAGAAACTGTCACTTAATACAAAAGACGATCTGAGTAAACAATATTTACTCTGTGGATTGTTATCGTTGTTGTTCATATGTTTCCTATACCTTTAATAGGTGCTTTTAGGGATTCAAGGAGCCCTGGTGGTACAATGATTAAAGTGCTTGGTTGCTAGCCCAAATGTATGTGGTTCAAACTCATCAGTAGATGTGTAGGAGAAAGATGTGATACTCTGGTTCTATCAGTATTGCAGCACTGGAACCTAGTCTTCGTTCTCGAGTGCTACTCTAATAGAAATGCCACAACTGATGACTGGAGCCAACAGAAATTGATGCTTTCACAGTTGGGGAGGGAAGAAGAAGTCTGAATTCAAAATGCCAGCTCTAAAGAATAGTCCTCGTCTCCTTTCAACATTTACAGGCCCAGCATTCCTTCGAGATTCCAGGTGTCTTAACACCAATCCTTCCTAGGATCTAGAAGCTTTGTCACCACTCATCTGTCAGTCTGTCACACTGTGGTAGCTTGTGTGTTGCTGTGATGATGGAAGTTATGACACCAGCATTTTAAATATCAGCAAGGTCACCCAGGTTGACAGATCTCAGCAGAACTTTCAGACTAAGACAGGCTAGGAAAAAGATAAGGCAAACTCATTCTAAATGTTTAGCCAATGAAAACTTTATGAATAGCAGTAAAACACTGCCATACATAGTGCTGGAAGATGAAAACATTATGAATAGCAGTGGAACATTGTCAGATATAGTGCCAGAAAATGAACCCCGGGTAGGAAGGCACTCAAAATATGGTTGGGGAAGAGCTGCATCCTCAGCTGACCATAATGATGTAAATGGAGTAGAACTTTGTTTGCTGAGGGGCATAACTAAAAAACTGGAGAAACAGCTACAGATATCCATTATTAATTGGAAAATAGAATGTATGAGGTATGAATCAAGGAAAATTGGACGTTGTCAAAAATGAAATGGAATGAATAAAGAATGCATAGGTATTATTCAGCTGAAATGAACTTGTCTTGGCCACTTTGACTCTGACAATCATGGTTTATTATGCCGGGAATGACAAATTGAAGAGGAGTGGCATCGCATTCATCAACAAAAAAAGAACATATCAAGATCTATCTTGAAGTAAAATGCTGACTGTGGTAGTAAAATAGCCATAGACCCACAAGGTAGAAGAGTTAATACCACTTATAGTTCAAATGTTTGCACTAACCACTAAAGCCAGCGATGAGGAAATTTAAGGATTCTACCAACTTCTTCAGTCTGAAATTGGCCAAGATACATTGATCATTACTGGTGATTGGAATGCAAAGGTTGGAAACAAAGAAGAATCAATAGTTGTAATAATGGATTTGGTAATAGAAACTATGCTAGACACGACATGATAGGACTTTAGAAGGCCAATGACTTATTCATTGCAAATAGCTTTTTAAACAGCATAAAAGATGACTATACATGTGACCTCACAAATGGAATACACAAAAATCACACTGACTACATCTGTGGAAAAAGAGAGTGGAAATACTCACTATCATCATCCAAAACAAGACCAGTGGCAGATTGTGGAACAGACTATCAATTGTCCATGTGCAAGTTCAGGCAGAAGCTGAAGAAAAATAAAACAAAATCACTAGAGCAAGATTATGAACTTGAATTTAGAGACCATCACGAAAGCAGATTTGATGCATCAGACACTAATGACCTAAAACAACAAGAGTTGTGGAATGACATCAAGAACATCATACGAGAAGAAAAGAAAAGGTAATGTTAAAGACAGAAAAGGAAAACTAAGACAAAAATGGATATCAGAAGAAACTCAGAAACTTAATCTTGAGCATAGAGAAACAAAAGTGAATAGAACACATGTGCAGGCAAAAGAGCTAAAGAGAGAATTTCAAAGGAGCTTGAGAATGCAAAGTACTATAAAGAAATGAGCAAAGACCTGGAGTTAGAAAACCAAAAGGGAAGAACACACTCAGCATTTCTCAAGCTAAGAGAACAGAAGAAATAAATCATGCCTTGACTTGAAATATGGAAGGATCCAAGTCCTTGTGTGGTGCTGTGGGTTAATGTGCTGTACTGCAAAGTTGTTTTGAACCACAAAGTAAACTGTTCAACCTCACCGGCAGCTCCTAGGAAACTCTATGCAGGGTTGCTATGGGTCAGAACCGACTTGACAGCCCAACAACAACAACATTAGTAATACATTGAATGATGCAAAAAGCATCTAAAGCAGATGGAAGGTCTATGGAAGAATAGATAAACAAATATTGGTACATGCAAACAATGGAATACTGTACAATATGTTGGGAAATGTACAGCCAGATTTCTCCTTAGAAGCCAGGATGGCCAGACATCATCTATCAAACTTCAGACATTTTTCAGGAAGGACCAGTCCCCAGAGAAGACAGCATCATGCTTGGTAAAGTGGAGGGTGATTGAAAAAGGGGCAGATCCCCAGTGAGATGGATTGTCCTTGTGGCAGCAGCAATGGCTCAAGAGTAACAATGGTTGTGAGGATGGTGAAATACCAGGCAATGTTTTGTTCAGTTGTGCCTAAGGTTTGCCATGAGTTGGACCAAGACATCAGAAAGCAGAGGATACTACAAAGATGCTTACTTGTTCTTTATTGACTATGCAAAAGCTTTCAACTATATAGATCATGACAAACTATGGACAACTTTGTGAAGAATAGGTATTCTGTAACACTTAATTGTGTTCATGAAGAACTTGTACATAGACCAAGAGGGTGTCATTAGAAAGTAAAAAAAGGATACTGAATGGCTTAAAATAAAAAAGGTGTGTTCTAGGGTTGTATGTTTTCACCCTACTGATTCAATCTGTAAATTTAGCAAATAATCTGATAGGCTGGATTATATAAAGAAGAACATGGTATCAGGATTGGAGACTCAGTCACAACCTGCAATATGTAGATGATACAACCTTGCTTGCTGGGATCAGAGAAGACTGAAATTACTTACTGATGAAGATCAGTATGGATTGCACCTCAATGCAAAGATAACAAAAATCATCGCAACTGGAACAATAAATAATATTATAATAAATGAAGAAAAGATGGGCATTGTCAAAGACTTCATATTCTTGGATCAACAATCAACACTCATGGTATGTTCAATATTATCTTATACCAACATTACAATTCTAATGTATTAATTCTTCCTCAGTCTTTCTAATTGTCCAGCTCTGGACTGCATATGAAGTAATTGAAAATACCAAGGCCTGGATCAGGTAAACTTTAATTCTCAAAGTGACATGTTTGCTTTATAACGTTTGAAAGAGGTCTTTTGCCACAGGTTTGCCAGTTGCGATACATCATTTGATTTCTTCATTGTTGTTTCTACAGAGGTAGATTGTGCATCCAAATAGAATGAAATCTTTGACCGTTTCAATAATTTCTCCATTTATCATGATATTGCTTAGTAGTCCAGTTGTGATGGGTATTTTTTTTGGGGGGGCGGGGAGTTGCTGTTTTTTATGTTGAGCTATAATGCACACTGAAGACTTCTTTGATCTTCACCAGTAAGTGCTTCAGGTTCTCTTCACTTTCAACAAGCAAGGAAGCCCTAATGGGGCTGTAGGTTAAGTGTTGAACTGTTAATCACAAGGTTGGCAGTTCAAACCCATCAGCTGCTCTACAGGACCAAGAGGAGGCTGTCTGCTCCCATAAAGATTTACTACCTCAGAAACCCTGTGTTGGGTCATTGTCTTAGGGTGGGTTTTCTAGAGAAGCCAAACCAGTGAAACACATATATGTAAATATATGAAGAGAAGTTTATCATCAAGGAAATGGCTTACAATTGTGGAGTCCCAGGTCCCCAGCAGAAGATAGCGAGAAAGTGCCTTTCCCGCAAGTCAATTATATCAGAAGCAGTCTGCACCTCCAAGAAGGCACTCCTCTAATTGGTTGGCTGCTCACAGTCACTTACCATAGAGAGCTAACTATGCCTGTGTCAGGGCCCATCACCATGGGAATAAGCACATTTCAACTGCTAAGCGTCTGAAACTCCTGGCCGAGTCAAGTTGACACAGAACTTTAACCATTACAGTCACTGTGAGTCAGAATCAACTCACTGGCAGTATGTTTGAGTCTGGTTTCAGCAAATAAGGTTGTGTCATCTGCATATTGTAGCTTGTTAATTAATTCTCCTCCAATCCTGATGCTGTGGGCTATTTGCTCAGCACACAGACTGAAAAATTGTAGTCAAAGGATAGAACCCTTATACCCACCTTTTCTGATTTTTAAACCATGCAGTGTCCACTGAAAGCGAAGAGGACTTAAAATATTTGCTGATGAAGATCAAAGAGCACAGCCTTCTGTATGAATTACATCTCAATGTAAAGAAAACAAAAATCCTCACTACTGGACCAATAAACAACATTCTTATCAATGGAGAAAAGATTGAAGTTGTCAAGGACTTGATTCTTCTTGGATTAACCATCAACACTCATGGAAGCAGCCATCAAGAAACCAAACAACGGATTGCATTAAGCAAATCTGCTGCACAAGACCTTTTTAAAGTGTTGAAGAGCAAAAGTTGTCAGCTGGAGGACTAAGGTGCACCTGACCCAAGTCATGGTGATTTCAATGACCTCATATGCATGTGAAAGCTGGACAGTGAATAAGGAAGAGCTTTTGAGATATGGTGTTGGAGAAGAATATTGTAAGTGCCATGGGCTGCCAAAAGAACAAACAGATCTGTGTTGGAAGAAGCACAGCCAGAGTGCTCCTTGGAGGTCAAGATGGCCAAACATTGTCTCTCATATTTCAGACATATTGTCAGGAGGAAACAGTTGCTGGAGAAGGATGTCATTTTTGGTAAGGTGGAGGGTCAGAGAAAAAGAGGAAGACAACCTGAGAGATGGATTGGCAAAGTGGCACCATCAATGGGCTCAAGCGTGGGAACAATTGTGTGGTTGGCCCAGGACCAGACAGTGTTTCATTCTGTTGTGCATAGGGTTGCTATGAGTCAGTACCCACTCGATGGCACCTAACAACAACAACAGAAGTGTCCACTTGTTCTGTTTGAATGACTGCCTCTTCGTCTTTGGTAAGAGTCAGTTGTGTCCCTGTAGATGTGTGTATTCACAAATACATATGTGTACATTGCAGTCCACTTTTCTGACTAGCTTTCTGTCTGGTAATGCTATCTGTGTCTATAGTTTTAGTTATCACAGGTATACCTCTTCACTCATTCACAAACTCCCATGGATCCCCAATACAGTCATCTTCTCTGAGTTCTAGTCTTGTTTTTCTATTTGACATCTTCTCAAAATCAAAACTTCTTAAGCTGAAGGCATGTCATGTCATCATTTTGTTTCCTTTACTGCTGAGGCAGGGTAGGGTCAAGAGGAACCTTCATTTTCCCCACCCTCAAGTATTTTCTGTCATACCACCACCCACTGAGTAGCAGAGAAAGAAAACTAAGGGCCAGCCTTTGCCCTCCTTTCTGCTTCACTCTTGAAGTTCTATCTATCACCAATATAGATATATGTGTAGATAATATATAGATAATGTTGTTGTTAAGTGTTGTCAAGTCGGTTCTGACTCATAGTAACCTTGTATAGCAAGTCCAGGAGGAGCTGATGAGTTTGTACCACCAAATTTGTGGTTCAAACCAACTTTATGGTCTAGTGCTTTATCCCACATCACCACACCAGGAGTACATATAGATAACATATGGATAAAATATATAAAGTATATGTTGTTGTTGTTAGGCATTGGTACTGACTCAAGAGAATGAATCACTGCCTGGTTCTATGCCAACCTCACAATCATTGCTATGCTTGAGCCCATTGCTGCTGCCATTGTGCCAGTCCATCTTATTGGGAATCGTCCCCTTTTTCACTGACCATCCACTTTAACAAGCATGATGTCCTTCTCCATATTTTAAATATGTAGAAATTTTATCACATATTTTTTTCAAACAATTCTTCTACATCTAAATTAACACCATTCGAGTCCAAGGCACATAGGAGGCTGAATAACTATTTCCTCTTGCAGTTCATTCAAATTAAAGTTGAGAGAGTAAAATAAAAATTACTCAGTATTCTAAAGAGATCACAAAACATTTCAGTGCCAGTTATCTTCTCAGGGTTTATTAAGTGGTGTCAAATCAGTTTGATCCATCAGCCATCATCTCACTATCTCCCATAATTATGAGGAAGGAGAGAATTCAGGAGAAAAGTAGAAGTTATGTTTTGGAAACCCTATAGAGGGTAGCTATGAGTCAGGACTGACTCGACGGCACTTACAACAACAACAATGATTAGAGAAGAGTTGTGTAATTTTTCAATTTACCCATTACCCTAAAGATACCATCACCGAAGTCAAGTGAAGAAAATCCCTTGTAGAGATGGAGGGTGGCTTCTCCATGGCTTCTCTTTTAATGTTTATCTGTGACTTATAACAATTTGAAAGAAAAAACTGGAAGGAGATGTCAATTAATAGATGCAACTAAAAACAACCTTGAATTGCCACATTTGCTTGGATACAAATGAGTATGTGTCCCATGGGCTTGGTAAAGACCATGGAAGTTACCTGTGTCTGAGTCATCCAGCGAGTATCTCATGCAGATTGTCTGGCTTCAGGACAAGAAGAATCCAGAATGGAACATGAGAGGTAGAAATAAAAGCAGTTAGCAAGTACGCAGTGAAGAGACCACCATAATGTTCTCTAAAGGATCCACTTATGTAGTCCAAATAGACAGTGCCATTTGGAAGTCAGTTTTGAAGACGGTATCTTCTCAAGTTAGAATTCACCAGAGAAACAGTAATAGGCAAGATTGAATGGCATCATAGCCAACAAAAAGAAAAGGTGTTGGTTCCTTTGTTCTTTAATCTCATCTCTGTGCTCAGCATACACAGAAGGGATGAGAAGGTATGGAAGTACAGACTTTGCACCATGAAAGTACTTCAACCCAAAGCCAGATTTGCATTAGGCAAATCTGCTGCACAAGACCTTTTTTAAAGTGTTGAAGAGCAAAGTTGTCACCCTGAGGACTAAGGTGTGCCTGACCCAAGCCATGGTATTTTCAATAACCTCATGTACATGGGAAACCTGGACAATGAACAAGGAAGATCTTAGAAGAATTGATGTTTTTGGGTTATGGTGTTGGAGGAGAATGTTGAAAGTACCATGGACTGCCAAAAGAACCAACAGATCTGTGTTGGAAGAAGTGCAGCCAGAATGCTCCTTGGAGGCCAGGATGGCCAAATTTCGTCTCTCATACTTCAGACATATTGTCAGGAGGGACCAGTCACTGGAGAAGGATATCATGTTTGATGAGGTGGAAGGTCAGAGAAAAAGAGGAAGACATCCAACGAGATGGATTGGCAAAGTGGCAGCATCAATGGGCTTAAGTGTGGCAACAATTGTGAGATTGGCCCAGGACCGGGCAGTGTTTCATTCTGTTGTGCCTAGGGTCATTATGAGTCAGTAGCAACTCTATGGCACCTAGCAACAACAGTGTCTAGATGCCACCTAACATCCAGCATCATCTTGTTCCATGCTCTTTTCTCTTCTTTTCTTACCTATTGACTATATTTTCACATGTAATGAACCCACGTAAATGTGCATGTGTGTAACATTCCTAGTATATACTAGGAAGCTAACGTGAGGGGGTTATATGGTTTGCAAAAAACTATATATAATACACATGTTCTTTGTGTAAAAAGAAGGTCCTCTAGTCTTATTTCAAGGAGTCCTGGTATGCTTCTGTAGGATAAGCACTGGGCTGCTAACTGCAAGGTCAGAGGTTCAAACCCACCAGCAACTTTCAGAAACCCTATGCACGGTTGCTATGAGTTGGAACTGACTTGATGGCACTTAACAAGTCTTCTTTCTGTCTCTCTTACTTGTCATGTTGTTCCTGCTGCAAAACGTTAGCTGTTCTGTTCTCCCTGGATTTTCTCCTATTTTGCCTAGTTAACTTGGCCTTTAAATCTCAGCTCAAATATCATTTCTTCAGAGCATCTTTTCTTCTCTCTGCTAACTAGGTTATATCCCACAATTGAAATGTTCTTCATACTCTGGATCACTCCTTCTAATATTTATCACAGGTACAATTTCATATTGACTTTGGGGTTATTTGAACTCTATGTGTCTGGACTCTTCAGTCACCCCAGCCTCAATATTATGCTCTGAGACAGCAGGGACCTCATCTGTTACTACTTGTGTTTGTAGTCCCTGCTGTCAGGCACAGCTTATAGCACATGATGCATAATAAATCATTGTTTGCTATATGAATGAAATACAAAATTCAGTTAGTATGATCATAAAAATAATAAATGCAAATATTAGAAATCCTGGAGCTCATCAGTAAATGTTTTCTTAGTCAGTATTCATGTTATTCAATGATCTCAACTATTTGGTCAATTGGTCAAATTTTACAGAGAGGAAAGTTCCCTCTGAAACCCAATATGCAAAAAAGATCTCAAGAGTTAATCCTTTGTGCCTAGCCTACGGAGATGCTTCTCCCTAGTCAGAATCTGGATAACCCCAGTAATGGAAAAAAGGTAGAAAGTAGAGAGACAATAACACAGACCCAATAACAGAATCGATCTCTCAGTACAAAGCAGAAGGAAAATTATATAGACTGAAACTTTGTAACAGTTACACAGTGACTGCCAAGTAAATGTTAAAGAATTATTATAAATCCTATTCATGCACAACATTTTGCTTGTCAAAAAAATATGATCATGTGCAAAATTCTATTTCTTTCCTGGTACATTTTTAAATATATATCATTTTTCAAAAATTCTGGTGAAGCTAATTTGTATACACTTTCAATAACATGATAAAATGTTAAAATGATTGCCTTTTAAAATATAAGAAAGATACTCTCGGACTTCTTAGAATGTTTTTCATATATTTTTAAGAACTTCATGGCACACTGTTTAATTGGAACTCAGAGACACTATTAAATTGGTTGAACTCATTTTATATTTCAATCTAACACAGTTGAATCTCATGGACAGAAAAACACTCAACGTTTTTCCAGCATCAGGCAACACATGGAAAACTACTAAGATGTCTTCAAAAATGGGTAGCTAATAGAAATTGTCATGGCTCAATAGTACTTTGTGTTTCTAATACTGAAGTAATGACAATCCTAGATGAGGTTGTTCTTGGTGTGAAATTGGCTGTTCACCTCTGGGAATAACCATTTAGAAAATAATTTAATGTTTTTAAGATTATACTTAAAGTGATTAAAAAATTTCTAAATGGCTGACCCAGGTTAGAGAATTTTCTTTTCTTCTTAGAAAAAAATGTCACCACTCTTTCAACCCCAAAATGTCATCTTCGATCTACAAAACAGATCATAAACTAAAACATTAAAGCCAAAGCCATGCCTTATATGGATGAGTACATCAAAGGTTCAATCTGTGTCAAATAGTGACAGACTCTAAGAGAGAAATGAAAGAAAACAGCCTGCGCTTTTTTGCAATATGAGTGCTCTAACCTTTTACTTCAAATCTTTGACTTTAACATGTGGTCTGAACACTGTAGGCACAGGCTTACCATGTCATTAATAACATATTTAAGGCAAGAGTTTCTAAGAGTATATTTACGGAATCCTCTATCTTACTCAATCCATCTTAAGAGTGTGTATAAATTTCTTTTACATATCATTCCTCATCATGACAACGATGGCTTAAACATGGCAATGGTAATGTTTTCATTAATTTTTGTTGAGAATAGAAAGGTTAATCATTAAGGTTTAGTTTAAATGAAATTTCTTGGTTTCTTCTCAGATTTTTTTCATAAATTTCTTGGATAAGTAGTAATCCCAAATGACTCTCCCCGTGTTCTTATTCAGGATTCTAATACTTCATGACGTAATCAGTAGCATTTATGAAAAAAAAAAAAAAGAACTATGTCTCTGTACTTATTACTATATAAGGTTGCTAAACATGAATGTAAATACAACATTATGATTAAAATGTCTTCTTTTTTTTCTCCCTGGTGCCAATATTCTACCATCCAAGTTTGCAGATTTATCCAAAGGATTTGGAGAAGGCTTAGAGGCTAGGGATGTGGTTGAGACCACTGTGTTTTGCATAAGAATATGAAATTCATGACTCACTGTCAGGAAACTAGCCTCTTAAGCTTCAATAATGGTGATGAGTTTGTCCTGAATCATCCACAGTTTTAGCCAGATGTTTCTGTGACTAAGCACTTAATTTCCAGTAAATGCATTCCAGCAAAACACACTTATAACACAAGATATTTATATTCATTTTTGAATGTTTATAAAATCAACAAAGTATCAAATTACTGTAATTTTAAACCATCCCCTATAAATATGTATAGATTTACTCCACAAAATGATGGAGACGCTCAACACTTTTGACTACAGGCTGTTTCTCCCTGACTTCCAACAGCTCATCGGGGACTTCAATGGACAATTTTATACTACCAGTGACTGAGTTCATTGTATTCCAGATCCAAATCCACTTAAGACCACACAGATTTTCTTCCCTTTATTCCACAAGTGGGAAGTAGGGAAAAGAAATTTTTTTTTAAGGTTGACTGTACCCTTGGAGAGAACATGGACATTTGATAAGTCTTTCTGTCTACATTTGGCTTCATGGAACCTTGATTAAGGCAAACCTATGCAAGAATTCGGGTCAAGGTCATGAATCATTTTCAAGCAGTACTGTGAAAATAGCCTCATTAGCACCGTGTTCTAACCCAGGAAGCTAAGTGATAATGGATGAACTTGAAAAAGAATTCCAGAAGTATAGTTCATAGCTACATAAATGCTACATAGATACAAATTGCATCATTAAAATGCTGGATAAACTCTCAGAACTACTATTGCTTTGAGATAATTTTTCAACTTTAAACCTTAAACAAAAACTATCTCCTGAAGTCACCTTTGAACAAAATAAAATGTTTATCTTAATGAATAAAGTTTGTCTGCTTGAACATTGTACCCTTTAAAAAATATATGATCGATGTAAGATCAAACTGGCAACATCAGTCTGAAAGGTTAGATCGAAAGGTGAGGGGGCAAGTCAATGATGGTGGAACAAGTTAGAGAAGCCGAGCAAGAAAGCCTGCACAGCTTGAAGGATATAATCATTATCACTGGATTGTACCCATAGAATAAATGAAATGGTATAGGACTGTATCTTTTAAGCTGAGGGTGGTGTGCAACAGAATACAAATAGAGGCAACAGAGCCTTTCTGGTGACTGAGGCTTAAGAATGGAGTACATAATCTGTGCTATTCATTGATGGAAGGAGCTTTGTAACGTAGCAGGTTACAAGTTGAGCTGCTAACCGCAAGGTCAGCAGTTCAAATCTACCAGCTGCTCCATGGGAGACGGGTGAGACTTTCTGCTCCCATAGATTTCAAGCCTCGGAAACCCTATATAGGGTCACTATGCATAAGAATTCCACCAGCACCCTTATGGAGCTCTGAAATAGTAGGCAAGGCTAGGCCACATGATTTTTAAATGCTTTTTATTGTGAATTGAGTGATAGTTTACATGGCAGAACATGGTTTTGCACTCATCCAATCATATTTTATTTCAATGCAATGATTACAATCCCCTCCATGCACCATCGGTTAGCAGTATTTGCCTCTATTCCCCCCACCCAACCTTTTTTAAATAAAAAGGATTACTATAGCCCAAGAGGGCTGCCTCAGCATCTAAAGAGTAAAACACTCAAAACTACACTTAGTAAAGGAAGTAAAATATTTGCACCCTGAAAATTATAAAACACTAACATAAGCAATAGGATCTCTGGTAGTGTAGTGGTTATTAATCGGGTTGCGAACCGCAAGGTCAGCAGTTCGAAACTACCAGCTGTTCCGTGGGAGGACGATGAAGCTTTCTGCTCCCATAAAGATTTACAGCCTCAGAAACCCTGTTCAGGGTTGCTATGGGTCGGAACCGACTCGATGGTACTTAACAACAACAACATAAGCAACAACATAAATAGACCACCACTTGCCTGTCAGTTTGGTGATCTGCATATTGCTGTGATGTTGTTCGTATTTAAAATATCAGCAGCCTTTCCAGAGTAAGACAGACTAGGAAGAAAGACCAGTTGATCAATAGCTGAAAATTGGTAATGAAAACCTTGTGATAGGGAGATAGATAGCTTCCGTTCAGTTCAAACTCATCAACAGAGCACTGTCGAAATCATTTGCTTTAGACACATAAAGAGGGATCAATCACTACAGTGTAACATCTACTTTGGGTGAAGCAGAAAGCAATACGTTTAAATGAGACCCTAGGTAAAATGAATTGATACAATCACCACAATGATGAACTCAAACATGCCAGTGATCATGAAATTACACAGGACCAAGTGACTGCTGGACGTAAAATCAGTATGCATCAGAGTCAACTGAATGGCTGCTATCTATCTATAAGTATGCTGAGCAAATAATCCAATAAACTAGATTATAGGAAGATGAATATGGCATCAGGATTGGAGGAAGACTCGTCAACAACCTGCGATATGCAGCTGGTACAACCTTGATTGCTGGAAGAGAAGGGGATTTGGAATACTTACATATGAAGGTCAAAGACTACAGCCTTCAATACGACTTTCAACTCAGTGTAAAGACAACAAAAATCCTCACAACTGGACCAATAAACAACATCATGATAAATGGAGAAAAGATTGAATTTTGTCTAAAAATTCATTTTGATTGTATCTGCAATCAACACTTATGGAAGCAGCAGTCAAGAAATCAAAAGACATATTTCAAACCTGCTGCAAAAGACTTCTTTAAAGTGTTCAAGAGCAAACATGGTTATTTGAGGACCAAAGTACCCATGCTCCAAGCCCTGCTATTTCAATTTACCTTGTGTGCACGTGAGGTAAATAAAGAAGATCTCAGAAGAACTGATACATTTGAATTATGATCTTAGGACAGGATACTGAATGGACCTGTACAACCAAAACAAGCGAATCTGACTTGGAAGAAGTCCAGCCAGACTGTTCCTTAGAAGCGAAGACAGCTAGACTTTGTCTCTTGTTCTTTGGTCATGTTGTCAGGAGAGATCAGTCCCTGAACAAGGACACCATGTTTGGTAAATTGGAGGTTCAACCAAAAAGAGGAAGACTCCCAACAAGATGGGTTGACACATGGCCACTAAAATGGGTTCAAACATAACCACAATTGTGAGGAAGGTGCAGGACCAGAGAAGGTTTCATTCTGTTGTGCAATATGTCACAATGAGTTGGAATTGAGTCAATAGTACCTAACAACAACAACAACAACAACAACAATCCATTTATATATACAGTTATCTAAGTAAATGGAAAGGCATCGTGTGATTAAGGACTGGAAAACCTAATACTGTAAGGTGTCAATATTACCGAAAGCAACCTATGGATTCAATGTAATCCTCAAAGTTTCAACAGCTTTCTTTGCATAAATTGAAAAGCCAATCCTCTAGATAGAATTGCAAGGGTTCAGAATAATCAAAGCAATATTGAAGTAAGAGGACAACAAAATAAAAGGGCTCACATTTTTCCATTTCAATTTCAAAACACACTCTATGTTGTTGTTGTTGTTGTTGTTGTTGTGGAGTGCTGTCAAGTCGGTTCTGACACATAGTGACTCTTCATAGGGTTTCTGAGGAGCAATTTGTGGGTTTGAACTGCCGACCTTGTGGTTCAAACCAACCTTGTGGCCCACTGTTTTATTCTACAGCACAAGGTGTGTTGTTGTTAAGTGCCAAAGAGTCAGTTCTGACCCATAGCGACCCTGTACAGGGTTTCCAAGAAAGCCTCATCTTTCTCCCACAGAGCAGCTAGTAGTTTCGAACTGCTGACCTCAAAGTTCGCAGCCCAATTATAATCAAAATAGTCCGGACTCCTGGTGTGGTGCTGTATGATCAGCACTGGACTGCAAATCATAAGGTCAGCAGTTCAAACTCACCAACTGCTACTCAAAAACCCTATATAGAGTCACTATGAGTTGGAACCGTCTCAATGACACTTAACAACAACATATACACGTATATAACTAGCAAGCTAGCTAGATAGAAAGATAGATAGACTTTTCTGGTGTGACACTTTAGAATCAGCACTGGACTGTAAACCATAATGTGGGCAGTTCAAACCCACCAGCTGCTACTCAGAAACCCTATACAGGGTTGCTATGAGTCAGATCAACTCAATGGTACTTAGCAACTATAT
>NW_006408789.1:3682506-3697747 GCF_000296735.1 Chrysochloris asiatica | reverse complement strand
AGTTCCCCTAGCTTGAGAAATGCTGAGCGTGTTCTCCACTTTAGCAAATGTAAAATACTTCTCCAGGGACTGGCCCTTCCTGACAACATGTCCAAAGTACAAAAGACAAAGTCTCACCATTCTGGCTTCTAAGGCTCATTCTAGCTATACTTATTTCAATAAAGATTTGTTTGTTCTTCTGGCAGTCCACAGTACTTGTAGAATTCCTCACCAAAACCATAATCTAAATACATCAATTCTACTTCGATCTTCCTTATTCCTTGTGCAACTTCCACATGCATTGAAAATACCATGGCTTGGGTTAGGTGTATCTTAATCCTCAAATTGACATGTTTGCTCTCCAAGACTTTAAAGAGGTCTTTTGCAGCAGATTTATCTAATTCAGTATGTCTTTTGATTTCTTGACAGGCGCTTCCATGAACATTAATTGTGGATCAAAGCAAAACTTCAATCCATTCTCTACTTATCATAATGTTATTTACTGGTCCAGTAGTGCGGATTTTCTTTAGCTTTAAATTGAAGTGCATTCCATACCAGAGACTTTACTCTTCAACATCAAATATTTCAAGTTTTCAGCAAGCAAGGCTGTTATTATTAAGGCAAATTTGCATATTGCAGGCTGTTAATAAACCTTCTTCCAATCCTGATGCCATGTTCTTCGTCATATCATCCATCTTTTCAGATTATTTGCTCAGTATACAGATTGAATAAGTATGATGAAAGAATACAACCCTAATGCACACCTCTCCTTATGTTAAACCATTCAGTATCCCCTTGCTCTGTTGTAACAAATGCTTCTTGGTCTATGTACAGGTTCCTCATGAGCACAATTTAGCGTTCTGGAATACCTGTTCTTCACAATGTTATCCATAGTTTGTTATGATCCACACAATACAATGTCTGTGCATAGTTCTAGTGTAGTTAATAATGAAAATAACTAAACAACAACAAAAACAGAGACTTATAATAATGCTTGTCCCTCCTTCTAGAAGAAATGAGCAAGTTTTGTCTGAATTTCAGGAATGATGCCCATAAAATAAGGAACTGCAGTTCGAAACTACCAGCAGTTTGAAACTATCAGCTGTTCCATGGGAGAAAGAGGAGGTTTCCAGCACCAGCAAAAGATTTATAGCTTCGGAAACCCTACACAAGGTTTCTGTGAGTCGGATTTGACTCCGAGATGTAGGGATATACTCATAAAATAGATCTCTGGGTGCCACACAGGTTTTCTATTGGCTACCAAAAAGATTGGTCCCTCAAATCTACCCAAAAGTCAACAGTGCCACAAAAAGAGATCTAGAAATTTGTTTCCATTAAAGTACAGTCAAAAAACTAAAAATCATGGACAGATTTACTTGACAATGCAGAGAGTCACCATGAGTTGGAATTGGCTTGAGAGCAGTGGATGTGGGTTTGGTTCATAATAGTATAAAATAGTCCCTGGGCAGTACAAATGGTTAAAGTGCTCAGCTGCTAACCAAGAAATTGGGGGTTCAAGTCCACACAGCGGTGCCTCAATAAAAAGACCTGACAATCTGCTCCAAAAAACAATCAATCATGAAAAATCTTACGGTGCCTAGTTCAACTCTGACACACATGGGGTTTGTTGTTGTTGTTATGTGCCTTGGAGTCAGTTCCGACCCATAGTGAGCCTGAACAGGGTTTCCGAGGCTGTAAATCTTTACGGGAGCAGAAAGCCTCATCTTTCTCCCGCGGAACCGCTGGTAGGTTCGAACTTCTTACCTTGCAGTTCGCAGCCCAATTCGTAACCACTATGCTACCAGAGCTCGGTAGCAGCCATGAATTGGCATTGACTCAACAGTCGCTAACTTGCTGTTGTTAAATGCCATCAAGTTGGTTCCGACTCATAGCAACCCTGAGTAGGGTTTCCAAGGAGTTGCTGATGGGTTTGAACTGCTTTCCTTGTGGTTTGCAGTCCAGTGCTGATCCTACAGTGCCATTTACTAGTACCCATCAAATGGGGTGAGAGAACAGATCACCTTTCAATGACAACTTAAGGATTGTTGTAAAGTCTGAATACAAGAAGCACTTGGCAGAGGATACTCAACTACATTCAAGAGAAAGTCCACATCTAACTGACCCGAATGCTGAGGAAAAGGAATGTCACTCACCATGTGTCCTCCAAATTTTTTTTTTTTCTTTCTTTCTTTTTTGTTTTTTTTTAATGTGACCACATTCTCTGGTACAAATTCTACTAAAGCAAAAGTAAGGAAGTCAAGAAAAGGCTCTTAACCCATTCCTGCCCCTTACTTGCAGACAAGAGGGCATTTAAAAGACGTTTTGCTGTTAGCTAAATGTGGTGGGCATCCGAGAAATCTAAGACATACCTGGATGAGTGCACACACACACTCATGCATATCCTTTACAAAAAGAGGCAGAGATAAGCCACCAGCTCAATGACTAAATGTCTAAACCATTCTTTAATAAAGAAGAGTGTTTGAATTTTTTCATCAGGCATCATCTGGAATTCTCATTTGCCATAAATTTAAAAATCAAAGAATTAATCATTTACAGAATTTCTGTCTCCTGTTGAGAAATTGGCATTGCTATCTCAACCAGAAATGTCATTGCATTTTTAGGTATAACAAAATGTATAGTAATAGTATTATTGTTGTTGTTGTTGTTAAGTGCCCTTGACCTTGTGGTTAGCAATCCAGTACTTATTCAACAGCACCACAGTTGGGAATAGTAAAATATTTATTGGAGTGTTTGTGGAGTCAGTTTTAGTTTAGTGTATTCTATCTGGTGTTTAAAAAGGTATTTGAAATGAATAACTTGTTTGTTGTTTTTGCAAAATTTCATCATATGATCTCCAAAGTCATTTATATCAAGGCCATATTTTCCAACTACTGATCCTTCCTCTTTGTTTCCAACCTTCACATTCCAATCACCAGTAATTGTCAATTCATCTTGATGGCATGTTTGATCAAGTTCAGACTGAAGAAGATGGTAGAATTCTTCAATTTCATCATCACTAGCTCTAGTAGTTTGTATGTAAATTTGAATAATAATGATATTAATTGATCTGCCTTTTAGGTGTACAGATACTATCCTATCAAAGACAGTGTTGTATTTCAAAATAGATCTTGAAATGTTCTTTTTGATGATGAATGTGATGCCATTTCTCTTCAATTTGTCATTCCTGGCATAGTAAACCATATGCTTGTCAGATTCAAAATGGTTAATACCAGTCCATTTCAGCTCACTAAAGCCTAGGATATTGATCTTTATACACTCCATTTCATTTTCACTTCTATTTTCCTCAATTCATACTTCATACAGTCTATATTCTGATTATTCATGGATATTTGCACCTGTTTCTCCTCATTTTGAGTTGTTACCATCAACAAAAGAAAATCCCAAAAGCTTTGCACCATTTATGCCATTTCGGTCAACTGTACTTTGAGAAGGCAATTCTTCCCCAGTCATATTTTGAATGCCTTCCACCCTGAAGGGCTCATCTTCCAATACCATATCTGACAACAGTCTGCTGCTATTCATAATGTTCTCATCTTCTGATACTATATCTGACTAATTTCAACTACTATTCATAAGGTATTCACTGGCTAAACATTCAGAATGTGTTTCCCTCTTCTTCTTCCTAGTCTGTCTTAGTCTCAAACTCTGTTGAAACCTGTCCACCGTGGGTGACCTGCTTGTATTTAAAATACTGGTGTCATAGCTTCCATCATCCCAGCAACACACAAGCCACCACAGTAGGGCAAGCAGGCAGTAATACACATAATTATGGACACCAAATCATCAAGTGACCTAAAAGCACAACATCAAGGGGCTGTTATCTGACCCACCAACTAAAAGTAGATATGTCTAACTACCCCAATATGCAAGCATAAAGAACTATATGCTTGATGAAGCTTAGGTATGTCCCGAATTCATAGTCAGTACCTTTGGTGGGCTCTCACACATTCCTGGGATGCTCATTCCTGCTGTACATCATTGACTCCTCAGTAAATGCCTGGGTATCACTCATAATTCCCTCTGATGACTTAACTGAGGAGGAAAAACTTCAAGTCTATATTATAAATGGATTTTCATGATATCAGTTACTACCCTGTCTAGGTACCTAATGCTGCCACACACACACAAATCACACAACCACATGTGGGTCACTTTAAAGAACAAAAATTCAAAAAGACTAGAAGTCTGAGTTCAGGGTGCAGCTCTAGGGGGAGGTCCTTCTTGGCGTGTTTCAGTGTCCAGTAGCTGGCAGCCATCCTTGGTGTTCTTGGGTTTGTAGATGCATCATCTATCTCTGCCATCTGTCTTCGTATAACATGTTAGCCCTGGGTGTGTCTCTGAGGCTATTCAGCTCTTTCCATAAATCAAAAGTGATTAGGGTTAGGATTCACCCTACTGTGTTGACCGTGTGAATATAACACAAGAAAATCTCCTTATCCGAACAGGATCACACCCACGAGCACACGGGCCAGAACTTCCGTATGTATTTTAGGTGGGCACTATTTAGTCCACAATGTGGCCAAACGTATATAATTAGGACTCCATATTGTCTACCTGGGTGGTCCTGAGGGACAATGGGACTGCTACTTTCTCCAAGTGAGAGGAACTTCAAGTGCCGTATTCCTTTGTGTGTTGTTGAGGATAAATTATTCTTACCTTCTAAAGAAAAGTAGGATTGCAGACATACAATTAAAGACAAGGAGTAACTTCTATTACTGGGGAATTGTTCCCCTCCTACTGCCATATGCAGTTGTACACGTGAAAGAAAGGAATCAACACCTAGTACAGGCAGGACCACCAAGAATTCAAATTTCTCGTGACTAAATTTCAAATCATTTGCCAGGCTACCAAAAACTGTCCAGTGAATTTGTTGGTTGAAATCAAAGGAATTATTAAATGAATAATTGAAAAAGTAAGTACTGTATATTAAGTAGGAACTCATGAACAGCGGCATAAAAGAGGATTATAACAGTGAACTACATTTTTTCATTTCAGAACACTTCTGTTTGGTTTATTTTAATTGATAATTCCCTTCATTTTCTACTCTCACTTTTACTTATGATTTTATACAAGATGGCTAGGAATCGGCAGCTTAGTGCATAGATTACAGGTCTTATGACGCTGCTGGGTTATAAACTAAAGGAAGAATAAACATAAAGCTGACGTTTATGCAGGAACTGATGAGACTTTGTGGCACACCTTTCAGAGAGAAGGTTTGTTTTCCTTTCACAGAGAATGATTGCACTTTGAAGTTACTAATGATGCTATTGGGAAGGAAACATATTAGTAGATGGATGGAGAGGCATGTTGAAAAGCCAGAGGCATGTCCTGGGGCAGCTATTGTACATTGACCCACCCAATCCACATCAATTTCAGCCACTCCAAGTTTTCCTGTACTGCAGTGGCTGGAAATGGAATTTGCATATTAACATATCAAAGGAGAGAAAGAACACTGTTCCATAGATACAAGAAATGATTCTGTAAAATTTAATTTGCATTTATGATGGTTTAAAAGTTCTTAGCCAACAAGAAATAGAAGTGAACTTCTTTAGCCTGATACAAAATATGTAAAACATCACAAGAAAAATCATACCGTATGGTGAAACTCTATTATCATTTAGGATATTCCAAGCTAGTTCAATAAACAGGAAATGTAAATGATACATAAATGTAAAATAAAACAGAAAATTGTCTTTATTAGCCTAGAATTGTTTACTGAGAAAAAGAGTAATGAAAAGATAAAATAATACCTTCTCGATGTGGGTTATTGCGCCAGACTGCCAAGCCATTTGAACTACAAGGTCAGTGGTTCAAGCTCACCAGTCGCTCCTTGGAAACCCTACACAGGGTTGCTATGGGTCAGAACCAACTCAACAACATTTAACAACAACAGCGACAACACTTATTAACCCCTATATCAAATACTTTTCTCTACAGTTTATCTACATTAAATCTATTTAAAAAATAGACAACTAACAAAAAATAATCTTTACACAACAGTGTTTCTGTTAAGTGCTGTCTAGTGGATTCCAACTCATCGCGACACTGTACAGGGTTTCTGAGAAGTAGTTGGTGGGTTTGAACTACTGACCTTACTGTCCTACAGCAGTGTTGATCTTTTAGCACCGCAGCAAGGGTCCTAAGTAATAATAGGTTATTTGAATCAAATATTGCTATTTTAAAGTCCAAAAAGTATTGGATATATCTGTAACATACACAATGAAATAATATTCCTATCTATATTGAAAACTAAAAAAGAAAAAGAAAAACACTGTGATATAGAAATAATTGCATAAATAACCTAGGAATTACCTAGTGATGGATTGTTGTTGTTGTTAGGTGCCATCGAGTCAGTACCAACCCATAGCGACCTTATGCACAGCAGAACAAAATACTGCCCGGTCCTGGGCAAACCTCACAATTATTGCCATGCTTGAGCCCATTGATGCTGCCGCTTGGCCAATCAATCTCGTTGGGGTTCTTCCCCTTTTTTTCTGACCCTCCACCTTACCGAACATGATATCCTTCTCCAGTCCCTGCTGACAACATGTCTGAAGTATGAGAGACGAAGTTTGGCCATCCTGGCCTCCAAGGAGCACTCTGGCTGCACTTCTTCCAGCACAGATCTGTTGGTTCTTTTGGCAACCCATGGCACTTTCAATATTCTCATCCAACACCATAACTCAAAAGCATCAATTCTTCTACGGTCTTCCTTATTCACTGTCCAGTTTTCACATGCATATGAGGTTATTGAAAATACCATGGCTTGGGTCAGGTGCACCTTAGTCCTCAAGCTGACATCTTTGCTCTCCAACACTTTAAAAAGGTCTTGTACAGCAAATTTGCCTAATGCAATATGTCATATGATTTCTTGACTGCTGCTTCCATGAGAGTTGATAGTTGATCCAAGAAGAATGAAGTCCTTGACAACTTCAATCTTTTCTCCATTGATAAGAAAAGTTGTTTAGTGGTCCAGTGGTGAGGATTTTTGTTTTCTTTACATTGAGATAGAAGCTATATGAAGAAAACTGTAAAATGACATTGAAAAATAGTTTTAACTAACAATAAATGAAGAGATACACAAATGCCTTAGAATAAATTATTTAATGTGCTTTATATTTCAACTCTGCCCAGATTCCTTTAAAAAACAATGCAGCTATAATAAAAAAAGCAACAGGATTTTGCCAAAAATTGACAAGTCGATTCTAAAATTCATGAAAAAGTAAATGTATAGAAATAAGCAAAAAATTAAAAACACAAGCAACAAAATAAGGGATCAAGATTTATTTTTAAACTATTATAACTAAAATATTTTCTGATACAACAGGAATGGAAATAAGTCAGAGCACAGAAACAATCCTGTATGTACATGATAACATAATACATGATGGAGGTGACATCACAAATTAGAGGAGATGGAAAATCAAATAACATATGCTCCTAAATAAATAGAATAAGTAAATTCAGAGAACAAACCAAATAGTCTGAACTCTTAGAAGAATATGTAGCTGAATGTTTTCTGGTATTAAGACAGCAAGAAAGTTCTTGCAAGATGCAGAAGGATCTTATTTTCTACCAAAACTTACACCAGGCAAAACTCAGGGTCACCTGATACAACCTATGGTATTTTCAGTAGCCTTGTTTGTGTGTTGAAAGCTGGACAATGAAGAAGACTGCAGCAGAACGGATGCCTTTGAATTGGTGAAGAATATTGAATATACCATTGACTACCAGAAGAATGAGCAAATCAATCTTGGAAGAAGTACAAGCAGATTGCTCTTTAGAAGCAAGGATGTTGACTCTTCATCTCAAGTACTTTGGGCATGTTATCAAGACGGACAAGTCCCCGGAAAAGGGCATTCATGTTTGGTGAAGTAGAGTCAGTGGTGAAAAAGAAGACCACTCTTAAAGATATGGATCGACATAGCAGCTGACACAATGAACTCAGACATAGCAGAAATTATGAAGCTGCCTCAGGACCAGGTTGTACGTATGGTTCTGTTGCACAATATGGTTCCTGTGAGTTGGTACTGACTTAATGGCACCTAACAACAACAATCCAATCCTCATGTATAGCTGCTGTTCAGGTTTTTGAAGAAAGATATTTGCAATGAAAAAGTTGTTAGTCTTGCAAAATTCTATCATGCAATCTCCAGCATTGTTGTTATTACCAAAGCCATATTTCCCAACTATCAATCTTTCTTTGCTTCCAACTTTTACATCGAAACACCAATAATTATCATGGCATCTTAATTGTATGTTTGGTCAATTTCAGGCTGTAGACATTGGTAAAAATATTCAATTTGTTTATCTTTGGCCTTGGTGGTTTATGTACAAATTTGAATAATAGTCATATCCACTGGTCTTCCTTGTAGGTATATGGATATTATACTATCACTGACAGCATTGTAACATAGAATAGATCCTGAAATGATCTTTTTGACAATGAGTTTGATGCCATTTCTCGTCTATTTGTCATTCCTGGAACGGTAGACCATATGATTGTCTGTTTCAAAATGGCTAATACCAGTCCATTTTAACTCACTAATGCCTACATTGACTTCTGGTGTGATGATGTAGCATCAGCATTGGACTTCGAATCACAAGTTCGGCAGTTCAAACCCACCAGCTGCTCCTATACAGGGTTGCTCTGAGTCGGAATCAACTCAATGTCACTTTAGCAACTGAGAGAAAATATTCAAAATACAAATATCTGATATCCGATATCAAAATACAAATATCAAATATCTGATAAAGGATTTGTATATAGAGTATATTAAAGAGACACACAATAAAATAATTAAAAAACAAATTCAATAAAATGTGGACAAATATATTGAATGAACATTTCAATGCTTGTTGTGTTTGTTAGATGTCATCAAGTCATTTCGGACCCATAGCAATCCTGTGTACAACAGAATGAAACATGGCATGGTCCTGTGCCAGCCTCACAATTGTGGCCATGCTTGAGCCCATTGCTGCCAATCCATGTCATTGGGGGTCTGCCTCTTTTTCACCAACCTTCCATTTTACCAAGCATGATGTCCTTCTCTGGGAATTGGTCCCCCCATATATATATCCAAAATATGAGAGATGAAGTATGGTCATCCTGGCTTCTAAGGAGAATTCTGGTTGTACTTCTTCCAACAGATTTATTTGTTCTTCTAGAAGTTCATGGTACCTTGGAAATTCTTCTCCAGCACCATGACTCAAATGTATCAATTCTTCTATGGTCTTCCTTATTCATTGTCCATCTTTCACATGTATTTGAGATGATTGAAAATACCATGGCTTGGGTCAAGTGCACTTTATGTCTCAAACTGATATCTTTGTTCTTTAACATTTTAAACTCTAAACTTCAACACTTTAAAGTCTTGTGCAGCAGATTTGCCTAATGCAATATGTCATTTAATTTCTTGACTGCTGTTTCCATGAGTGTTGACTGTGGATCCAAGCAAAAAAGTATTGGACAACTTCAATCTTTTTTTCCATTTATCATGATGTTATTTATTGGTCCAGTAGTGAAGATTTTTGTTTTCTTTACATTGATGTGCAATCCATAATGAAGGCTGTGGTCTTCGATCTTCATCAGTAAGTATTTAAAGTCCTCTTCACTTTCAGAAAGCAAGGTTGTATCATCTGGATAGCATAGGTTGTGAGTGAGTCTTCCTCCAATTCTAATGCCACGTTCTTCTTCATATAATTCATCTTTTTGGATTAATTGCTCAGAATACAGACTGAACATTTGGTGAAAGAATACAACCATGGTGCACACATTTCCTGATTTTAAACCAAGAGCCCTCTTGTTCTGTTTGAACAATTTTCTCCTGCTCTATATACAGGATCTGGAATACTCGTGCTCTGCAATGTTATCCATAGCTTGTCATGATACAAAGCCTTTTTGCATAGTCAGTAAAGTACAAGCAAACATCTTTCTTGTATTCTCTGCTTTCAGCCAAGATCCATCTGACGGCAGCCGTGATATCCTTTGTTCCATGTTCTTGTCTGAATTCAGCTTTAACCTCTGTCAGTTCCCTGTCAGTATACTGTTTCAGCCATTTTGAATTCTTTTTAGCCAACTTTTACTTACACGTGATGTTAACGAATCTTCTGATGATTTTTGCATTCCATCGACTCACCACTCTTTTGAATGGGCACAGATACGGATCTCTTCCATTCAGTTGACATTCAGTCGACAAGGTATCCGTTTTCCAAATGGTTTGGCTAGGTGAGTGAGTTCCTCAGGTACTATATCAGTTTGTTGAACTTTTTCAGTTTGCTTTCTATTAATTCTAGGAGGCTCGTTTTTTGTCAATACCTTTAGTGCTCCTTGGCTCTTGATCATTTGCTACCTCTTGAAATGGTTGAACATTGGCCATTTCCTTTCGATGCTTTCTGCATCATTCAAAAGTTTGTCCAAAGAATCTTTCAGTGTTGAAAGTTGAGGCTTGAATATTTTCCTCATTTCTTTCAGCTTGAGAAATTATGAATGTGTTCTTCTCTTTTGGTTTTCTAACTCCAGGTCTCTCCACATTTCATTATAATATTTGACTTTGTGTTCTCAAAATGCTCTTTGAAATTTTCTGTTTCAGTGTTTTTTCTGGTATCCATTTTTGTCTTTTTAATGACCTTTTGTTTTCTTCCTATATGATGTTTTAATATCATCCCACAGATCTTCTGGTCTTCGGTCATTAGTGTCTAATGTATCAAATCTGTTCTTGAAATGATCTCTAAATTCAGGTGGGATATGTTCAAAGTCATATTTTGGCTTAGTTTGGGACTTGTTACCATTTTCTTCAGTTTCAACCTGAACTTGCGTACAAGCAGTTGATGGTCTATTCCACAGTTGACCCCTCACCTTGATTTGGCTCTTGACATTGAGCTCATCTTGCGGCACTGTATCTGACAGGGTCCTGCTGCTATTCTTAACGTTTTCATCTTCTGGTTCTATATCTGACAATGTTCCATTGCTTTTTAGAAGGATTACAGCGGCTAAACATTCAGAAGCAGTCTGACTCTCCGTCTTCCTACTCTGTCTTAATCTGGAAGCTCCGCTGACACTGCCCACCATGGAGGAGCACGATGGTATCTACAATACTGGTGGTATAACTTGTAATAGCACAGTAAAATGCAAGCCACCACAGTATGACCAACTGACAGATGAATGGTGGCTTTCTACACTTGGCTGAGCAAGTGTGGAATCATACCATCTGCCTTGATTCATACTCTCCAACAGGAAAGTATGAGTTTTAACTTGCAGACCAATCTCACAACTGGTAACAAAAGCTGCCATGATGAACATAAACTCTTCAGTGGCACACCCCTCCCCCTTCAAGTAGTGCCCAGGACACTTACTACACCTGTCATACCTTGGATACACCTATGTCTAGACAGTTTATCTAAGCTTCTGTTTGCTTCTCTAAATAGTGTAGAATGTGACTGACAAATTTTGAAAAGGGTAGTGCCGTCGAGTCGGTTCCGAACAGGGTCACGACCCATCGTGACCCTGAACAGGGTTTCCGAGGCTATAAATCTTTACGGGAGCAGAAAGCCTCAGCTTTCTCCCGTGGAGCAGCTGGTAGTTTCAAACTGCTGACCTTGCGGTTCGCAGCCCGATTCATAACCACTACGTTACCAATGCCATTTTACAAGACTGTTGTGAAAAATCAAATCATAGCCACAAAATGCTTACCAGGATGATTACGATATAGCGGGCACCCGTTGGCTCTAATGGTTGGCCGAGGAGTAGGAAACTCAGGAAGATTCTTTAGATAAGGTGACTCTTGGGTTAAAAGGTGAGTAAAAATTAGCACTGGTGGTGTTCTAAGATAAGTATTGCTAACGGTAAGGTCAGCAGTTCAAATCCACCAGTCACTCTTCCAGAAAACAATGAGGCAATTTGCTCCCAGGATTATGTACAATCTTGGAAACCCTACACAGGGTTGCATTGAGTCAGAACCAGCTTGGTGGCAGTGAGTGAGAGTAAAAATTAGCCAGGAGAAAGGAAATATTGCTGATTGGAGGTGAAGGGTCTTGGTGAGACAGGAGGACATTTTAGGCAGTGGGAGCACCATGCCCAAAACAGAGCAAGAGACAGAAGCATTGAGGTGTTAGAGGTGGGGGCGGGAGAGGTGGTGTGCAAACATTTTGGTGTTGCTGGGGCATAAATTGCGAGCCAGGAAGACAAAACTGGCATGGGAGGAAGGGACTAGATCACAAAATGCTTCCAGGAGCCTATTTCACACCCTTGCACACTCAGCAGCTCAGAGAAAGCCCGGCCTCTTTAGTGTGCATATATACCTGGTCCTTTTGCTCTAGAGCCAGCCCACCTTTCAAAAATCCAAACATTTTGCTAGAATTGCGACATTTCCTAGTGATTCCTTGAACAAGTTCCAAAGCTTATGTCATAGTGCCCTGCTCATCCTGTCCCTAATGCTGGCCTCAGTCTTACTCCTCTCTCCCCTGACTAAAGATTACTTTAAAATTTAATACATCTCCACCTCCACTAGGAAGCCTTGTCATCTTTTATTATTAATATTAATCAAGAAATACTGAATGCTGCTTTCTAGCTGGCACTATGCGAGATGCTGGGGCTCTAAAAGTGAACCAGCAGAGCTACCACCTGTCTCGGTTAACTAGCCATACTGGGACAGGAGCACCACAGGTGGGTCCCTTAATGACCAGAAATGTGATTTCCTCACAATTGAGGAGGCTGAAGTCTAAATTCAGGGCACCGGCTTCCGGCAGGAAAGGCTGTCTTTTTCTCAGTCAGCTCTGGAGGAAAATCTTTGTTTCAGCCTCAGTGTTCCCAGATCTTTGAATCATGTCTGAGTCCTGGTGAACCCATGTGTGCAGAGTAGAACTGCTTCTCAGCATTTTCAAGGCCATGATCTTTCCGAAGAAAATCACCTGATCTTTCTTTCAACCACTTCTTGGTGGTTAGACTCTCCAACTTTTCAGCTAATGTTGTGGTTGTTGTTATGTGCCGTGGAGTCTATTCCGACCCATAGTGACCCTGTATAGGGTTTCCAAAGAGCAGCTGGTGAGTTTGAACCGACAACTTTGCAGTTCAACCAGCTTTGCAGTCTGGCGCATTATCCCACAGAGCCATAAGCCTCATCTTTCTCCCAAGGAACAGCTGGGAGTAACAGTTAAGCACTGAAACATTAGCAACACCCAAGAGACTCCTGGAATCTAGGCTAACTTCTGAAGACACACCCTCCACTGATATGGCCTCATTAACATAACAAAGAAAACACTCCTCCCAAACTGGATTACAGCCACAGATTGTTGTTGTTGTTAAGTGCTGTCTAGTTGATTCCAACTGCTGTTATTGCTGCAAAGTGCAGTCAAGGTTCCATCTCATAGAGACCCTGTAGAGGATTTCCAAGGAACATCTGGTGGGTTTGAGCCATGCACCTTCTGGTTAGCAGCTTAGTGCTTATCCTACAGAACCACACCAAGATTCCCATCCACAGACTGTTTTTGTTGAGTCCATTCCTACTCATCACAACCCTGTATAGGGTGTCCAAGGAGCAACTGGTGAGTTTGAACGGTAACTTCGTGGTTAGCAATCAAGTGCTTATCCTACAGATGAGTTAAAATTCTGACACGTATTTGGGGGAGGTGGATACATTTTCTTTCAGTACACTCCCCATAAGAGGCAAAATTCTTATCAGGTAAAGTAAATAGGCAATTACTAAAGAATGCTCTGACTCATGTACTTAGGACATATTGCGAGGAAGGACCAATCGCTGGAGAAGGACATCATACTTGGTAAAGTGGAGAATGGGTCAGAAAGAGAAACATCCTCAATGACATGGGTTGGAACAGTGGCAATAACAATGAGCTGTAGGACACCGATACCAGCAATCGGAATGATGGCGGAGGACAGGCAGTGTTTCATTCTGCTGGGCGCAGGGGCACTGAGTCGGAACTCACTTAATGGTGATTAACAATAACACACATAACCTGAGAGGCCTGGGATGAAGACACTAAAGTAACAGAGTGTATATGACTTGTCGTTGTCACTTAGTTAGTAGGCGGCAGAACCAAAACTGCTGTTTGGGTCCGATTATCTCTAATCCAAAGCCGTGGAACACTGTATCACATTCTATTGCAGCCAAATGTCTCCTTTGGAAATGATGATTATGATCAAGGATAAGTATCACAATTCACTGTGAATATTGTTTACATGTCTGTCTCTCTAGTTAGCCAGGGGCTCTAGATGTGAGGAGATTCTCTAGGACCTAGAGAATTGTTGTTGTTGTTGTTGTGAAGTGCCATCCAGTCAATTCCAACACATAGCAACTCTGTACAGGATTTCTGAGGAGCAGAAGGTGGGCTTGAACTAACAACTTGGCAGTTAGCAGTCCAGTACTCAGAGCAGACATAATATTCACCTTCGATCTCATTCCAGACAAACAGATGATGAGTTTAGTTCCTGGTGCCGTTGTAACAGAAATCCCACAAGTGGTGCCTTTAAAGAACAGAGATTGACTGTCTCACAGATGATTGTTGTTCAGCGCTATCAAGTCAGTTTTGACTCCCAGCAACCCTGCAGAATTTCCAAGGAGCAGCTGATGGGTTTGCACTGCCAACCTTGCAGTTAGCAATCCAGTGCTTATCCTATTGCACCACAACCAGGACTCCTTCACACAAGTTGTTGTTAAGTGCTATCAAGTTGGTTCCCACTCAAAGCAACCCTGTATAGGGTTTCAAAGAAATGACCTTGTGGTTAGCAGTCTAGTGCTTACCCTACAGAGCCACACCAGGAGTCCTCTTACAGGCTGTTGTTTAGTGCTGTGGAGTTGGTTCCGACTCATAGAGACCCAGTATAGAATTTCCGAGGAGTGACTCACTAGTTAAGAGGTTAGAAATTTGGATTCAGCATGCTTCTCTGAGGAAAGAGCCGTCCTTTGTCTATTTCAGCTTCTAGTACTTGGCAATCATTGGTGTTCTTGAGCTTGTAGGTTCATCTGCCTCCGACTTTATCAAAATCAGTCTTGCTCTGTTTGTGTTTCTGTGTCTAATCTGCTCTTTTAATAACTCTGAAGTGATTGGGTTTAGGACATACTGATAAGGATTCATTAACATAATTCCCAAATTGGATTACATCCACAGGAACAGGAGTTAGGATTACAATATATTTGTGGATGATGGTGGTGGTCTGCTATAGAGTCAGTTCCGTAACTCATAGCGACCCTGCCCAGGGTTTCCAAGGCTGTAAATCTTTACGAGT